>NC_137610.1:26402771-26855271 GCF_963280865.1 Gymnoscopelus braueri
TGAATGTAATGCACATTGGAAAGTCCTTTGATAAAGGCGCTAAATAAATGCAGCGGACCATTTAGAAATGAAATAGTCGACAATAAATTAACATAATTAATATAGTACTATAACCTGCATGAGAGACACAATTTCGACCACCTATCCAAGAGGGAATCCCCACTGATATTGTGCTCATGAGCTTCAGGCAGTATTACTTGTCAACCAGTAAAAGTACATGGCTCAATAGAAGAGCAGGGGACATTTTTTAATACATAAAATGTTTTAAAAACACGGCCCCTCACGCGCTAGAAGGACAATATCAGTCACCAGAACCAGGGATGTGTGGTTGCAATTAGTCTAATATAAGAAGGGAGCGAGTCTGATAAAATAAATATCAAATATCAAAATATTGAATAAAGCAACTTGAATGTGTGGGGTGCACACAAAAACCTGAGTAGACGTTAAAATGACCCCAGTGAAATACCCTTTGAGTCTAACTGAATAATGTTCAGTGGAGGTCATATTATGTATCTTTTTTTCAGTCAATAAATTAAAAAGCGTTGTTTTTAAATAAATAAATAAATCTCTATTTTCTGATAGTAATCTTTTTTTTTCTGGTGGTATCTCGACCTGAAAATATATTTTCCGTTTACTAAAGAGCTGGAGAGACATGGAAGACCCCTGTTACTGAACAAAACACTCTATATAACAATGATTGTTATCAGAATATAGAGCTATTTAACACTTCTTTTAACAAAAATATAACTTACACCACTTTTAACTTGGTGTTGTAACATTGTAGGCTACATATTAGCTCTCTAATCTAGCAGGTAGAGCCACATAAATGTTAGTGGCTGTGGTTTACAGCGGGTATGAAGAGTTCAATTTTACAAGCAAACATAGACATCAGCGGGATGGCATTACATTCAGCTGCTGTTGGACAGGACGGCAAAAAACAATTAGATGCCAGTTTGATTACTGCCGGTTTGAACCCTGTCGTGTCGCCCCATGGTTCTCAAACATTTTCATGTCAAGGACCCCCAAATTGATATGTATATGGCCGCGGACGTGGGCCGTCCACACCAAGCACTATAACTATAAATATAGCATTCACCACTGCCATGCACCTGGGCCTTGTCTTCAATGACTAGACTGTAAAACCCTGACTGACTGGTCATTTATATCTGAGAGTGTATTCAATCTGTACACTTTTAAATGAACAGTCAGGATCGTACAGTATATTCCCATCCAAAGTGTGCACATCAGCTGAACGAAACTGTCACAGGGGATATGAGGTTGTTGTGACAGATATTGACAAACTAATAGCACTCCGGAGGGTTGTTAGAAAGAGAGAGAGAGGGAGAGAGAGATAGAGAGAGAGCGAGAGAGAGAGAGCGAGAGCGAGAGAGAGAGAGAGAGAGAGAGAGAGAGAGAGAGAGAGAGAGAAAGAGGCTATACTCTAGCTGTGTCTATTTATACAGCTCTACAAGCTCACAATGCGTGTTGTGAGCTTGTAAATCTGCGCAATAGACACAGCCAGAGCAGGAAAGTGTAGGGGGTCCATGAGGGGCTTCCAGGGGGTCCCCGGCCAAATTAATTGATAAATCAGTTCAACGACTTGAACCCTATTTTATACTTCTATACATCTACAAGCCAGAACGCGGTGTGAGCTTGCAGATCTGCTATTTTCAAAACATTTAGAAAAATCTTGGAAAATGTGGAATAATTTTTAGAAAATAAATACATAATTTGAACACAAAGCTTACCTTATGGGGGCCCCTGGTACAAAATATTTTCAGATGGGGGTCCGCAGCCAAATACATATCAATTTATGGAAGAAAACATTTAGAACCACTACTGTAGGAGAAACAATTACAATTCAGGAATTTAGCAGATGCTCTTATCCAGGGCGACGTATAATAAGCAAGGTAATCACATGCATAGAATGCTGAGAGATAGTGTAGTGCCTCAAGAAACTATAGGATCCCAGGTAAACCAAGCACCTAGCATCAGTCTAAACAATATAATATAGAAATAACAATCTGTACATTTGAAATATTATAATATAGGATACCGGGTAAACAATGAAGCTAGCGTCTGTTTAAAGAACATGCTATCTAAATTACATCCTTAACATTGTGGTCAAGAAAACAAACGTAACACATGAGAGTGAGTGACCGAGATATGTCTGCATGGTATAGCCGTGAGTGTGCAAGCATGCAGAGAGGCCGTGCAGCAGCAGTACTGTGCACTGTTGGAGTGACATTTGAGAGAGTTGCCAACTGGAGGAGCTTGTCATAGTCCCACCTGTCTTTAGCCATACAACACACACAAGCAGGGCTACTAACAACAGATTAGATATCGCTGAGACCCACATCCCCACATTAAATAACAGGAGTTTAATCCTAAAGCCCCCCCCCACTCACTCGCTTATTCCTGCATTTACACTGCTTGAAATCATCAGTAGTGGTAGAAGTATTCTGATTTAGTAAAAGTTGCAATAACGCAATACAAAATACTAAGTATTTGTCTATAAGATGTAGATTGGCTATTAACTGAAGTATATAATGGGACATAATTGGTTACTGCATGCTTATAATCTAAATAATCTAAATCAGGAAAGTAACTAGTAACTAAAGTTCCATAAATCCTGAACACAGTGCCCGTGAAACTTTGTACGCACACTCTTGTACGTGCAAAGATTTTCCCTGGATTCCTTCGACCATCACTCCCCATATAGGCCCTGGCCATTTATTTCAGATTACATTTTCCGCCATTTTGTGTTTTCTTCAAAACACACTTTTTGCGACTACTCCTACATATTTTGTCCAAAACGCTCACAAATCGGTACACATTATCTCTGGGGTCATGTAATCAAGATGTACTGTATGAGTCTGATTTTTCTGATCCCATTCCAATTGGCTATGACTGCCTTCCAAATGTGCGGGCCCTGGGTAGGCAACCCGGCCTGACAGAGACCTGTGCTCCAAGGAGCACACTTTTCTAGTTATATGGTACCATTTCTGACTACTCGCTCAGAGGAGGACTGTGGACAGTTCAGAAACCTGCCTACCAATGACATATCCAGGTTTGGTAATATCAAACTAATGCAAGAAAAATGTCTTCTATTTCAGCATGCTAATCTTCCAGGAAAAGAAAGTAATTTCTATTAGCTTGGAATACCCATCGATGATGTCATTAGTAGTCAGGTTTCTGAACTGTCCATAGCCCACCAATGAGACACCGAGAGAGTTAACAGAAATGTTGCCATCTTATAATTAGCATCAGTAAGGACCAATTATGTGAAGATAAGGTTGAAAATAGGTGAAGTGCTCTTTAACACTATCAACACTTTTAACACTACTAATACTTAACACTATCAACGCTCTTAACACTGACAATATGACACTATCAACACTTAACGCTAGCAACACCTAAAACTATCAACACTCTTACCATTACAAATACTTAACAATAACAACACTATTTACACAAATATTTTTAACTACTACATACTGGATGCCAACAACAGAGCGAGCCCACCCAAATAATGTTTCTTTAGGAACAGTATTTTCTAGTTGTCAATCATTTTCAACCCTATCTTTGGGTCTGGGTTCTGACCTCATCAGCTAAAAAGAGCTGAACTTGTGAGACACATCCAAAGCTCACGTCTATAAAATTGCCGAAACAGTGACATCATCCCCAGCTCTTTTACTCCAATATAATTAGCCCCATTTTCCATTGCTTGGTTTTGTATTGCAGGTATGTGTAAATCATAGGCTTCAAACGTCTTCATGCTGATATGTCCTAAATAATGTCACTGTCAGACATGGAAACCTTGTATGTCCAAAACCCGTGTTCCAATGGATCCAAAGTAGTTGTTATTTAGTCACAAGCTCCTATTTAGTAGGCCTATTTATGAAACCACAGACAGACTGATTTTTTCAAATTTCTGTAGCAAAAATAGCAGATCTAAAAGCTCATAAGGCATCACTATACGACGGCTAACCTTGCGACTTTTGCTAAACATCGCGTACGAGTACTGTGCAAGAAAGTTTTTTGTTTTTTTTTTAATATGGAGATACAAGGTTTCTGCTCGACAGCAAAGAATTAAGACAGATGACTTGGCTTTCCTGGAAGTTTCCCCAACTCATCATCACAAATAAGAGCTTGGAAAGAGCCTGCTGGCCTTGGTTTGTTTTTATAGCGAGCTGTTGTAATAAGTGATAGTGTGATAGCTATTCGATTGAGATCATCTAGCTGTCTCACACTCTGTCTGGGTCCAAGAAAAGACATTTATTCACTGTCTGTTGATATCTGTTCCGTCTGACTACTTTTAGCTTTTCGTTGCTGCCTGTCGGGCGGAAACCTCCTATCTCTATATTCTAACTTTTAGTTTTCTTTCGTAACCCTACTTGATCATACTACAGCGTCACACAAAAGTATCAAAAGTAGCAGATCTACTAGCTCGAAACGTGGCACGAAGCGACTCATTTTGAGCTTGTAGATCTGCTCAATTTGATACTTTTGAATTTGAATCCTGAAAAGTAACAGTTTTGGACATATGAGGTTTCCATGTGACAGAGGCGTTTTGTAAAGCTAGCGTCAAGAGATTAGCGGGTTGAAATTAATTGTGGAAGACGCATCAGAGCTGAGATCAGCTGCTTTGGGAGGACATTTTAGGCATCCACACACATTTGTAGTGCTATAGGCCTACTTGTGAGGACATCTACATTTAAGGACAGCTTTGAAAATAGCTGAAAAAATAGCAGATCTGCAAGCTCAACAGCGCTTGTAGATCGGCAATTTTTCAGTGTGTGACATTGGAGCCCAACTTTTCTCAAACTCTCAAAGTTTATGAAAACTCTAACCTCAAACCCTAAACCTAACCTCTAAATGCAATATCCTTACCCCAACCTGAATCTCTTCCTAATGTAATCCGAACTCCCCAAATCATTATTTAAGCTTAAAACAACAATTTCTCAAACAATGTCTTCTCAAATTCTACGATATTTGTGGGGACATTTTGGCCCTCACAAGTATAGTAATACACACACACACACACACACACACACACACACACACACACACACACACACACACACACACACACACACACACACACACACACACACACACACACACACACACACACACACACACACACACACACACACACACACACACACACACACACACACACATACACACTCATTTCTGGCTACAGCCGTAGCACTAGGTAGTCTCTCCCCTCTACCCGCCCTCCTTTTCTGTCCATCTTAATCTGTCTCTCTTCACCATAATTTGCTCTTTATTCCTCTTTATCTGTCTCCCCCTCTTTCCTTATTTCTGTCTCCGACTCAATCTTTCCATTTGTGGAGCCCAAGGAAAAGATTCTTTACCTCTCCCCGTTGGTTGGTTGGTTTTTGAGTACTTTTACTTTTACTTGAGTATTAGCATTTTTGGATATTTACATTTCAAATATTGTACTTTTGACTCCACTACATTTCTAGAAAGGGGAAAAAAGTACATTATGAATTAATTGAAGTCATATTTCAAATATAGTGAAAATAGCAGATCTTTAAAATGTCTGGAAAATGTTTTAATTTTTGGGGGAAATGACAGGATTCAATACAGCAATGTATTGACAATCTACTTTTCAATTTGTACTTTTGAGTATTTTCTTTAATGTACTTGAGTACGGTAGTTAAGAACTATAAGTTCTTACGGTAATTATGATTTTCACTTCACTATATGTCAAAGACAAATTATTATTGCACCCCCAAATATTGCACCCCTGCAAATTAATAAAAACGTGCAGACACAGTTGAGTGCTACATTTTATTTGGGTAGTCTCTTTTGAAGTGCCCAGGTAATTTTCTTTTGCATATTTACAAATTATTGTAGGCTACCTTTTGACTGCACTGCATTTCTAGGAAGGGAAAAAGTACACTATGAGTTCACGGTACCACGTAAGCCCTGTTTCAACTATAGTGAAAATAACAGATCTACAAGCTCACAAGCTTGTGGATCTGCTATTTGCACGACACGTTGCATCGTGTCACAACACGGCACATTGCGACGCGTTGTGAGCTTTTTCATCTGCTATTTCTGGCCATTAGGGCCGCTAGGGTTCATGTGGTTTAAGTGGTTAACAGTTACAATGCCAGATACAGTATGTCAGTTAAAACAGCCAATGGAGTGTAGCATGTTTGAAATGGAAAGAAATAATAACAATCATAATAATCATAAATCAGTCAATATGAGTGACTGACTGGCCGATGCTCTCGATAAGAACAAATGTGCGTCGAAAAGTTCTTCAGTGATTCCAGTATTTTTCAATAAGCGGCAGGATTGTAAATTTACGACCGTGGCAAGATGCTCGGGTCTGCGGCCATCAATTTCTTGAGGTTGGGCACAGAAACCAAGTTTCCATTGTTAAGGAAATACATGCCTGCAGCGCACGTACCATGCACGTGCGTGCACACTGCGGCCACTGTTTGAATGCAACGTGCTTTTTTTTTTATAGCCCCGGGTCAGGTCTGTGTGTGCAGGTGTCATAAATAACAGTATAAATATGACAGGTAAAAGAGAGACGACCATCTGGTCCACAGCAGCAGGACCTAACCCCCCCCCTCCAACAGTGGTGGAAGAAGTACTCAAATGTTCTACTTAAGTAACATTTATAAAATGTATAAACATCATTTGAAAATAGCAGATCTACAAGTTCACAATGCGTCGCATCGCGACGCATTGTGAACTTGTAGATTGGCTATTTTCAAATGGCCAAAATATATATAGGGCTGAAGTGGGTAATGTTTGTTTTGTAATAATAATCAAAATCTACAAAGTAACTACTAACTAAAGTTTTCAAATAATTGTAGTGGAGTAAAAGTATAATATTTGCCTCTGAGATGTAGTGGAGTACAAGTAAAAGTACAGTACTTGTGTAAATGTACGTAGTTACTTTACACCACTGAAAAGTAACACTACCACAGTTTGAAAAATACTTTGTTCAAGTAAAAGTCCCTCAGGGCACTAAACTAGTGTCTTTTCTGTTTTCTGTTATCTTACAACTTTCCCCACAATACGGATTTTATATTTGGATATTTGAAATTGGCAAATCTAAAAGCTCACAACACGTCGCGATGCAACTATTTTCTATCTGCTATTTTCACATGTATTTGATTATTTCTGATTAATAATTTGATTTAGTTGTTATTAATAACCAAAGTCTGCAAAGCTGTCAAATAATTGTAGTGAGGAAAAAGTACAATATTTGCCTCTGAGACGTAGTGGTTAGGATACATTTCTAAGAAGGGACTCTGGGGACACAAACTTAAGAAATATATCATGATTATAAAACTATCAAATATAGTGAAAATAACCGATCTACAAGCTCACAAAATTGTTTTCTTTTTCTTTTTCTTCTTTTTTAATGTCAATACAGCAATGCATTGATATTAAAAATATATAACTTTTAGCATTTTTTTGTAATTTGTACTTTTGAATACTTTGAGTATTTACTTGAGTATGTACTTTGTCCATCACTGGCTGTCATATTAAATGGTAGCTGACCCCTCCCAAGGTGCACGAGGGTCAAACCCTGCTGTGACCTTTCACCTCTGCACTCAGTCTGAGAGAGAGGAAGTAAGCGTCTTTATGGGCCTACAAGCCCCACTTTGCTTTTCCTGGATGTCTCCGGTATCCTATTAAAGAAACCGTGTGTGTGTGTGCGTGTTAGTGCGTGTTAGTGTGTGTGTGTGTGTGTGTGTGTGTGTGTGTGTGTGTGTGTGTGTGTGTGTGTGTGTGTGTGTGTGTGTGTGTGTGTGTGTGTGTGTGTGTGTGTGTGTGTGTGTGTGCTTGTATTACTATAAATGTGAGGGCCCCCACCCAAGTATAGTAGAATTTGAGAAATACACATTCTAAAGGGCTGTGTTCTCACAGGAGAAAATAATGGTTGTTTTATGGTAAGAATAAAATATATATTTAGGTTAGGTTTAAAATTTGGAATAGATTCAGGTTAGGGTTAGGATTAGACATTTAGATTTTAGGTTTAGGCGTTAGAGTTTCCCCTATTTTATACTTATAGTTATAGTTGTAGTTATACTTATAGTTCGAGCGTCAAGGTATTTTCAATGCCGTCCTAAAATGTTGATGTCCTCACAAGTATAGTAATACTAACGTGTGTGTGTGCACGTGGATGCGTGAGTGTGTGTGTGCGTGTGTGTGTGTGTGTGTGTGTGTGTGTGTGTGTGTGTGTGCGCGTGTGCGTGTGCGTGTACGTGTGCGCGTGCGTGCGTGCGAGCGAGCGTGAGGCCTGAGGGAGAGTCGACAGCCAGGAGTGGTTTGATTTGTGCGTTCGCTCAACAGCCGTAAAATCAGTGCACGTGTGTGTCATATCATTCATGGCTGCCCAATAAAATTCATTCACTTTTCTTTTTCGTTCTTACCCCTGCCTGTCTGTCTGTCTGCCCGCTTTGAAGGTTAGCGGATACGGTCCATCAGGCTTTCAGGTTTTCGTATTTTTTCAAGAGCTAGTGGAAAATATTTCAGGGAAGCTTGGAGTATTTTAGGAATTGTTCTAAAAATAAGAGCCACCTTGCTTCCCGTTTAGCTCCTGAAACTCAAGGCGTCAAACTCTTGACTAGACGGCCGTTATTGATTCCTTCTGCTTGTTTGGGTCCATGGCGGTCACATGCTAGCCTGGTAAACCCTCCCTCCGGAAATCTCATTTGTAATTTATTTCAGGAGTGAGTCTGGCATGATCGCCCATTCTGCAATTTTGGCTGTGGGCTGGAGTTGGGCGGGAGTAATACCGTTGACTGACAACCCCTTCAGCCAATCAGCAGTGTCCCACTTCAGCCAGTGCATTTTTACCACTTCCAGACTAATGTGACGCAGCGGGACTTTTGAGACGGCCATGCCCAAAATAGGTTGCCTTATACGGATACATGCGTGTCACTGCCCGCCCCTGCCGGTTCTCTAAATTTTTATTTTTAAATAGGCTCTGTCATGATTAACACATTCCATGCCAGAGTTTAATCTCATAATGTACTCACCAGTGCCAGCGTTTTATTGTTGTTTTTTTGTTTTTATCATGTCGCCACAGACCTCGCTAAATAAGTTAAAAGCGCGCGTTCATTTGGTTCTAAACACACAGCGGATCCGTGAGAAACGTCCAGCGAAAACAGTTTCCAAATGCGAGCCGCCATCTTGAAGCTACAGCCGATACACGCTAAACAGTGATCAGCGAGGAGAAAAACAACAAACCGAGAAAATCGAGTTTTAAACAGGATCCCAGACAGGAAGCGGATACGATCGAAAAAACCGGAACCCGAATAATTCCGTTTCCGACCGAAAACCGGAAACGGAAATGGATCAAAAAAATTCGGAAAGTGCACCTTGGGCGATTAACATGGGAATCGGCGGTTCGCGTAGATCTACGCGACTGGCACGCTGCGGCTTTAAATAGGTTCGCGTAGATCTACGCGATTGGCATTCAATGTGTTAATTGACCACATGTATGAAGTTAAACAACTAAATTCTATCCAAACGATATCTTAAAAGTAAATTCCGTGCCTCAAAAAAGAAGTTTGAGAGCGTTTTAAAACCGAAAGTAAAAAGTTTAACTGCCCACAGAAACAATGGCGGCTCGTTCCATTTTTGTCGGCTGCACTCGGTCCCATTCGGGCTCACTCGAACTCGCCACCTGATTGGCCAACTGTCGCTGTCAATCACAGAACGATGAGCGACGACGCTGATAGGCTCGTCCATTTGGTGAACGGGCTAGAAACGCCCAGACAAGCCTTCAGGCCAGACTCCTTCCTGAAATCAAATGGAAATGAGATTTTCCGGAGGGAGGGGCTTTACCAGGCTAGTCACATGCACCCAACGATACTGTTCAGGTGGCTGTAAATATAACAATATACTAGTATTAGGCATTAAATTCCTTCTGTGGGTCTCCCAATTCCAGATTCCAGATGTTAAATACAGTGAACCAACTGCACATACTTATTGTTTGATTGCAAACTTTGTAAACATCTCCAGATGCGCTACAGATCAAAACGCCTTGATATTCTCAACATAATAATGATGATAATGATAAATATTACATGAAAAGAATGTATCATTATAGAGGGTTTAAGTGCTTAACCACTCAAACCCCAGCATCCTTATTGTGGGGAAGGCTTTCGCAGGAAAATAGCCGATCAATAAGCTCACAACGCGTCACTCTGTGAGCTTATTGATCGGCTATTTTCAGCAAAAGCTTTCCCCACAATAACAGAAAACTGAAAATACACAAAAATAGCATAGAGCCCTGACGGACCCCGCTCAACCATAATGGGGTTTTAAGTGCTTAAACTCCACTGAATAATCCTGGTTGCTCAAGATGTCCCCTTACACGGGTCAGGTGGTCAGGTGCAACCAATCTTAGAACGGTCCAGCCAGCGTCCAGTCCATCAGGGATGCCATTGATGTGACATAGTGCGAGAGTGTGTGTCACTGAGACGGGGGGTGATGGTGATGGAGTGCTGTGAGATGGAGAGGTAGAGCGGGAGGCTGTGTCAGCTGATACAGCTTCCACACTGTGAGGTGAGAAAAGCATCCCTAGAATGGAACATGGGAGTTTTGGCGTTGGGTGGGCTTACACTGTCGGCGGTGTCCGCGGAGTGTGTGTGTGTGCGAGAGATTCGCATCACATGATCCTGATGGAACATGTCGTGACATTGTAACAGCCCCCCGGCGGCGATTCAATTTTGGCTTCAACTCCGGGTTTTGTGTTTACCCCTGGGTTGAAATCGGCAGCACCCCCTGACATTTAATACCTATAAAGGTCCTTGCCGTGGACCCAAAAAGACATTGGGGTCACACACTCTTACCTTTTGATACCCTCTGAGGAAAGGGGGCTCGACTTTTACGACTCCCGCGTTCTTTTCTCTGTAGTCTCCTGTATTCATATTTACAGCCTCTCTCCGGGTGCTGTGTGAAATGACCAGATTATGTGAAGCAGATAATTGTGTCCGCAGATGTAGTTGCCCTGCCTGGAATGCCTCCAGCCTCTCAGGTTACCCCCTCCCACCCCCGCCACCCCGCTACCCTCACCCCTTCTCACCCCTTCTGGCTCCCACCTTTTCCAACCCCCCCTAACCCCCTCCTCTGGCCCAGATTTGCCACCACTCTGCACTCCGTTTCTCAGAGGCAGCTCTCCCGTCCAAGTCAGGTCAGAGTGGAGCCGACAGCCTGCAGCCTCGTTTACAAGAAGTATTTAAACCCAGACACTGGCACGGGGCTTCATATCCAGTTTTGTATAATCCTCTTCGAAGTCAGATCAAGGACTTGGAAGACGCTGAAACTGACCAACAATCTGTGTGTTTGGTAGCTTTTTATAGACCAGAACGGTCAGGCAATCCGGGGGCCCAGGTGGGCAGAGAGCTCGGCTCACTTCGACTGACCTCTCTCATTTCAATGGGCTTACTGTTCTTATGCAGGCAAAAACCAGGGGTAGGCAAGAGATATGCTGATACTGGTGATGTAGCAGGTCATAATCAGATTAATAGTTTGAGAGATCCCCTCGACACACTGTATAAAGCCTAGTGAAGAGCCTTTGACCAGAAAGATAATTCCCATGTGTTTGCAACGGATAATGTCAAACAGATACTGGTAACACCTCGGCTGCCTTTCCCAAGGTATTAGGTCACCGCTCAACTGTTTTATTATGGGATATGTAAGCGGCAATGAAATGTATCTTTTCTCTTTGCGATAAGGCCTCCTGGATTTGCATGATTATGAAGACAGAACTGAACAAATAATCTCAGTAAGGCTTTTCTAAGGCTGTCAATTCCAACACCGTGTGACCTCAAACCTGGGACAGTGGAGAAAATATGATAGTTTTATGGATAGATGGAAGTGGAAGATGGAAAACAGGTGTTCAGAGCCCACTGAACACCAGTGGGCCTGGCAACTAATGCTGTGATGAAGCAGGCAAGAGACAGTATGTTATTTTAAAACGACACAATGGGGTTGGGGTTGTTACAACAGCATTTAAGAACTTTGCCATGACATTTACATCTAGGAAATATTTTTTTTACATATCTGTCAAAAGGCTCAAACACAAAAAAGCTTGAAAGCTTATTTCCATTGTGGTCCTTTGATGCAAATGTGTGTAAACTGGGGGCCATGAGTTTTGTTTTGGGTAGTGCTTTTCTGGGTTATTTTTTCCCTCCCCCCCACCTTTCTTTCCTGGAAAACAACAAAACAATGGAGCTTGCACAAAAAAATGCATCCACTGATTTACACCTGTAAACCTGTGATGTGGCAATGAAACTTGATTCTTATGTTCTGATTATTTCTTGATTGTAGGTGTGGCGGTGCTGGTCTCCCCAGACATCCCCCTTCAGCTGGGGATGGAGAGCAGGCAGCAGTTCTGCCTGCAGTCGCGGCCCAGCATGGAGCGCCTGCCTCTGCAGTACACGGTGTGTGTGGCCCGCAACGTCAAAGCAGCCCACCAGGAGGCAGTGACACAGCTGTCCCAGCACAGCAGGGAGCTGCCCAACATGAAAACACTGTGGTAAGAGTGAATAATAGACAGCATTAAAGCCCAGTCCACTCCAATGATTGTCAATGCAACTCGTTGCAACTTGCAACCAGTTTGCGGCGGTCTGAATTGGCCCCTTTGCAGGTCAGATTCTGTTGCAAGTGGTTGCTGTTGCAACTTGTTGCGTTGTGAACCATTGGTGTGTGGAGTGTACAAATGGAACCAAATGGGAATGTAAGGGTCCATTTGGTTCCATTTGTACTCACTCTGAGTTACAGGCCTTTAAGGGTCCATTTGTAACTCCTGAGGGTCCCTAGACCCCACTCTGGGAACCACGGGATTAGACCAGTGGTTTTCAAAGTCTTAATGACCAAAGCACAACCAAAGGGCATGTCAAAATCTCAAGGGACACCTGTTAACATGCTCACAATGCCTCGTAATGCGAGCCATTGTGAGCATGTAGATTGGCTATTTTCAAATAGTTTTGCTTCTTTCTTAGACTATTGTCAATTTTTTTTTACAATTTGGCCAATGTTTGACCTTTTTTTAATAGTATAGTGGTGTTATTATATATATTTTTTATTATTTTCATTTTAGAGGTATTAAAAAGGTCTTAAAAGCCCTTAAATTCACACTTTAGAAATGTGCAGATATACCCTGTATACTCTTATACGCTTATATTGATGCTCTCATGTGTCCCAGGCTGCCTTTCTGGAAGCTGCTTGCCAACGTGGACTCAGGGCAGAAGGTTGAGAGGGAGTTGAGGACCTTCTCCAACCGTCTGAGGAGACACCAGCTGGGGGAGGGCGTCATCAGCCTCAACGAACATTCCACCACTCTCCTCTCTGACATGGTAGGTGTCAACCCGAGGGACAGCGAGTGCATTTTCCGGCAGCGGCTGCTGCCGGTGGCGGCGGCGGCGGCTGGAGCTGCCGGTGGCGTCAGCTTTGGGAGTGTGCTGCGTTTGTGTAACGCAGTCCCCACTAATATTATTTACGATTCTGTGCCTATCGGTACATAACTCGGACGCCGCTTAGTCGAATAGCAGACCATCGGCCGGTCGTCGCGGGCACTCGCGCCTGGAGGCGCTCGGGCGCGACTCCTTGGCCTCAAGGTCTGCTGATTCGGCGCGGCTCCGTCATGGTCCAAAACTATACTTTATCGGCGGAAAAAGAAGTTGACTGCCGCTCCTCCACCGGCAGTTCCGCGACTGCCGCTCCTCCACCGGCAGTTTCCGCGGCAGTTCCGCTGCTCCGCCGGCAGCTGACGCTCCACCGCCGGCAGTCACTGCCGGGAGCTGCCGCTCCTCCACCGGAAGTTCCGCGGACGTTCCGCGGCTGTTGCCGCTGCCGGAGAATGCACTCGCTCCTTCTGGTCAACCCTGCAACAGCTTTGCTGGGTCTGCTGCACGGCATGCTTTTCCGCCGTAATCCAAAGGTTAAAATGTAATTTAGATAGCTGCATGTTATTTAGACCTGGCATCCTATAGTTTGTATAGTTTCAATGTAAAGGTTATACTTTTGTTTAATATTATACTGTTCAGACTGATGATAGGTTCTTGGTTTACCTATATTCCTAGATTACTATCTCTATGCATTTGATGTGGCAATTAAACTTGATTCTTATGTTACCTTGCTTACTGTAAATCACTCTGGATTAAGAGCGTTTGTGCCTAAATTGTAAATTGTAAATTTAGGGTATGATCACACCTCTGTGGGCATGTTTTTGCAGTTGTTTTCAATGGAAGCAGAGCGCTTTGTTGGTATTGCGTTGCGCACACCGTTGCATTTATGTGCTCTACAGAATGCATAGTTGAACTTTCGAAAAGGAACGATGCTCATTTGATCCTCCTGGCTGTCTCTGTCTGACAACCCGGTCATTTATGACAGTACTGGTACAAAAAAAAAGTCATGATAATGTGAATTCACGCGACCGGGATGATTTAGCAGGCTAACAGTCCACCACTGATGCCTTCCATCCGTTCACATCCACTGGCTGCAGACTCTCATAATCCAGTGACTCTCCCCATGTGGGCTGTGTAGTGGGATCCAGTGGTTCTCCTCATGTGGGCTGTGTAGTGGGATCCATCCAGTGTCTCTCCCCATGTGGGCTGTGTAGTGGGATCCAGTGGCTCTCCCCATGTGGGCTGTGTAGTGGGATCCAGTGGCTCTCCCCATGTGGGCTGTGTAGTGGGATCCATCCAGTGGCTCTCCCCATGTGGGCTGTGTAGTGGGATCCAGTGGCTCTCCCCATGTGGGCTGTGTGGTGGGCTGTTCACCGGTCAGGGGCTCAGTACTGGTTATGGACACAGATGAAAGGCTAAATGGATCTCCAGAGAGCTGGAGGAGTGCAGGATACATCCTGAGTGATCATTTAACTCCCAGAGTGTACATTCGGAGTTAAATTAACACTGAGGATTTTTACTGTGTAAGGGAGAGAAGACAGGTTGGCTAATAAAAGAAAGGAAACCTCTTGGCAGAGGTCTTTATCACCCTGCTAAAAAGCTAAAAAGCTCAGACCACAGTATTGTATGAATTGACCAGTTTTTACAATTTGTATGACAGTGTTCAGTGTTTACAGATTATGATATCAACTCCTGTTATGTTTGTCTGCTGATGTCTCGTATAATTCAATCATTCAAATCCTTGAAATGTATAGAATGAACATTGAACACAATGAACACAACAGACAATAGCAGTGCTGTGCCTATCAATGTTAAAGTAATGAACAGTGGTGGACAGTAACGAAGTACAGTACATTTACTTGAGTGGTGTACTTTCTTTTAAATGTCTACAACCCTAACCCTAACCCTGTAGATCTGCTATTTTCACTTGCAGTTGAGCAATATTTGACCAGGAGTATCTATACTTTGACTCATCTACCCATCTACAGTAACTATGTAATAATTTATCTATCATTCCAGATCAAAATGTAGTGAAACAAGCCAGTCAGAGACTCCCTTTTATCCATGCAGTGTTGCCCGCACGGATCATTCTAAAGTTGACTTTTATGTAACCACTTCGAATGTTATTGGGCACTCCCTGGTAACTCTATAGCCGTCAAATGGATCTGATTCAATACAATGTGATGATATTCATTTGAAAAAACAAACATGGCCGTGAGAAGAGCAGCCGGAGTCTCCTCTCTTAACAGATCTCATGGCTGCCGTTGGGCAGTTAAGTGGCATAGGAAAATATAGGGTGGGATGAGATACAAGGGGCGCCCAGCCAAGACTAACTAGTTCAGGTGAAACTGACACCGGCATCTCAGTGCTGTGTGATCTGCCCTGAGACATATCCAGGAGAGAGAGAGAGAGAGAGAGAGAGAGAGAGAGAGAGAGAGAGAGAGAGAGGGAGGGGTGCTCTGCGTACTCTGGCCATCAAAACATTTAGAGTCAGCAGTTCTCAGTAATCACATGCACCACTTGTAGGTTCCCACGATCAGTTCTGTACTCTACTGTAGGTGTTTGTCTGTGTGAGTGAGAACGACAGAGAAGGAGAGTGAGTGAGTGAGAGGATTAGGAGTTTTCAGGTTTTATGGCAGATCAAAGGTATAATTAAAATTCTATAAGGGTGGGCATTCGCCCCAAAGAGGTGCAAACTGTGAATGATATACAGTATGGAAGTCACACACTCATCCTTAGCACCAACGTTTCAGCATGCAGTGCTTTCATCGGGGTGTGTGAGGTGAATGCAACGCACACACCTTTAGACCAGTGGTTCTCAAAGTGGGGTCCCGGGACCCTCTGGGTTCTTTGAGGAGGGGCTCCCAAATGGACCCTTACGGGTCCGGTAACTCTTTTGTACACTGTCAGAGTTATGGGGGTCCTGTTTGAGCACCACTGCTTTAGACAATATACAGGTGGCAATCAATTAACAATCACTAAGTGGGGAAATGTCATCAGAACAATACCTTGTTTGCGTTGTGACGCATCGTGAGCTTGTAGATCTGTTATTTTTGCTTGAATGTTCACTCTCTCAAAGAGATGCTAGGGTCCATTTGGTTAAGTGGTTAATGTATACTGCCCTGCCAAGCCAAAGTGCAGTAACTACGTTTTTGGACACACCGACTTATTTGTGTATCCCAAAAGTCAAATTAGCCTTCGTGATTTTGAGAGGTAAACAATTACCTCAAGAACAGATGTACAATTAGTGTAATATCACTTATATGCCGATATCTCATTTGGCTGACCAGTTGAATCACTTTGAATCCCATTTTTCAGTGTTTTTTGTTTTCGTAGTTACTGCTCTTTAGCTTGGCAGGGCAGTATAGTAAGCCTTGCCTATAGCCTATAGGCCACTGGCCAGGAGCCTATCCTGTTTCTGTAGCGTGAAGCTGCTTGATGTACAAGTACAGGACATGATGTACACGACACGTACACCCCTGGACATGATGCTAGTATGTCACATGATGTACACGTACACCCCCTGGACATGACACTAGTATTTTGCAGGGACTTACCTTTGATGCTGAGTGCGAAATAGGGAGGCATTGGGTCCCATTTTTATAGTCTTCGGTATGACCCGACTGGGGGATTGAACCCGGACCTCCCAAAATCAGGGCGGAGACTCTAACCACAAGGCCACTGAGCTGGTCAATGCTAGAGAATTGGAGATCAAAGGTATAAAATTGCAGTTTCTGTGGCGCTGTGTGGCACAGTCTCCTGCGCTAATTACTGTACAGAACAAGCCAAGCGTGAAGTGCTGCGTGGAAACGCACGCACCACAAAGCGTATGGCACCGTTAGACGTGTGAATGGCAACAATGATCCACTGTAAACGCAATTCCTGCTGAATTATCAGTCACTCGCTGGGAACTTTCCTTTCTAGTTTCCATATTAGTATTTCAGCCGTAGAACGTTGGGATATAAATAGGTTTTCCATGTTTCTAGCCTTATTACAGAGACGCTGCGTATCCACGCTGCAACGGGCCAACAGAGATAAAAATCCAAATGGAAAGCATCTGACTAGCAGCTAGCTCATCATTGTGTCTGTCTGTAACCGGGAAGTTTTTTTTGTCTGTTACCGGGCAGTTTTTTGTGTGCATTTGTACATGCATTTAATAAACTTTTCTTCTTTTTTCTTTTTCTTTTTTTTTACCACTTAAACACTATATTTATAGGGAGCAGACAGCCATAGCTGAATGGGTAGAGAGCCGCCTGGGAAGCAGAAGGTCCAAGGCTCCATTCCCAGCCCGGAAATGTGTCAAGGTGTCCCTGAGCAAGACACTTTACCTTTAACTGCGATTATGTTTTGCAGAATGTTGGCTACAGAACGGAGAACAGGGACGCTAGGTCTCATGAGGTTTAAAGAGAAACAGAATAAAGTGTCCAGGTCTCAACTCAAAGGCAAGACAAAAGTGTATTGTCAAGAAAAAGAACATCTTAGCAATTGCATAATGTGTCCTAGTTGACCCACCTCACCATGATCTTCCGGGGTTAACGGAGGTATTTGGTCATGGGACGTTTTGTTCCAGAGTTATATAATCTGAAATCTCTGCCCACCTTCAACTTTATAAGTACCGGAGGATGATCATTTCAGTTAAATGGTTTTAACAGAGGTCATATTGTTTAGCAACAGTATCGTTGCTGTCCGGAAGAAACCACATATCTCCATATTAAAACTTTTTATGTTTTTTTTATTTTATAAACACCCTACTTAGCTATTATTTACATAATCTAAACTGTACAACTTAGACTGTGTTGTTTCCTTTTATTTTCATCATGTAGTCAAAATGAGTTATGGTTGTTTGGCAGTGGTGGGATGGTGTGAATTGGAGATCTGTGAAGGAAAGTAGACCAGATGACAGGTGGTAGTGGAAGAGGCCGGGTTACCAGGCTGAACCCAGTTGAACAGGGGAGACAAGAACGTTTTCGGCCTGAGTGGAGCATGGAGTTGGGGCCTCCAGTTAAAGGGGCTGTTGCCACAGTTCCCGATCCATCTGATATTCCCGTTCTCCAGGATCTGCCAAAACAAGTGAAGACGGACCATTGCGACCAAAAGAGGGCTACAGTGAGTACTCCAATGGCACCACCTGTTGATACCAGCTTTTTGGAAGAGATGAGGAACTTTCTGCGTCACTCTAAACAAACTGAAGAAATGTTTAACCAGACTACTGCAACATCCTCTATGCTGGACTCGCTGGGGCTCTCAAACGTCTGCAGCTAATCCAAAATGCTGCTGCCAGGCTTGTGACAGGCACCAAGCTAAGAGAGCACATCCCATCAGTTTCTCTCCATTGGCTCCAAGTGAAGCGTAGAGGGACATTAAAGATTCTTCTGTTTGTGTTCAAAGCCTGTAACGTTCTTCTTGCACCTGCCTATATTGTGGAACTTTTAGACACATTTTGCAGCTCCAGATCACTCAGATCTGACTGTCAGTTGTATTTGATGACTCCATGGTCTCTAACACAGTAAGGACGGGCAGTGTTGGCACTGACGTTGTGGAACAAACTCCCTTTGAGCATCAAATCTGGCCCCACCCCTGGAACTTTTAAATGCATGCTAAAGACCCACCTTTTCACTGTAGAGGACTCCTAGGTTCACTTGTTGTCTTGTGGGTTGTGCGTGTTTGTTTAGTTTCTACTCCCACCTATTGTGACTGACTGGCTGTGACTGGGTTTCTTGTCTTGTTGTCTTCTTTGTCTTCTATGTTTTTCTCTTTTTTTCCCTCTTTCTTCGGGCTGCGCCCGAGGCCAGAGTAATAACTGGATGGGGTGGCACACTATAAATACCCAACCTATGAGATCAGACAGATAAAAGACCAGATGCAGTCAGTGTCTATACAAGACTGGACAATATTCTCTAAAAATAATAATATTCTCTTCCAACACCCGGCTGTACCCAAGTCTGAACAGCTTCTGGTGCAACAGACACAGACTCAACCCCAACCTTATCCCCCTCGTCTCCACCACGACAGCCCATACCATGGATTATCAGAGGCCTGATAATCCACCGAGCTCAAGCCTCCAGTAGTTCAGAACCGAGAAGGATGCTGAGAGATTCTTTGTGCGGTTTGAGAGGATAGCCAGAACATGTAATCACATTCATGTTCATGTGTGAGGTCAATGATTGTGTAATGTATGCTAGAGGAAGTTGCACATTCTTTTCGCTTATGTTTTCACTATTCACTTGATCTAGTCTTTGTCTACAGCTTTTTCTATCAAGAACGAGCGTTCTTGGTAGAGTTGATGTGTCTTGTGTGAGCTCCTGTTTGCAAAATAAAACCTTGAATGTTCTGGAACAGCACCACTTCCTCCTGGTCCATCCTTCAATTTTCAAACTTCAAAGAATATTTATTTAAAAAACAACAACACACACATTACAGGTAAACAAAACTCATCAGTGTGATCATTGTCCTCTGTCTCTGCAGGACCATGACTACCTCAACAGCAGGAGAAGAGGGATGTCCAACAGACAGACCAGGGACCTCCCACTTGTCAAGCTTCTTAACATTTCCGTCACCCTGTCCCCTTTCCTGAGCGTGGACAGCACGCAGTTCCACACCTCCATGCTGGAAGGCACCGAGGCCCACTGGCTCAGCCTCCCCTCCGGCCCCCAGGGACACCCGGTGAGAGCGCTGCCCACACAACCCTCAACCTGCTCTGGGGAACCGGGGTTGGTTTAGTGGACCTGAAGCTAGGGGTTCCCAAACTGATAGTTACTTTCCCTTTCTGCTGCCTCAGGTGCCTGTGCTGAGCCAGTGGCGGGGGAGGTTCTGCGTGAAGCTGAACATCAGCAACCCAGCGGCGGTGGGCTGGTTCCTGGACCAAGTGGGCGCCCTGCAGGCCCGCCTGGGCATGGAGTACATCCTCCTGGAGGGGGGCGAGGGCAAGCCGCTGGAGGAGCGGGCCCCGCGAGCGCCCGGCGCCCTCGGCGGAGACCACTACATCGGCCTGCTGGCAGACCTGGCCTCCAGGATTGGTGACTCTGCGATCGTGACCGCAGGGACACGGTATGATAATGGGACCTGTGGCGGAGAAACATATTCATGAATTCAAGTGTCCATGGGGTGACTAATCGATAGAATCTTTTTGGGGTGAACTATCCCTTTAAAGCACTGGTTCTCAACATCGGGTTCGGGGACCACCAGTGATCCAAATGGACTCAGAGAGTGTACAATGTGTTATCTCTGGGACCCCAACCTACAACTGTAACATCCACAGTGTTAAACAAAATGGGGTCCATTTGGGTCCGTAACTCTCAGAGTTACAGACATGTAAGGGTCCATTTGGACCTGTGGTGGTCCCTGAACCCGACGTTGAGAAACAAGTGTTGTTAAAACAAACATTTGATCTTGTTTGCATGGTCTGGAAGCACACTTCATAAACTACATTGTAGATTCTACAAGATAGCAAATGGATCCACTCTGCTGTTGGTTGTAGATTGAAACATTATGAAACTTTTATTTAAGAGACATCAGCCAGTACATTTAACAGTGAATTTATTTGTCAATGTAAAATGATCACTCTGGATCCACCAGTGGTGCATCCGGCTTTGTCGAGTGATTACATACAATACAAACACATTTGGCCCGTGTTCGGGGGAGGGTGATATTCATCACTGCACGTGTTCCTACGGGCTGGGGCGGCACCTGTGCGTTGTCGCAGCATTGACAACGCACAAATGTGTGTGGGGAGGAATCAATTGGCATAACGACTAAATAGGGGAGAAAAAAAGGGATAAAAACATGTATAATAAGATCTAGGATTTTGGTGAGTGGGCTACTAATTGTTCTATTGATGACATGTACCACCAGGTCGAGCCACAAGCCTGTGTTTGTAAGGATGAGCCCTGTCCAGTCTGACTGGAGCTCCATGGGCCTGAAGGGCCTCATTCCATCCCTGCTGCACCACAGCCTGCTGGGATACAACTTCCTCATTCCCGATGCAGTAGGTAATACCACAGCCTATATGGATGACTTTCTCAGTGTGACTAGGAGTGGTGGGTCAATGACCTATATACTCTCTAGGAATATAAGTATTTATGATAGCCCCTCTAGTCTATTCAGACCACATAAGTACTACTTTCATCATTTTCTAATGCTTTTGTCCATCCACATTTGTTGTAAACTCTAGATATAACCAAGGGGCCAGCTTGAGAGTTGTAAATTGAGTCTATATAGGAAGTGAGTTGAAGTTACAGTTCATATGAATGGCCTGTAGTTTAGCTACAGGCCATTTCGCTTCCAGTCGCTAGATTAAAGTCTTCTTTCAATCATCATGATATGCGTTTTGGTAAATTATGGTCCCATTTATTTCAAAATGTACGATAAAGTAGGGTATGCTCTAGGAGGGCCGGGATGATTTGATTGACAAGCTACACAACCAATAGCATTCATTCCCCGGAATCCCCGCCCCCGCTCTTGATTGACAAGCTACTCAACCAATATTGGTCTGGTTGCATTGCGCAGGATATGACGCAATATGACGTGATATAGAAAGATGGCGGATTTGAAATTCCTCAACAATCGGCTTCCTTTCCGGTCTGTAGAAACCAATGGTGTGGCTTTGTCCATTTTTTTTTACTGTCTATGGATATAACCCTTTAATTTTGCCTGTCTATAACTTGCAATAGCCGAGTCATGGTGAGATCAGCATTAGAATGTTCAGTTCTCAACCTCATCAACCTGAAAAGGCTGCTCTCTGCGTGAGTGTGTGCATCAAACACAATTTTTACAGATTTGGTGATTAAATCAACTAGCCGATTAGTCTGCGAATGCCCATGACTATTAGTCGACTAAGAATTTCTTCAGTCAAGGACAGCCTTGGAAATCTCAAAAGCGTTCGCGGCCCACCCATCTGACCTCTTAACACGTGTTAAATGGTCAGATGGGTGGGCCTTATGCATTTACAGAGCATGTTATGATCAGTCAATCGATAGTGTTCCGGCTTAGATCAATGGAACTAACGTAGTATACTTTAAGTAACTGTTCTGCAGTGTCACAACGAAAACTTTCTTTAACGTTTTAAAGAAGAAATACCATAACCATAATAATTAATGTTATATCAATAAAATCTTTGTGTTTTGCCAATTATTTGGGGGTCCACTTGCAATATCCTCACGCCCCACCAGTGGGCCCTGCCCCACAGGTTGAGAACCACTGCGGTGCAAAGAAAATATTGGCGGAAGCGGAGTTGTGGATCAGAGATGCGATTTAAAACGGCATTCATCATCAATCATTACATTGTGTTGCAAAAACAGCACACCTTTGACTTTTTGGTCAGAAAGGTGAGACGTTGGCTCAACATGCAGTGTATTCCTGTAATATTCCAGATTCCTGTAATGGCAGACCAGAGCCGGGCCAGGGCAGGCCACGCATGTGAGACAACTATTTACTTTGATGTGGAGAAAACAGGGAGCTGACAGGCTGGATGGATGGCCTGATAAAATCACACTCCCACTAACATGATACATTAGAGACTAGTGGATGTCATGCCAATGCACTTCATCCATCAGCCATTGTGGTTTAGGCGCAGTGGTTCTCAACCTTTTCAGGCCACGACCCCCCAAAATAATCATATTTGAACTGGGGACCCCCCAAAATAATCATATTTGAACTTGGGACCCCCCACCCTGACAAGCACTGAAAATAGCCGTTGCGATGCGTTATAGGTATTAAAAAGCTCTTAAAAGTCCTTAATTGTCGCTTCACTGTCATCTGGGGACCCCCCCCCAAAATCATGTGGGGATCTCCCTGGGGGTTCCGGCCCACAGATTGAGCAAACACTGGTTTAGGGTGTGCATGGTGCAACAACAGCCATTCAAATCTTAACCACATTTGTGTCCCTATTCTGGGGGGGGCGAACATTCTGCGGAAATAGCCCATCTACAGCCAACGCTTGGACATGTGAGCTGATAGATTGGTGATTTTCGCCATTTTTTTGTAGAGGGAAATGTTTTGTAATGCTTAGTAATGCTCTCTCTCTCTCTGTCTCCGTCTCGTCTCTGTCTCTGTCTCTGTCTCTCTCTCTCTCTGCAGGTGGGTCTCTGTCCGGTGAGCTTGTGACAGATGAAGAGTTGTTCATTCGTTGGATGGAGCTCGCAGCCTTCCTCCCTGTCATCACTTTCCACACGCCACCCTGGGCCTGTGGAGAGGAGCAGGTACAGTACATGACTACACTGGCACCTCATAAAACACCCTTACACTTCCTCACCTTTTTCCATTATTAAACTCATCAACATATCGGCGCTGTCGGGTGGAAACCTTGTATGTCCAAAACCGTTCTAAAGGAACTTTGTTATTATTTTTGTCACAGCTCGTGTTAATACTTTTGGTTTGGTTGGTCAGATTATCCATATATCCTAGTCATGAGTCTTTCAGCACCACAGAACTTTCAAATCTCTCTCTCTCTCTCTCTCTGTGTATCTCTCTCTCTCTCTCTCCCCCCTCCGTGTGGGCTCTGACCTATGGCTCGGACACAGGTTCACACACAGCTGGACTTAGCGGCGCGTTTGTGCCACTGTTTACAGAACGTATCATTCATCAGTGTGGACGCTCGTATCGTTATCGTTATAGTTATAGTCACCGTGTTGGTCTGAACGGCCCTTCAGATGGAATTACAACCGTGCGGAGACAGAGTCACATGCTGTTGTTGCATAATGCTGATTAAGGCGGTAGGAATGCATTCGAAAATAGCTCCTGCAGTGGAGGGAGAGATCAGGTGAAGCGTTGAGGGAATCCTGCCCATTACATGTCCTCCAGAGGTGCCAGCGTCCCACAGAGAAGTGTGTTGCGTACAGTAAGGTATGAGAGCTGTTTATTGACAGAAGAGCCTGAGTGAAGAAGACGTCACACAAGCGCAAGACTGAAGGTCACTTGCTGAAATGTTTCCCATGGTCCTTACTCAGCCAGCCAGTGTGTTTGTGAGCGGTGCATGTCCTCAGGTGGGTATTACGCAAACGCTGGCCCTGTCCCTCCCCTGCTGGGGGTATTGGAGCTAGAGCTCTGGACATGCATCACATTATTTTTGGAAAAAAAAACGTATGTTTCTATATCAGTGGTGCTCAAACGTTTTCATGTCAAGGACCCCCAAAATTATAAGTATTTGGCCGCGGACCCCCATCTCAAAACATTTTGTTCCAGGGACCCCCAGAAGCAAAGATTTGAGTTTAAAATGTTCGCTTTAAAAATATATATATTCATAGATGGAGGGACAGCGAGTGCATTTTCCGGCAGCGGCTGCTGCCGGTGGCGGCGGCGGCGGCGGCGGCTGGAGCTGCCGGTGGCGTCAGCTTTGGGAGTGTGCTGCGTTTGTGTAACGCAGTCCCCACCAATATTATTTACGATTCTGTGCCTATCGGTACATAACTCGGACGGCGCTTAGTCGAATAGCAGACCATCGGCCGGTCGTCGCGGGCACTCGCGCCTGGAGGCGCTCGGGCGCGACTCCTTGGCCTCAAGGTCTGCTAATTCGGCGCGCCTCCGTCACGGTCCAAAACTATACTTTATCGGCGGAAAAAGAAGTTGACTGCCGCTCCTCCACCGGCAGTTCCGCGAATGCCGCTCCTCCACCGGCAGTTTCCGCGGCAGTTCCGCTGCTCCGCCGCTCCACCGCCGGCAGTCACTGCCGGGAGCTGCCGCTCCTCCACCGGAAGTTCCGCGGACGTTCCGCGGCTGTTGGCGCTGCCGGAGAATGCACTCGCTCCTTCTGCATAGATGTGCGCTTAATGTTTACGATTTTTCTAAAATAGCAGATCTACAAGTGCGGCACTCGGCTATTTTTGAATAGCCAAAGACATCTAAAGTGATGCGTTCCCGGTCTTAATGGATTAAATGAATAAATAATAGGAGCGGAATTGTGGAAAGGAATGAAGCTACCTTAACCCTAACCTACCTCACAAAAACGATGCCACGTCCTTGGGGTGTCTGGTCACGTATGCTACGTAACGTTTGACCACGAGTAGCCCATGGTTCAGGTTGTCCAACGGACAGGCACTCGATGGCGAGGGCTATTTTTTCCCTTCTAAAGCACCTCCCGCCCCCTCCCTCTCCCTCCCATCCATCCCTTCTCCATCCCTCAATAGGAGTGATTGCTTGGCCTCTCTCCCAACATCACCTGTGGTTAAGAGAGTCCATCTGGTCTGAATTACAGCCCCCTCCTCCCAGATTTATGACTCACACTCATGCTCGGGCTGTGACGGCGAGATCGAGCCACTTCGGCAGGAATGATAATGAATTTGAGGACAAATCTTGGAAAAGGACTTTATTATGGCAATTAAGATTTCCATGCGTAATTGACAAGTGTGACAGGGAGGAGGATGTGTGTGTGTGTGTGGGGGGGGGGGGAGGCAACTGCTTTTTCCATTTCGACAAGAGTGAGGCAAGAGAATATTATTGGTAGTGACTTGTGTTGCGTGACAAAAGATGAAAGTAAGCCGCTTTTGGACGGCTATGCGTTTGACAGTCAGCAGCAATGTTTTTCCATTTTCGTCTCTTGCGTGGCCTTCAACTTGTTAAACCCGAGATGAAACGAGACAGAGACCGTAACTAAGTACTTCTACTTGAGTATCTGTACTTTACTTGAGCGTTTGCATTTTTGGATGCTTATGACATCCACTCCATGACATTTCAAAGACAAATGTTGAACTCTATGAATTAATCACTTAAGCCCTATTTCAAATATCGTGAGAATAGCAGATCTAGAAGCTCAGATCACATCGTATCACTAAAACTGTTCTGGAAAATCTTTGAATTTCTTGTTTAAAAACGTATGAATTCTAAAATGTCTAAATTCAATACAGCAATGCATCGGGATTAGTAGTTTGTAATTACTGTATTACTTTATATTACAGTTTGGGTTTCCATGTGATAAACAGCGTTATCACAGTTTTGCAGTCAGTGTACAGTAATAGTGTTTTAGCCGTGGCACCTTCTTCGCGTCCAGAATGTGCACGGCAAGTGACCCTGGCTGGGCCCAACCGGACAAAAACCCACAAACCCACACATGTACTGTATGCCTGGCTTCTCAATTAGACCGAGATCCGCTCATAGTCGGGGATGGGATTCCAAACTCATTCCTACAAATGTTCTCAATTCTCCACTCATAAAAATATGTTTTTTATTTTTATAGATGTGGTCGGGTTTTTGTTTTTGTCCTGGGACACTGGGAGGAAGTGACCCTTCGAGGAATGCTGAAGTAGTCTGGCCACAGGCACACAGGAGAAAGACTTGGACAGTGTTAACCGCTAAAGTCAAACAATGAAGTCGTCGCTGTCGGGCAGAAACCTTGTATCTCCATAATTCAACTTTTCAAAAGTACCACGAATGTGGTAAAATAGCAGATGTACAAGCTCACACTGTGTTGCGATGCAATGCGTCTTGAAGCTTGTAGATCTTCTATTTTTGCTATTTGTGACCTTTTTAAAAATTGAAATTGAACGTGGTTAAATTATGTCTTTGGGTTTTACAAATATAAAAGTACAGTATTAACAAGAGCTCGTGACTAAATAATAACTACATTGGATCCATTGGAACACAGGTTATTATTTCCATTTCCTGAAAAGAAACTGCTTTGGACATACAAGGTTTCCAGCCGACAGCGTCAAAGTGCTCTTCCTGTCTGAATGAGAGGAGAGATGGCATTGGAAATGTATTCAGCAGACGGCACTGTCTACTGTATATTATTCTTGCGATGGAAAATCTTATGGCAGATAATTTAGTTTAGGAAAGGCTTTCTTTTTTTATGATTGTTGGACGGTCTCAGTTACTCCACTTGGTCTAGATTTGTTGAAATAATGTGTGGCAGGATATCAATAAAGCACGCAATAAAGTTTATGAATGAAAACGTGCAAAGAGTGTGCAGATACAGTATAAACATCCCATATAAAGCTGGATCAGTTGGTAAACTCCTGTTACCTTCCAAGCAACAGGACTTGTGGATTTCAATTCGTTTTAAGGATCGTCGCTGTCGGGTGGAAACCTTGTCCAAAACGGTTACTTTTCAGGAAATGGGGTGAAAAATTGATCCAATGTTGTAGTTATTTAGTCACAAGCTCTTGTTAATACTTTTCACTAGTTCAATATTTATAAAAACCCACAGGCACACTCAACCACTTTCACAAAAAAAGAAGAAGAAAAAAATCAAAACTACAAGTCTAGTTTTAGTCTAAATATCATAAGATTTTAGTAGACTAATCTACAGCTGATTCAGTTGACCCAAATTATAATGCATTGTTTTAAATTGAGGACAGTGAAACTTTACACTCATTCAGCATGTGAATCAATCTTTTAATTTACGAACTAAGATAAGCAATTCTCTGGGTCATTCACTTCTCTAATCAGTACTGTACAGGTCAATGGTGAGTTCTTTATTTGTGGATAAAATTGATAATATATTTAGTCATAGTTTTTGTCATAATAGCCTAGTTTTTATTTAGTTTCCATTTAGTTTTCGTCAAGGGAAAAAAAGGTAGTTGAAATTTTTTCGTCATAGTTTTAGTCAAAGAAATTAACTCTGATTAACTCTGACTGATTCTGTCCTCTCTTGTGGTGTTGTGTATAGGTGCTAAACCTGACACGGGTGTACATCGCTCGCCACCAGGAGTTTGTGGTTCCCTTGATAGAGAGGTTTGCGGAGGAGTGGCAGGAGAAGGGACACCCAATCTACCGGCCACTGTGGTGGCTCAGCCCTGACGACCCTGTGACCTTCACTATAGATGACCAGTTCCTCATTGGAGACGAGGTGACTTAATGGATTTTCTAAGTGGGATGGCTTTGAGTTCCTTTCTGTCAGGGTCCGGTATACTTGTCGTCTGACATATGAACCCCGCCGCAGCTGCAACTTGACTTCTTGTTCCGTATATATTCATTCTTATATTCACTGTTGATGGACTATACACTATGTATATCCATTCATATATTCACTGGCGATAGATGCATAGCGATATATATTCATGCATTCATTCAATCGTTCATTCATTCATATACATGTGTGTGTGTGTGTGTGTGTGTGTGTGTGTGTGTGTGTGTGTGTGTGTGTGTGTGTGTGTGTGTGTGTGTGTGTGTGTGTGTGTGTGTGTGTGTGTGTGTGTGTGTGTGTGTCTGTGTTTTCCCTCAAAGAATCATTAAACATTTATCTCATCTTATCATAATCACGTCATCACTGCCATGATCTGAACCTAACATGCACGTTGTTGTCGCTGCTCTCCAGGTCCTGGTTGCTCCGGTGTTAGAAAGAGGGGCGGTGAGGAGGGACATCTATCTACCCGACGGGGGCTTCCAGTGGCTGGACAGCCGGAACGAGCAGGTGTTTGACGGGGGCACGCTGTTAGAGGACTACCCCGTGGCCCTGGACGAGGTGGCCGTCTTCTTACGGAGGAGCTGAGTCACATGACTTTCATCTGCAAAGTCACCTGAATCGTCCCGTTACTGTTTGGAATCCTATTGTTCTTTTTTTGTTTTTTTCCGTGCTGTTCTCAACTTGCACTTTTTCCACAAGAGAGACCATGGACCGTGTCTCAAGAGGCCATCTTGATATTAGAAGTAGAGAGATATTTTTTATACTTGCACTTTACAATTCAAAAGAATTTGTATTTTTTTCTTTGAGACTTTTTTTTCTTCCTTTTTTAAAAAGAAAAAGAAAAAGAATGTTAATCAGTGTTACCTCTTGGCTGATTTGTTTCCGGACCTTATAACTCGTTATTTTTTTTGTATGTCACTTATGGAGAAACCTGTGTGTTTACATACTGCATTTCTACAGTCTTTAAATGTTTCATTGCTGCTGGTTGCCCTGATATTGGAGAACAAAGCAAGACCCTTTTTCACTTAAACAGAATCTATGAATCTATCAAGAAGACCAAATGAAGATTAAAAGAAGGACAGAAGATGTTTGATAAGGGCTTTTTTTCAGAGGCAAATGCTTTTTGGAAGAAAATGCCTTCCAGAAAGCTTCGTTTGAAGGGGACTGACGCACCTTGGTACTGTACATTTTGCTGTACTTGAACTTATCATGCCAAAGGGCTGATGCATCGTGAAATGTACCTCAAGCTCAGTTTCTCATCGCTCTACTATTCAATCGTCACCAGATATGACACCCCATCATCCTCTTAGCACTTATTCTCAAAATAGTAAAGCAACTTAGATCGCCGACATACCTCACCACTCTATTGGACAGGTGTGAAAGACCCTTTAGTACTGTAGATCCCAAGGGACTTGCTGCCATGGTAAGGTGGCATGGTAGTGTATAAGAGTTCATCCATTAGATTTTAACCTCTTACTAGCCTGCTGTCTTAAGTGCTTTTTATAGCCTGTTAATGTTTCTTTTCTTTTTTTTTACTTGCTCTCTTTTGATAATTGTGTTGATGTGCTCTTTCATGATTGCCAAAGGAAGTTCTAAAGAAAGATGGCACCACATAGGGGGGATGTAGATTTGACACAGGGCGCTCCGCACCTCGGGAAGAATGATGCTGTTTTGTCTCAATTATCTATTGCAGGCTTCCTCAGTTTGAGAGAAGGGGTTAACCACTTAACGCCCTACAAAGTACCATTAGCCGATCTACTAGCTCTCAACGCGCCGTGATGTGACGTGCTGTGGACTTGCAGATCTGCTATTTATGAGATTTGTTTTACAATTTTTTTTTATGAAAGCGTGAAAGAGCAAGGTCAATATGGTTAAGTAAAATGTGGAAATCATACCCCTCATCCATTGGACTGTGTGCTAATTCACAGTCACTTCTATTGGTTCTTTCCTAGCAGAATGTCTGAGCACACTAGTTTGCAATGGCTTGATAGAAGATCTATGTACATTAAAAAAATCATATAATTGTCTCACACCATCTAGAGAGAAAGGTTACTCAATATGTACCATGTTCCATAACCCAGATAGTTCATTCTGCTTATTTAACAGAGTCTCTTGTGTCTGTTGTACTGATTTGGGACCTGCCCCCCCCCATCACTTATTCTATATGGATACTTTAATTTAGCACTAATTGATTGTATAACTTTGATCTAATGATTGTTACTGTACTGTAACTGTAAACTCAGGTCTACTGAAGCTTATCAAATCACCAAATGTCTTAGTGAAACGCAGCGTGCTGTGGACACCTCAACGTCTTAAGCCTGACTTATACTTCGCCATACGCTGGTGGCGCATGCTGAAAATAGACATCTAGAACCTCTTGTACAGTGGTTCTCAAAGTGGGGTCCAGGGATCCCTCAGGGTTCCTTTTAGGGGATTGTAATTGCACCCTTACTGGTCTGTAACTCGGAGAGTATATAAATGGAACCGATTGAAACCTTAATCGTCCATTCGGTTGCATTTGTACACTCTCTGAGTTATGGGGGGCGCTTGAAAAAAAAAAAAGGGTTGAGGAACCACTGCTCTTGTGCTGTAGATTGGCTATTTTCGTTGAGCGACACCGTCGTACAATGGCGTATGAACGAAGCCTTAAAGGAGCACTTCACCCATTTTCAACCTATCTTCATATAATTGGTCATCACTAACGCTCATTATAAGATGACACCATTTCTGTCTACTCACTCTGTGTCTCAGAGGAGGACTGTGGACAGTTCATAAACCAGCTACATCATCGGTAGGCAGGTTTGGACATTTCAAACCTTTGTTAAATGTTTTTATTAATGCAATAACGATAGTTTATATTTCAGCATTGAAAAGTAACTTTCCAGGAAGAGAAAGGCTGTAGTTTCTATTAGCTCGGAATCCCCATCAATGATGTCACTCAAAGGCAGGTTTCTGAACTGTCCATAGTGAATAGACAGACATTGTGCCATCTTATATTGAGTATCAGTGAGGACCAATTATGTAAAAGAAAAGTTTGAAATCGGTGAATTGTTCCTTTAATCTCTCCTAGAGCTGAATGTACAATGGACAAACTGTGATGTCGTGGAAAGAGCTTTCCTAGCCCCCAATGCTTCTGCTTCTAACCGAACGCTGTGAGAAAAGCATCACGCTGTGTGCCTCTGTGTCCTACCCTTAAATCCTGGACAGCGACTGTCCAATAATTGCAGTATCAGCAATGTACATATTACAATGACTGTGCCATTACAAGTGTTCTTCTCTCCTGTAATTCAGAGACCTTAGAATTGACAATGTTGCAATAAAGTTTACATTTTTCTTAACGGTTTCTTGAATCACTTATAGTTAATGCTAATATGTCACGTTGAGCAGTTCAATTGTGGTATTATTGTGTATATTGGATGTATATACAGTAGGTGGGTGTGTGTGTGTGTGTGTGTGTGTGTGTGTGTGTGTGTGTGTGTGTGTGTGTGTGTGTGTGTGTGTGTGTGCGTGCGTGCGTGCGTGCGTGCGTGCGTGCGTGCGTGCGTGCGTGCGTGCGTGCGTGCGTGCGTGCGTGCGTGCGTGCGTGCGTGCGTGCGTGCGTGCGTGCGTGCGTTTTGCAGACCAGGACCTGATGACCTAAGCCAGTGGTTCTCAAAGTGGAGTCCAGGGACCCTCTGGGTTCATTGTAAGTAAGTAGCACTAGAACCAACTGTCCCATATTTATAGTCTTTGGTATGACCTGGTATTTGGTATGACGGGGATTGAACCCGACCCCCCACCTCATGGCGGACACTCTAACCATAAGGCCACTGAACTGGTTTTCTGGGTTCCTTCCTTGAGGGGGTTCCAAATGGATCCTTATAGTCTGTAATTCTGAGATTTATGGGGTTCCTTAAAATGGTTCCTTTGGCCCTAAACCGCTACGTTATTTGTAGACAAGAAACATTGTTTTGAGGCCAGTTGTATATACAACACACTGGCAGCCAATGTAGAGACCAGAGAACTGGTGTCTGTTCTGATTTCATTCCGAGTCTTTGTTAGAACACTGGCGGCATTCTGAATGAGCTGTAGCTGCCTATAAGAGCTTTTTTGGGAAGGCCTGAGAAAAGACTATTACAGTAGGCTACTCTAACCCAGTGATTCCCAACCAGTGGGCCGGGTCCCACTGTTGGGCCATGAGGATATTACAAGTGGACCCCCAAATAATTGGCAAAACGCCAAGATTTTATTGATAATATAACATTAATATAAAAAGAGAAAAAGTAGCAAAAGTCTCAGGTTGCGTCCGTAACCACATACTAATGTACATACTAACTAACTAGTACTACACAGTATGCTATTTTCAGCCTACTGTTTCGTATGTACTAAGCAGTAGGCTCCTCACTTCGGACATACATATACTGTACATAGTGTCCACTGTTGAATACTACAAAATTGCCTGAATTTAGTATGCATGTCACATATAAGCTCAGACATACTAACAAGTAATTTGTACTAAATAGTATGTTTGCATGTGATTTCGGACAGGGCCAGAATGTAGTATGAATCTCACATACTATTTAGTAGCTACTAAGCTTTCGGATATACTAAAAAGTAATTTGGCATACTGTTAGTATGCGGTTTCGGACAGGGCCTAAGTCTAATATTGACAAAGACTGAGGACATTTTCTCGAAACACAAATTGCAGTTTCAGTTAGTTATCTTTTTGTTGTTGTTGTGTAAAGCCTCGTTTTTATTTTCATTTGAGTTACTCAAATGTTTTGTCAATTCTAGTTTTTGTTAGTTTGTTAGTTTAACTATAATAACCTGGATCTGGTGTCATTGCTTCAAAGAAATAGAATCCAGATGTGCACCAGCTCTCAGCCTTTCTCCTTTTGCACCAAAGACGAATCATCTCAGTTTGTGTCCTTGTTTAGTTGGGAGGAAGATTTGGCACACAGAAAAGCCCCTGACCGTAACATCCGTGTAAGCATGTTGACGACTAACGTCTCCACTAATTCCTCTTAAACCATATAAAAGGTATTTATAGCTTCTGTGAGCGTGCGGACGGCCAGATTCTCAGGGGAATCGCATTCACCACCCAAGCCCCCCTACTCCTTCCTCCCCTCTCTCCCATACCTTGACGCCCTTTGGCTGAGGGCCACGTTGGGGCCCCGAGGTCCCTGCGTCTGTAAGAGCAGCCAGACAGGTGCAACGGGAGACGCGGAGACCGCACCACCAACCACTCTGCTCACCCTCTCCTTTTACATGCATGCCAAATCCACTTCAATTCATATCACACTTTGTTTTTGTGTGGATGTAGTTTCTCTGCAGTGGTGGAAGAAGTACTCAGATTGTTTTACTTAACCACTTATACCCTATCGTTGACCGGGGTCCCTCAGGGCTCTATACTAGGGTCTTTTTAGTTTTATGTTGCCGTGGGGAAAGCTTTCGCTGTGTGATTTAAGTGAGTAAGTAAAAGTAGCAATACCACAATGTAGAAATACATACAGGCCCTGAGATTACTTGAGTTAAAAGTACAAAAGTATTGGCATCAAAATATACCTAAAGTACCAAAAGTGAAGGTAGTCATTATGAAGATTTTTCAAACAATTTGAAAATGTATCAAAATCTTACGAAAATAGCAGAACTAGAGCGGCCATTTTCATATAGCCGTAGTATAAAATAGGTAACGAAACAGGTGGTTAATGTACTTTTTGTAATAATAATCTAAATCTGCTAAGTAACTAATAAATAATTGTAGTGGAGTAAAAAGTACAATATTTTCCTCAGAGATGTAATGGAGTAGAAGTTTCAAGTATCAAAAAGAAATACTCAAATAAAGTAAAAGTACCTCAAAATTGCACTCAATTATAGTACTTGAGTAAATGTACTTAGTTACTTTCCACCACTGGTTCTCAGCCAGAAACACTTGACCAGACATTCGGGTTTGTGAGGTGATGATGTTGTTCATCCTGCTTTATAGGCAGGCTGTGAAACTCAGCAGAAAGGGTCATTTCAAGGATGGATCCATGAATAGACCCAATCATCATGGCATCACCACAACCACAAATGTATTTCCAGGTAGATACAGTACTGTAACGCCGCCAGTATTTCAAGGATGGATCCTTATAACTAAACCCTTTACTTGGTTGACCAAAGTCCCTCAGGGACTTTGGTCGTGCTAATGCCCCCCATGGACATACCGGTACATACATGTACCAACACGTACGCACGCACGCACGCACGCACGCACCCACGCACGCACGCACGCACGCACCGCACGCACACACACACACACACCAACACTCTCACTTTCACACAAGTAGCCTACTAAGTATTTCTTGTCTTTATTGTCGGTTGCTGGGTGTTTTAGTTGTGGTGTATATGTATTCATTGTCTTGTCTTGAATGTATATGTTACAGGGAAATTGGCATTCCAGGGAAATTGAAAAAGGAGCGCTTGTTTTCACCGCCCCCAGGCAATTCTGTATAACCAACGCTAGGTGCGCTAGAGGGCACTGAATCCACACTGAATCTACACGCATGCATAGATATCTCTGCACGCATGCACATGCGTGTGTGCGCATGCCGTGTGCACACATGCACACGCACACATGTGTGTCGTCGTGGACACTGGATAGTAACCATAGACTGTAACCCATGAAAAGATCTATTCTCCCCCTATCGGTTCACAACTCGGACGGCGCTGATTCGACTAGCAGACCTTCGGCCGGTCGGCGCGGGCACTCGCGCCTGGAGGTGAAAGCTCTGCTGAGTTGGCGCGCCTCCGTCATGGACAATAACTATTATCACATGTGCGTGTGAACGCGTGTTCAGTTCCCCTAGCGTAGCTTCCTGGTTGCTATGTGGGGGGGAACAACAAAAGCCAGGTCGGCCTCGCATCAAAGCCCTGCCTCGCGCCTCCTCCTCCTCCTCCTCCTCCTCCTCCTCGCGCCGCCTCGTATCAAAGCCCCGCTCCTATGGATGCTGGGGTTTAAGTGGTTTAATAGACCAAATAATCATGACAACCAAAAATTTATAACGCCGGCACTTGGCAGCGGTATTATTCAATAACCTTATTTCTGGAAGAACAGGACACTTATGATATTGTTATTGACATTGAGAAATGTATCATTTTGCTCGAAATGTCCACAGGTTGACAAACATAGCTAATGTTCTGGACACATTATTTTATATTGTGTAAATGTCCATAGACATTCTCCCCGGAAATACCAACCTACACGTTTGTTTACAAACATTCTGATGTGGTCTTTAACCGTCATAAGACATCACAATACACATATTTTATCATTTAACCACTTAAAACCCTATATACTTAGTTGACCGGTGTCCCACAGGAGTCGATAATAGGTACGCTGCTCCTTTTTTCGATAATATCTTTTCAAACATTTTAATAACACAAATCCTGTTTGGGGGTCCCTGGCACAGACTGTTTTTAGGGGGCCTTGACTCTTTTTTTTTAACCGTATAAAAACTGACGGCCAACATTTGTCCCCCACTGTGTTTTTTTGGGGGGTGTTGTGGAGTCCAAGTGGGAGATGAATTAAACCGGTGACAAGCGGAGGCCGGAGACCTCTCCCACAGTCTAACTTTAGAAAGTGCAAGTCAAGGTTTTATGTTTCAGCGTCTGCTCCTGACTGAATGGGTTTTCCAGCTTTGCCAATTAGATGTACAATTTAAAGGCCCTGTTGTCCACGGGCCAGCTGGTTGAAAAGTCTGTGTGCTGGATGGACTTGGCCTAGACTGTGTGCATGCGTGCGCGAGTGTGCACGTGCATGCGTCTGCGTGTGTGTGTGTGTGTCAGTCAATATTATATTTCGAGCAATCTACCACATTCTATCAGTCCAAATCCAAATCCTTCCCCATTGTTCAGAAAGAAGCCAGAACACTTCACAATTTCAAAAAAGAGAAAATAAGTATATAAATAAAGATAAAGACATGGAAAGAGCTGTAATCCTTCTCTCCCTCAAGCAGCCAAACGAGTTCACGAGGGGCAAGCAGACCTCAGGAACGCAGCCTTGAAATGTTAGCACACCAATGGAAGCTCTAGGCCGGGTTACATGCACCATTGTGTGTGTGCGTGCATGCGTGCGTGTGTGCGTGCATGTGTGCGTGTGCGTGTGCGTGTGTGTGTGTGTGTGTGTGTGTGTGTGTGTGTGTGTGCGTGTGTGTGTGTGTGTGTGTGTGTGTGTGTGCGTGTGTGTGTGCACGTGTACTGGAGAGGAACTAAAAGGGAAGCTGTCAAATGTAATCACTTCCTGACTCTGGACTCCTGGGAAATCTTGTCACCTCGCAGTGGCTTAGGACATCTTCTCTTTAATGTCATTGCTGTCGGACAGAAACCTTGTATCTCCATATTTCAACGTTTTATGTTTTTTTGTTGTGTAAATGGATGACCTACATTGCCATACTAGTGCCACACAAAAGTAGCAAAAATAGCTACAAGCTCACAAGCTTGTAGATCTGCCATTTTTGAAAACATTTTATAGTTAAAGTGAAGATAATAAAGTGTCTGTTCTATACATTTTGAACCTTTGAAATGCATTAACAAGAGCTTTGTCATTGTTGGTCGGAAACCTCATATCTCCATAGTTCAACTTTTTATGCTTTTCATAAATTAATGCCCTAGGCCTACTTCATCATACAAGAGTGTCACACAAAAGCAGTGAAAACAGCAGATCTACAAGCTCACAAAGCGTCACATGGGCTGTTTTTAAAACAATAATAAAAAAGGAAAGGTTTTGGACATACAAGGTTTCCACCTGACAGCCATGAGTTCATAACTGAACACCTTAGGAAGGCCTTATTTATACCGCTGCCGGGCTCAGCGGCGCGGCGGTGTGGTCCACTTGAGCCCAGCCACCTGGCGGCATGGCGGACCGGACCAGGAGCCAGATTTCCCCCTCGAGGAGTAAACACTAAGCCTGAGGCAGGAAGGATCGCATTTTCACACGAGACTCATTTCAAGAGGTTTTCAGTGAGTCAGGATTGAACGATGATGATCTACTGTATGTGAACTGTATCTACTGGAGCCTACGCCTGGGGTCCTTGAAGGGGTTCCAGAGGGTCCCCATGCTGCAACATTTGTTCATATTCACCTGTTTCCTAGGCTGTGTGTTTTCCACTTCCTGTCGATTTGATCCAATGAAATCCAATGAAACTGGTCAGATGACCAATGATATCCAATGAAATCGACAGGAAGTGGAAAACACACAGCCTAGGTGAATAGAATCAACATTTTTAGTTTAACCACTTTAATCCTATTTTATACTTTAGCTATTCAAAAATAGCTGACCTGCAAGCTCACAGATCTTCTATTTTTGAAGAATTTCAAAAATATAGAAATTTGTAAATCAATTTTTAAAGTGAAATATAGTTACAAGCTAGTTGTGTTCTGATTCTCTTATGGGGGTCCCCGCTGTCACAAAACCTTTTCAAATTAGGGGCCTATGCGGCAAAATACCTTTTGGCGGAACCACTGCTTTAATGCACAGGCATTGGCTTCCCTGATTGGCCCACCCAACCCATCGGCTTCACAGATTGGGTCTGCTGCACCAAGATAAATGGTAGCGTGCACAACATAACTGCTTCATGGTAGTGGGTACCACAATTAACCACTCAAACCCCTGACCTTATTGCTTGTGCCACGCTGGCATGGATGATGCAAGTGCAAATTAAATACTTAACCTTGTAGAATTTAGAGGAGAGTGCAAATGTGTCTAATGGTAGTCTTGAACCCCAAACAACGCTTAGCAGTGGTGGAAAAAGTACTCAAATTTTTTACTTATCTGTTACAAGTATAAGTCCAGAATTCAAAATTTACTTAAAGTACCAAAAGTAGAAAGTACTAAAAAAAGAATACTTTTCTGTTACAAGTTAAAGTCCAGAATTCAAAATTTACTTAAAGTAAATTTTCAAATGGCCAAAATATATATAGGCTGAAGTGGGTAATGTATATGTTTTGTAATAATCAAAATCTACAAAGTAACTAGTAACAAAAGTTTTCAAATAATTGTAGTGGAGTAAAAGTATAATATTTGCCTCTGAGATGTAGTGGAGTAGAAGTAAAAGTACTGAAAATTGGAGATACTCCAGTAGAGTAAAAAATCCTCAAAATTAAAGTACAGTAGCATACTTGAGTAAATGTACTTAGTTACTTTCCACCACTAGCACTTACAAACCATTGACACAGCTCTCGTGCCACAGAAGCATGGACGATGTGAGATTGAAATACTTTACCTTGTAGGAGTTAGATGGAGAGTGGAAATGTGTCTAATGGTGGTCTTGAAGCCCTAAACTTGTGCTAACACATCACTGGACACAGCTCTCGTGCCACAGAAGCATGGAAAGTTGCAAGTGAGAACGAAACACTTAACCTTGTTGAATTTAGATGGAGAGTGGTCAAAACAACTTGAACCCCAGTATTCATATTCTGGGGGGAATATTAGCCCAAAATAGTCTATAGCTATTTTTGGCAAAGAGATTTGGTGGAGAGGAAAACAAGCGATGTGGTATTTTCTCAAACTTATTTCAGCTAATCAATAGGAGGAGCTGTGGTCATAATACAGCACTGTTTGAGAAATTAGTTGAACTCTTTATATTAGAGCCATAATTGTTTTAATATAACAGTCCAAAGTCAGAACAGCAAATGTACTTGGTTTAAGTTCTGGTTGATTAAACCTGCTATAGTTTTGATCATCTGAAACTAAGAAATTGATTTGAGAGAAAAAGGGTAGGCCTATTAGTTATATTAATAGTGGGAATGTGCGTGCAAAGTTTCAGGGCAATCTGACAGTGTTCATGGTTTGTGGCATCTTATGCAAAACAGGTCACTCCCGTAAACTTTGGAAGGCAATAGTAGCCAATCATTGCAGCCAAAAATCTGACCCATAGGCCTTGATCACGAGAGATAATGTATACTGATTTGCATGAGGTTCTGTAAAAAAATCTGTAGGAGTAATAGGCCTATAATAAAAATATATATATTTAATAAAAATTGGCCACCTGGTGGCACTATAACAGGCCGATTTGAAAAATGTGGGGCAAGGGTTCTTTCTTGGCCTCTTGGGAGTGTGTGTGCAAAGTTTCACGCAGTTATGAAGAAAATATTGAAGGTTTAAGAAAGGCATACATTGAAGAAAAAAAAAGAGAGAAAAAGATACAGTAATAAGGCACATTGATCTTGTCTGACATTCACTTTTATTGTGTTAAATCTGGTTTTGGTTTATCAGCTGCTTGTCTTGTTTTCTGTTTAAACATCTTTTAAATTAAAAGGCAAACATTACACCATCATCGTCATCATCATCATGTTGAAAACCATGCAGCAGCATTTAAACATGAGGTCTACTGAGAGTCATACTATGTGTTCATTGTCAAAGTCTGCAATATCAAAATTAAAAGGAATCATAAAATGTTTTTTTTTGCCTGTTTTAACTTTTCTTTCTTTTTTTAAACACTTTTTGAAATTCGGCGCAATTCATGGTAAGCCGCACTCAGCTGATACATACATACATACGCCATGTCTAGTACAGTTGTGTGAATACAGAGGTTAACAACATGGAGGAAAAATAAATAAATAATGATGGAGACAGAACAACATATACAGAGAACAGAAGTGCATTTCCTATGCATGAGAACTGAAACGTAATCTTATATCCTATGCATCGCTCACTGTACGCCGGGATTGGTCTGGTTTCACACAGACATCGAAATGTTACATGTTGTCTAATACCAGTGGTTCTCAACCCCTTTTCTGGATCAGGGCCCACTTGGAAATCTCAAAAGTCTTTGCGGTTTATTTTTATGATCGGTCAATCGATTGCGACTGAATCAATGTGACATTATCATTCAAATCTTAAGTGTTTTGGCCAATTATTTGGGAGCCCACTTGCAATATCCTCACGGAGGTTTGAGAACCACTGGTCTAAAAAAATACAGAAAGATCCAGGAGAAAAACAGCAACTTCCTGCAGGAGGAAACGTAACAACTGACCGACCAATCAAGCCTTTCATCAGACTAGGCAACGACAATAACTGCAAATTCAGCGATGCTGAAAAAAACAAAAACAAATGCACTCGAAAATGACATCTTGACAGTGAACCCATAAAAGTTTACGAGTTCCCTTTTATGGGTCTGACATAATGCCCGGACCGTCCAGATCGCACTGGTCTGACGGCAAGGCAAAGAAAGCGCTATCAAGGCGTCTGGAGTCTGTTAGATTGAGCTTGAAGGACCAGTTTTTTGGAGTGAACAACAGCCTTAGCCACAAGCACAGTGACCCAAACCCCTTCGACACGCCAAATAAATACACTGGCCAATGCTACCGTCAAGTCAAATTCAGCACATCATACGAATGAAATGAGCCCCGCCTGAAGCGGTGAAAACAGCTCACCGGTGTCACTCACATGGCGTTTTCTATTGCATCTCGAAAATGTTTATGTACCATTAACACAGGTACACGCCAACTTAAGCTCACGGCTTTCCAATGCTTTCAGCCAGTTAACTCTACGATACTAGGCCAAGTTAATAAAACCTGAGTATGGAAAAAACAAAAACAATAACACACACACACACACACAAATGATCTGCCTTTATCACTAAGTCATAAAAACATTACTGTAGCAGCTAAAAAGAACAAAAACAAACTGGCTGAACATTGTGAGAGTCAAGAAAGGCAACTGAGATCCATTCTGGACCAAGACTGGACCACGAGGAACGGTCCTCAAGTCTACTGGGTCGCTGTCCAGCCTGCTTTCTAGTCAAGAGTTGTGCTGATCTAGAGTCACTTTACATTAAATATGTACACGAGTAAAGATGATTCTAGATTCTGCTTCCACTCTGCGAGGCTTCACGATTATGCATCAGAAATGTTCTGAGCATGTAGGAAGATGACAGCGGATGTTTTGATCTCGAATGACGCATATCATTAGAGCGTGTAGGACATGCGGGAACCGCACATGTTATTTTTTGACTGCCCATCCCGGATAGCTTAGTCGGTAGAGCACTCGCCTTTGGACCACAAGGTCATGTGGTCCAAAGCCTATGAGTAGCACGGCTTGGGTTCAGGAAGGTGTGCGGTAAGTACTGGGAGCTGATGGTAGGTGTTGCGTTCCACCTCAGCAATCCATCTACCAGGGGTCCAGCTTATTGAAACGGGGATAGAATCCTGCGTTCTTGGCTGATACCGACAATAAGCCTCCAAACGTACTTACTTACACTCCCACCCGCAGCAACTTAAAAAAACGTCCGCTCCCATGAAATTTGCATTGGGTCCCCAATGCAGGGCTCTTGCGTGTACCATTGACCATATTCACATGGTGGCCATTTTGAATCAAGGATCAATAGGGTTGTCACTCAATCACTCACACATGTACAAGCAGCGACATTTTGTTCTCCTGTCATGTTGTTCGGGGGTGGGGAACCCCACCTCCCTCTGACATGAGAACAAAATGGCCCATGTGTGAATATGGTCAATAAGATCTACCAGTATGTTGAAATAATTGAACTCCAAGCTCTCGTCAAGAAAGGCTCTGTGGGGAGTCAAAATCCAATGACAGGACGGACTAATGTGTGGACAAACTATGTGTCCCCTACCCAGATGTAAATTTCAATTCATTAACCACTGTGAAGCCGAACACTTTTTTTTTTTTACTCTTATGTACCTGTACACAAGACGTAACATTTAAGAACCTTGAACATTGAACCTTGAAACTCATTATAGGCGAAATGTTTTAAAAACATGTCAAAAACGTTCAAAACAACAATTTTCCAAAATAGCGAAAATAACAGATCTACAAGCTCACAACCCGTTGCGTTGCAATGCGACACGTTGTGAGCTTGAAGATCGACTATTTGTGTTATTTGTCGTAAAACAAAGTATATAGGGCTTACATTGTTAAGTTGAATGATGTCAGACTGCTAAAACTTCAATTGGTCTTAAAGGAGCACTTCACCCATTTTCAACCTAATCTTCATATAATTACTATTGTTCATTATAAAATGGCACAATTTACGGCATCTACTCTCCCTGTGTCTCATTGGTGGGCTGTGGACAGCTCAGAAACCTGCCTACCAATGACATCATTGATGGGAAGTTAGCATGCTAAAATAAAAGCCATTGTTCTTGCATAAATAAATTAAAGAGAGAGAGAGAAAAAAAAAGACTGACATTTAAATGTCATTTACAGGGTGGCTACCAATATAAAGAAAGTGAGTGCGTCTGTCTGTCTGTCTGTCTGCCTTCCGATGATGTCACTACTGTAGTAGGCAGGTTTCTGAACTGTCCACGGCACTCTGAGTCTGAGACACAGACCGAATATGGACAGACACAGTGCTGTCTTACAATGAGCATTAGTAAGGACCAATTATAATGAAGATAAGGTTGAAAATGGGTGACGTGGTCCTTCAATAGCTCAGGTCAAAAGGATGTGATCTCAGCCTTGCAGAGCACAAACATGGCACTCAAGTCTCTCCTCCCTTTCTGCCCTTCTAGCACATTAGTGGGTTATCAAGGCACCGGTGCTTACAGTCATGCAGAGAAAACATTTTGATCTGTGCACTACCCGTACCGAATCCCCCCTACTAGCCCATAATATATACACACGCACACACATAAAGCCCTCACAAAAATAAAACAGTGACAGTAATGTGTTAAAAAACACCTCTGTTTTCCTCTTAAATCGTCACCGTTTCTTTAACCATTAATTAACTTAGGAATAAAGCCCAACATTTATGCTTCTCTGTACAAACTTCAGGAGGAATATGCCTTTTTTTGTTAAAAGCAATTTCTAATGTTTTTTTTCCTTTTTCTATTTGTGTTTTTTTCTCTCTTTCTCTCACGGCAGGTCTATCACTTGATGGCTTTGTTGTTGAGCTGGAAGAGATCCAAAATATCCAGCATGGCCTGTTTGATGTTGGCACCAAAACGATGGGAGTCCTGAGACAGAGAGAGAAACATAATTTGAAAGCTGAAACAATGGACCAGAGGGGAAACTGAACTGAATCCATTGGTTCTCAAAGTGGAGTCCGGAGGGTTCCAGGGGGTCCCCAGCGAAATTAGTTAATGTAGCAGCACAATAATTTTATCCACTTTATCCATTTATACGTTGGCTATTAAAAAATAGCAGATCTACAAGCTTGTACAGCTGCTTTTTCTTAACATAAATCTTCTCTCCTGGCACGGGTCCGCGGCCAAATACATTATAATTTGGGGGTCCTTGGCACAAAAAAGTCTGAGAACCATTGCTGTACATATCGTTGCTGTCGGGCGCAAACATCGTATGCCCCAATGGATCCAATGTAGTCATTATTTACTCACAAGCTCTTACTTGCTCTTTACATACTTTTCATTGGTTCAATATATATAAAACCACACACTTAACCACTTAGAAAATAAAAAAAATAGCAAAAATAGGCGATCAACAATAGTAGATCTTCTATTTTTGCTAAAGCAGGCCTAGGCCATTAATTTACGAAAAAACTGAAAATGTTGAAATATGGAGTTTGAATGTTTCCGCCCGACAGCAGCATATGGGAACGGCATGGATCCATTGTGGATCTCTGACTTCATGTCACATATGAGATCACATACGAGAGATCCACTTTTCACAGGTTGTGAGCTTGTGGCCGATGTATCGAATATAGGGTTACAGTTGTTAAACCGTTGTTAAATTGTTAAAAAATACAGTTGTTAAATTTTTATGCTATATGAATTAATTTTGCTGGGGACCCCCTGGAACGCCCTAAAGGACCCCCACTTTGAGAACTGCTGTTATACGGCTAGACTCCTGCAAAACCGTGGCATAAAGAGCAGGCATGAGGGGAAATAAAACAGGTGCACTTACAGTTTCTGGGCTCGAGTGCTTGCTGGAGATGTGGAAGTTGATGAGGTTCTCGCCAACAATGATGTAGGAGACACCGTAGCCGTCATCAGCCACCTGGTGGATCATGAGGAAGACAGGAAGAGGGTTGGAAGGTTGAGTTGGGGGACAGTGGTGGACAAAGTACCCACGGACCCAAGTACTTGAGTCAAAAGTATAGATTCTCCATGACATGGATTAAAGAAAAATAAAATCTCATGACAATGAAACAATGTGAAAGGAGCCCCCCCAAACACACACACTAGCGCTGTTGCATAAACAATTAAAATAATATGTAAAATTATGATGTTTTTGGTCATATTGTTCCTGCTGTTCTACAGGTGAAGAAATCACAGATTGAGGCTTTATTTGATTTTATGAAATATCTGAGACCATGCTCCAAGAAGATGCCTTTGAACATATTGCTAGTTTGACCACTTCAAATGCTCTAATCTTAAAACAATAACCAAAGATAGGCTATCTACGCATTGAGAGCTTGTAGATTTTCAGTTATTGTTTCCTATAGAATCCAAATGACTGAAATCAGTCATGGCGACTGAGAACTTGAATCCATGTGATGATGATGATGATGATGATGTGAAGGGACAGGAGGTGTGTTCCGGTAAAACTCACCGGACCGAAGCCGCCTCCAGAGGACACGTAGTTTGGGTACTTGACCAGGTCAAACAGCTCCACCTGCTGCAGAGGAGTCTGACTGGTAGACAGCCTCCACGGCTCTGACAGCACCTACACACAAACACACACACACACACACACACACACACACACAGGCCTTTAGGCACAGCGCTTCGAAAACATTTTCATGTCAAGGACCCCCAAATTGATAAATTGCGCTGTCGGGGCAGAAACCTCTTATCTCCATATTTTAACTTTTTGTGTTTTTTTCTTAAATGAACGCCCTACTTGATCATACTACAGCGTCACACAACAGCATCAAAAGTAGCCGATCTACAAGCTCGAAACGCGGTGTGAAGCGATGTGTTTTGAGCTTGTCGATCTTCTTTTTCATTTGAATCCTGAAAAGTAACAGTTCTGGACATTCTGGTTTCCACCCGACAGAGACGATATGTATTTGGTCATGGACCCCCATCTTGAATTTTCGGGCCAGGGACCCCCAGAAGATTTGTGTTGTTAAAATCCCCACAATTCTTCCAATTCCGAATTGGCTACCCTGGCCTGCAGTTCTAGATGCTGTCCCCTGGAAGGCGCTAGAGCACACTGCACTACAGTGTAACAGTACAGCAGCACAAAATGACACATTCTGTAAGGTTTCAGTTATTGCAGCTGTTTTGTGTCCCAAAAGTGGTCATAATATTTTCTCCTTCTGTGGACACTATACAAAATATGCACAGAAGGGATGTTCACATTATATGAATTAATTAATTAAGTTAATTAACCGGCAGACACGTTAACAAGCAAAACAAGGACAACCTACAGGTGTTCACAGTAAATTTCAGTGTCACTTTACATCATTATCTTACATCATCTAGGAAACCTAATGTAGGAAATAGAAATGACTTGTGACAAGCTTTCAAGTGCAACCAGTCTCATCATTCTATGAGGAACTAGTCCATACCCGGGGATGTGAGCACTCAAAGTATTTGCAGACTTTGGGTTATGCACTGTGAGAGAGAGAGAGAAGTCTTTCTCCGCAGCCGGCTCGTATCATTTCTCAACTTGAAGATACTTGAAATAATGTACTTTCTGACCTGCGGTGAGATCGCACATAACACGCAGGAATGTCGAAGCGGCAGCGCTTGCCGACGCTCTGCTCCGTTGTATCAATGAATTAACAATGTACACACGCCAACGTTATTAGTGAGTGTGTGTGTGTGTAAGCCAAGTGTAGCCAGTGGCTCGCTAGAGAGATCCCATAGCTGCGGGGCTGTAACCATGACGACAGATCTCATAGGCCGAACTCCAAATCTCTGGTGCGCTATTAAACGGCTTAACTTTTGGGGAAGTGAAAGACAGGCTTCCTCTCGGTGTGCATATGCTAATGGCCAATGCCCATGTGCAAGTGGCTGTGACTGACTGACGGACAGAGGTTTCCTTTTGATATGTAGGATAGTTCCGAAGTTATTGTATGTATATTCCATTTTGTATATATATTCCAGATGAGTAGCAACAGCAGCAGCCAGTATGGTAGTAGTGTACTGTACCTCCTTCAGGAAGGCAGAGTCCTCTCCCAGGTACTTGGAGATCACGTAGAGGCAGAAGAGGTGGCGGTCGATGCCCATCCCCGTCATGGCCAGACGGTACAGGTTCTGGTGCTTCTCTGCTGCGTCCTTCAGCAGCTTCATGCACTCTTCTTTCTGGAGATTCACACAAAAACACAACAGGTGAGAGAGGATGATGGTGGTGTGATAGAAAAGAGGAAGGTTGTCGTGACTCGTTTGAATCCTCCTCTCCAGCTGTCAGGTGAAGCCATTCTGCGTTCTACTTCTGCACTATGCTTGGCAACGCCTTTTTACATAAAAACCATGAGAAAGAAAAATACAGGAGAAATGACGCAAAAGGCGACTCCAACGCAAAATATTGTCACCTTTAAAATAAGAAAAAAAATATATAATATATAAGTTGAGAATAGTTTTTTGTCAGCTGACCAATCGCATAAATTCTGTCTGTCGTCTCCAGAATGCTGACCCAACCCTCCAACAAGTCTCCAAATTGCCTGGAGTAAGCTTTAAAAAGGGCTTCATCCAGATCCAATTAACACTAGGCTTTACAAAAAAACGAGAACTAACTGAAACTACAATGTGTGTTTACAAAATGTGTTAGTTTTGCAAACAAACTAAAAGGTTGTAGTCGTTTCATTTTTCATGTTTGGCAATTTTCCAAAAAAAATCTTAACTTTTTGAACGTCACACCTGTCAAATACACCGAACTACAATGAAAAAAGGAACACTAAAACAAATTATACTAAAACTAAGCCACTATACTATCTAAAAAATTAAAAATAAAACTCAAACAAAAATAATAATAATAATAAATGCAAAACTATAACAACCTTTCCCCGCACCCTAATTTATGCTTCATCACGTGACAGCGTCGCGCGCCGAAAATAGCCGACCTACAAGCCCACGACGCAACTTCTAGGGCGGCTATTTCCGATGAGCGACACCGTCGTGCAAAGTACGAATGGGTCTAACGGCTGCTACAGGGGAGATGTGGTGATGCTCCTGGGAGAGGCTTACCGTCTCGTCTCCGAGCATGGCGCGGACGAAGGCACACGTCTCCATGGTGCAGGAGCGCACCGTCTCTGTGCGTCCCTCTCTGAACAGACGGGTCATGGAGGCCTCGTACGTCAGGCAGAACTTCCCCTTGTCCTGTAGCAAGACAACCCCCAGTTATAAACCCATGATATCGTTGCTATCGGGCAGAAACCTCTTATCTCCATATTTTTTTTTTTTTTTTATTAATGCCCTACGCCTACGTGATCATTCTACAGCGTCACACAAAAGCATCATAAGTAGCAGATCTGCAAGTTCGAGCTTGTCGATCTGCTACTTTTGCTATCTTTGAATTTTAATCCTGAAAATTAAGTTGTTTTCGACAGACAGAGACGATACTATACATGCACTGACAAAGCAAAGCCCTGGCACAAAAGGGGGAATATATAACAAAAGCAAACATATATCGCTATCGGTTATCAGCCAAATTATTGCTATTTCAAACATCGGCCCTGAATTTCCACATCGGTCCACCCAAGTCAAGTCAGTATGGTAGCAAAAGTTACCAAAGTTACCATAATAGACCTCTTGCAGAGACTTTAAACTTGCTTGAGATGGGTAATCCAACATAGTATAAAGTTAAAGTTTGTTGTAGTGAATTTGGTCAAATCTGCATCAATTTGCAACAATTATAGTACGATTTAGGCATTTAGCAGACGTGAATCCAGAGCGATTTACAGTAAACAAGGGGAACACAAGGTAATACATCAAATGCATAGATATAATAATCTAGGATCATAGGTAAACCAATAATCTATCATCAGTCTAAACAGTATAATATTTAAAAAAAAGGATAATCTGTCCATTTAAACTACAGTATACAAACTATAGGATGCCAGGTCTACAAATGAACCTGGCATCTGTTTGATAACGAGCTAATAACAAGATGTAGAAGCAGTGTGAAGCAGTGTATTTGTGTGTTGTTGAGTGAAATGACTGTAGTTCCATACATACCCTGAAGTGGGCGAGCTGCAAGGCAAGCTGGATGAAGGCGTCGGGGCTGGTGCGGCACTTCTTGATCAGGCCCTTGCCAAAGTCGTTAAAGGGGAAGATGTGAGAGTCCACGTCGTCTGCCAGATTCCTGGCCAAGGTCAGAGAGCTCTGAATCACCTCCTGGCACTGTGGAGGGGAGAGGTGTAGGGTGGCATGGGAGAGCGTTAACCACGTGAACCCCAACGCCCCCATTCTGAGGGGGGGAATGTTCGCCAGAAATAGCAGATCAACAAGCTCACAACGTGAGCTTGCATGACACGTTGTGAGCTTGTAGATCTGCTATTTTCTGCCGAAGAGATTCAGTGTAGAAGGAACAGCATTTTGGTTTTTGATATTAATGCATTGCTTGTATTGACATTTTCCCCAAAAATGTAAAGATTTTCCTGAACTTTTCAACAAATATCAATAATAGTGAAAATAGATCTACAAACTCACAAAGCCTTGCATCGTGACATGTTGTGAGCTTTAGATTGTAGATCGGCTATGTGTGTATTTAAACTGATTTATTTATATTAACAACTTTTGCTGGGGACCCACTGGAATCCCCTCAAGGACCCCATTTTGAGAACCACTGCTGTAAATGACTTGACTAATTATGTAAGAGTAAGACTCACTCACATACTGTAGGACTTTTACTGACAACCGTCATGCACATGGCTAAACCTACCAGCAGAGGGCAGCCAAGGTCCAAATAACGGTCTCCAGTAATAAGTACTCACATTTTTTACTTGTATTGTGGCCTGTATTTAGAATAATGCACTGTAAAAGTACAAAAGTATTGGCATCAAAATATACTTAAAAGTACTAAAGTAAAAGTGCTATTAAGATTTTTCAAAATGTGTCAAACTTTTTCAGAAATAGCACTACAAGTAAACAATTGTAGATAGAAGTATAAAATAGGGCTTAATTGGTTAATGTATGTTTTTAATAATAATTACAAAGTAACTCATAACTAAAGCTGTCAAATAATTGTAGTGGAATAAAAAGTACAATATTTGCCTCTGAGATGTGGTGGAGTTAGAAGTATAAAGAATTGGAAAAATGCAAATACCTCAAAATTGTACTTAAGTACAGTACTTGAGTATAAAGGTACTTAGTTACTTTGCACCAGTGTGTTGTAGCAGTTTCCTACCTCAGCAGGGATGTCCCACTGGAGCCTCTGGGGACCAGGCAGGTTGGAGTGGGGTTCCCCGTGGCAGTGACCCTCCTCAGTGTATCCCAGTTTGATGGGGTCCATGGAAAGCACATGCTGAAATACGCGAAGGTGTGTTTATATGATTGCCCTGATAGTCGAGTTGTTTATATAGCACATTTCATACAAAACATCTCTCAATGGGTCTGCCACCAAAATGTTGAATGGCCTACCAAAAGACATAAAGGTCCTCGACTCCCTACCCAAACTCAAAACTAACCTAAAGTAATTCCGGTCATGTTAATAAAGCATTCAAGGAATCAATCAAATAGGACAAACTCAATGCGCTTCAAAATAACAGAAAATGGTCAAAACGGTCAACACAAAATACATACACAATTACAACAAAAAAAAATATTCACACTGCAATAAAAAGAAGTAAGATAATGGCACACTTTCACAAGCTAAAAGCTTGTGAAAATAGTTTTAGCCTGCTTTTAAAAGAGGACACTGTCGTAGCAGACTGACATAGATCAACTGAGCACCTGGTATAGAATTCCATAGAGTGGAACCATAGTGACTGAAAGCGCCATAACCTGATTTAGGCACAGTGTCCACTAGGCTTTTTCCCCCAGCTGAAAACGCCCTCGGGTGACGTATGTCCCTGCCCACCACTAGTTTACTAGACAAAAGGCACTGCCACATACCTCCCAGAGATGTCCAATGATTGGAGCATCTGCCCACGAGTGCTCTGCGTTCAGTCCCATGGTACCGTTCTTGAACACGATGAGGTTGAAGGACTTATCAAACCATCTGAAAGTAGAAAGAGTTCATTTTGAACCATATACTGTATGCCAAGGGTACTCACACATTTTCATGTGAAGATTTGTGTTGTTTAAAAAAATTAATTGTTATAATAAATGTTCAAAATGTTTCAAAAATAGCTTATATACAAGCTCGCAACGCATCGCGATATGACGTGTTGTGAGCTTGTAGATCATCTGTTTTCGAATAGCCAAAGTATAAAATAGGGTTGAATTGATTTTGATGCTACATTAATACATTTAGCTGGGGACCCCCTCAAGGACGCCTGGGGGTCCCCGGACCCCACTTTGAGAACCACTGCTGTATGCTTTTGAGGAAAAAAAAGGACAAATTAAATCCAGTTCATCGTGACCACAGACGTACCTGTCATAGCACTTTCCATGAAGCAGAGACTTGGCATAGCAGTCCAGTGACTTGACGGGGTTGTCCGCCTCATAGCGCTGCTCGGTGTCGTCCAGGGTTACGAAGAAGGCCGCCTTCTCGATGATGTCCAGAGACTGCTTATTCTTACCGCGGATGAAGTAGTCGTCACGAGCCTTGGCCCATGGAGTTCTGCAAGGCGTTAACAGAGAACACCGACAAGTAAACCAACAAGCAATGAGATGACGGGCCATATTTTCGCCGGTGCTTTACCCATTGTCCTTAAACGTCTTTGCCATTTTTAAAAAAAACTATTTTTAAAAACATTTTAAAATAGTTCAAATAGCCAATCTACAAGCTCACAATGTGTCGATGTAGATCGGCTAGTTGAACTATTTGAAAATGATTTAAAAAATAGTAAAAAATGGCAAAGAAGTTTAGGGATAATGGGTAAGGCACCGGCGAAAAGAGGGCCCAAAGTCTTGTATTTATCCTGTTGGGGGAGATTCAGTCACCAAAGAAAGCACAGCAGTTAAGCTAGTTACAGGACAAGAAAAGTACTGTAGATACAGCATGGTAAAATACATCACACTAAAAGAAACACCATCAATTAATGAACAATATACACTATACACACTCTTAACAGTGCATGCATAATGAAGGACATAAAAAGAGAACACACAGTAAGCGTGTCAGATGTCCTGTAATGAACAGTTGTTAATTCCCCGCAAAGTCTATTGAATGAGCCGAGTGACCATCATTTGCCTCATTATCCATCTTCATAGTTAATGGCTCCCAAGGGGAAACACAACACAAAAGACTTACAGTCTTTTGCGTTTCCCCTTGGGGAAGATAAATCTATCATTAATCAATATTAATCAATATCACTGTTGATTCAGCGAGGTTACCAAAAGTACAGACCCAACAGCACAATGCAGAATATTTGAATGAAGCATCTGTGTGTGGACTCTGAACGGGGGGGGGGGGGGGGGGGGGTCTTAACAAATCCCCCCTGTTAACCACCAGTCTTTCCAGGAGGAGGAAAGCCTGGTTTTCATTCCGAACTGACCAGTGTGATCCGGTCTAGGCCACCCCTACTAGAAAGTTGTTAGAACTTTGTTACTGTCCACCACTGATGGCAAGTTTAACAACATTAAAAGAAAACAAGCTTAAGTACAAGCTTACAGCACTTAAAAGTAAATGTACTTAATTTTTTTTTTAAATGTACTTCATTACTGTCCACCACTGTAGGGCCCCCCCCCACACACCTTTCTCCAGCAGTGAGCGCAGCCAGCTTCTCCTCGCCTTCCTGGGGCTCCGACTCGTCCGCCAGTATCCTGGCCATCTGCTGTTCGATCTCCCTTGGCAGGAGCAGGCGGCCGTCGTAGAACATCCACACCTTGAAGTAGCGTCCCTTGTGGTACACGGCGATGTGCTTACTCTCGTTCACGTGCTGAATCTCATCTGGTGACAGAAAGACAACAGTAGGTGGAGGAAGACATGGCGGGTGGAGGGGTAAAGATGTACGACTGTGAATACACTTTATTTTTTTTCTTCCCCCCCTACTCTCCTATAACTAAATACAATCTGTGAATGAAGCTTAATAAATAATAAGAAGAATAATTAATAATTCTGAAGGTACTATGGGGGCAGGACCTCAGAGGATATTGTCGCTGTCGTGTGGAAACCATGTCCAAAACTGTTAAGGTAGGGTAAGTGATTTTCTTTGGTTAAAATAAGTGTTAAATAGCTCTATATTGTGATAGTACTCATTGCTATAGAGTGTTTGTTCAGTACAAGGAGTCTCCTTGTCTCTCCAGCTCTTTATAAAACAGAAAAAGCATTTTCGTTTCAGTTTCAGTTTCATTTCCAATTTTATCCAATCAGGATAGCGAACTCAATCAGGATATAGATTAAACAAGTGAAATGGGAAGTGATGACAGTAAGAAATGAGCAGGCAAAATTGGAACTGGAACACTATAAAAATGAAGCTTAAAAATGGGTACTTTCTCCTGATTGGCTGAGATTTTGACACCTACCGGAAAATGTATTTTCTTTTTATTAAAGAGCTGGAAAGACGGGGAGACTCCTGTTACTGAACAAACACTCTAGTCTATAGCAATGATTACTATCATAATATAGTGCTTTAACCTTTTAACAAAATACTTTCTGTTTTAACCCAAAAATATCACTTACCCTACCTTTAAATGGACAAAAGAAAACTTTTCATTAGTTCAATATTTATAAAAACCCACAGACTACTTTTTTGTGATACTCTAGTATAGTATCACAAAAAAGTATAGGGCATTAATTTACAAAAAATCTAGGACGTAGAAATATGGAGATATGAGGTTTATGTCCGACAACGACGATATGCAGATGTCACAGGATTTCATACCACAGTCCGTGAACAAGATTTTGGTACCAAAAACTTTGATCATAAAATTTGGAGATAGAACAGAAATGACTCATTGTGATATTACCATTTTTCATGAAGTTATGTCATTTTTTTTAATTACTGATATTCATTTGAAAACAAAAAAAACTAAAAACATAAAAAGTAACTAAATAACAGTAAGTGACGATTAGACTAACCAATCCACAATGAATGTAAAGCATCTTAAAATGGGTAGGGTAGAGGGTGATGGATGGATGGGAGGGAGAGCGATTTGGGAAATGGGTTTTGGAATACAATGGGTTGGTGGTACAAATAATTGTTTGAGGAGCATCATTCATAACCATAGAAACAGAATAATTACACGTTTTTTGTTCTTTATTTGTTTGCTTTGAAACCCTCCAAAACATAATCATTTTTGCGATGCCCCAAGCATTCAAACAACCATTTGCCCTGTTACAGGTATGACAGGAAAAGAGTGTCTATGTTAATAGGAACAGTTTGGCCCCAAGAGCACAACGAGCTCGCACCCAGGTTAATGTAACGAGCTCGCAGCCTCGCACCCAGGTTAATGTAACGTGATCACACCTCACCCAGGTTAATGTTTAGCCTTTAGCCCTGTAATAATGAACATCTTACTGTAAAGGCCCAGTCGCCAATGTAGTTTCACCTGGAATGCAAGTCAGGGGGGCTGAGTGTAGACATTTTTTTTAAATCATACAAAAGTAACTGGGGAAAAAAGTTGCGGAAAGTTTTCCACTTAACCAGCGGTGTGAGGTCTATACTGCTGCCCACGCGTTTCGGTACCGTTTTTATTTTTTGACAGGAAATGGGGATAGAGATGGGGAATGACACGCAGCAAAGGTCATCGGGATTCGAACCCGCGACCCGCTGTCAGGCTGGCATTGCAGCCTAGGGTGCCTAGACCGCCACGCCACGGCTCAGGCCATTTCGGCACCGTTTTAATGCGACTTCAGCAACTTGTAATAGTCCAGTCTTTTTAGTGTTTTTTTTCATTTTTTCCCCCCATTTGGTGCCCTCCAGAGCTTGGTGCCCAGGGCTGCAGCCCCTAAAGCCTGTGCGTTAAGCCGTCTGTAACTCTGAGAGTGTACAAACGGAACGATGTTGAGAACCAGTGTGTAGTTAGATCATGCAACATGAGTCCTTAACAGACTGGCAGATCATGCTCAATGTTAGGTTAGCTCCTTGCAGAGGACTAACATATGAAGTGTTTGCTCAACTTTGGACTTGGACTCCTTGTTCCTTGACGCAATATACATCAATACATTTGAATATGGGTCAATCTAAATAATAAAATATGTCTCAACTATAATAAAAAGCCAGATATGACTGAGAAAGTTAAGATTGATGGTAAATGTTTAACACCTTTCAGATTCCTTAGATTGCAGATGTTATGCCTATCATGCTTCTGTATCATTTGATCCATAAAGTAGTGCTGAGCAATTAACAGGAATTATGGTTTATTTTCTAGGTTAAAAAAAACTAAGAAACATTGAAAACTGGATAATATGCTCTTCCCTCTTTTCTCAGAGCTCAGTGTGACTGTCAAAAAACCTATGGATTAAATGACATGCAGTGCATACTATTGACTGCAGAGGGCAGCAATACACCTTCCAGTGTCTAACCTGTAGGAATTATATTAAAGACTTTGTGGTTTCAAAATATTCAACACACACAGTTCCAAAAAACATAATCCATGAGAACATTTCTCCTGAAGATGTAATACTATTGTTATACAAATACTAATGTTGTAAAAATACAATTTCACTGGTCATATTCAACATAGAGGGGGAAAGAAAAATCCAAATTAAAAATTACTTTCCAATACAGTATATGGGGGTCTATTTTTATGTCAAAGCTAAAGTTTAGAATCAAAATTGATCTTTTGGTAGATGAGTCTAGAGGTAATGAAACCTGGGCAAATCATGTGGTTATTGGATTAAAACACTTAAATGAAATGCATTTTTTTTTACAATGTAGTTGCTTTCCTCTCTATGTGTACTTCTTTTCTCTTTGTATAACTCATGTGTATATATACCCATGCTACTTTTTTTGCGTTTCTGCTTCCTTTTCTAAATTGGGTCTTGTAATGTTAATTTTTCTAATAAAAAAATAATATCGATCCAATACCGAACTCGAAAACACTGCTCAGCGCTACCATGAACCCAAGACGATTTAGTAACATTTTGAGGTAGCTGGATGGTCTGTACTAGTATAGTGAGTTATATACTCATCACCGACCTTGAGCTTTTGCTATTTTCGGCATGTGACACAGCGCGCAATTAAGTGCAAAATCTGACATTTGTGTTCCTGCACTAAACGGCAATGTTTCATTCACATACAAAGATCAGTACTTGCCACGTCCATATGGACCAGCATGCATGCATCATTATTAATACTATTATTATAATTTTCATTCAGAGAGATCAGATCAATCTCAATTTTAGAATCGAAACGTGCAAAAAGGTGGTGGGGTTGGGCGACAGGAAGTGGTGGAGGGTAGGAATGAGGCGGTGGTGTTGCTACCTGTGTCTACACCTGGGGTGCGACTGGTGTTGAACATACGCTCGTATTGGGATGAGCACATGGGGATTGTGTTTAGGAGCATGAGCTGAAAGGCAAAAGGGGAGAGGAGTCAAACACAAGAGAAGATGACAACTAAAAACTAAAAACCAACCCACCCACCAGGAGAGCAGCGGAGGACAGGACACACACACCTAGAAAAAGAGGGACAGCGGCGCGGGTGAAAGAAGAGGAGGAGGAGAAGGATGAAGATTGGGTTGACAAGCAGCCCTAAAGGGTGGGGAGGGAAGGCCTCGGGAAAACTGCCAGGATGGGCGATGTGAGTGGAGGAGGATGGGGTCCAGAAACCCACCTCGATGCCAACAGCAGAGCCCTGAGAGCAGGCAGAGCATTCAAATTAACCTTAATTTTTTTTGGTGAAATTAAGTGCCTAATTTTGCATCTGCAAACAAAAGCAGAATTGCTCGTCACATTTTTGGCTGGGAGGGAGGAGGGGTTAGTCCCCCAAAACAGGTGGGTTCTATTCACGGCCGTGCTGGTTGACACCGAGTCCTAGGGGTCAGGGTTTCCATTTGGCTGGATGTCTGGGGGACACAGGGCGGGTGTCATGGGGTCACCGCTGGGCGTGGACCCTCCTCTTACCTGTTTCCAAACCAGGGACACGGGTGGAGTTAAACATCCGCTCCCACTGAGCCGAGCACAGAGGAACCCTGTTGGCCAGCAAGTATATCTAACGCAGCGTCCAGCCAAGAAACAAAACAGTAAAACAAGAGACAATGTTTACCCAGTGCACAGTGGGTGTATGTATGTATGTATGTATGTATGTATGTATGTATGTATGTATGTATGTATGCATGCATGTATGCATCAGAACCATGATGATTTCACTGTGCGTACTGTATGTTTGTATGTATACAAAAATGTACTGTATGTATACTTAAATGTATGTTTTTTTTTTAACATTTGGAAACATTCCGACAACATTTGGACTACTTTTGAAAATGTTCACCTATGAAAAATAGGAACGCCAGGGTGAAAGTAATTAAGTATGCACGACAGATATTGAAGAATTTGCATCGGCGGTGCATGTGTGTCTGTGTGTGTGTGTGTGTGTGTGTGTGCAGAATCTACAGTCCATTAATTTAAGCATCAAGCAAAGGAAGAAGTCGAGGAGAAGGGTTATGAAGTAGAGGGGTGTGTAACAGCATGGAAGAGGAAAATATCCTATTCAACATGCACAGAACTAGCCATGATCTCATGACCATAGTCCTTCATGCACAAAGCGCTCATGCAATGTGCCTTCAAATTACGCAAACGTCACAATCACAATCAACGCGCAAAACGGTTAACATAGAACACACACTGAAGCAACAGAAAAAAGCGAGCATACAGGGGACATAACCGCTCTCCTTGTATACCTAATGGACAGATATACAAACTGTGGGAAAGAGAACTTAAAAACATGGGAGAACTTAACAACATGGGAGATAATGGCAATGAGAAAAATGCATTTCACTGACGTCACAACACATCGTCTCTGTCGGGTGGAAACCTGTCCAAAACTGTGACTTTTCAGGATTCAAATACAAAAATAGCAAAAGCAGCAGATCGACAAGAGCCTGTGGATCTGCTGCTTTTGTGTGACGCTGTAGTATGATCAAGTAGGGCGTGAATTTACGAAAGAAAACAAAAGGTTAAAATACGGAGATAAGAGGTTTCTGCCCGACAGCGATAGACAAACTGTGGGAAATAACTTTCACAGACGTCACAACACATTCCTATGTGAGCGATAAAACATTTCCACAGGACCGATGTGGTCCAACTGAGTACACTTTTATAACAGGGCATGCACAATGATGCCGTTCATACTAGTCAAATGAATGTAACAGATAGAGCTAGGGCTGGGCGATACGACTTCAAATCAGTATCACGATTATTTCAAACTTATAAAATATAAGAGAGAGAATCTGCTTCTCGATGAATCGTTTAACCTGCATGAGCAAGATAAAGATTACAATTTCCGTTTTAATATATTGTCAGTTAATTGCCTAGCCCTTTTAATCAAATGAATGGGAGAGATAGAGATGTAGAAAGAGAGTGAGAGAGAGAGAGAGAGAGAGACACTGTACTCACTGGTTTGATCTGGGCTCTGTCCAGCTTCCTTCTATAGAGCATAATGGCGTGGATGGCATTACCTGCTCTGGCAGCCTGGACGGACGTGGGGAACACATACAGGAAGTCCTGCAAAAAACAAACAAAGGAGAGGCTTTTCATTTCAAGCAAAACCCATAACTCTTTAGAGAGCACAAATGGAACCCATTTGTCGTCGACCAAAGAAATTCTTAGTCAACTAATTGTCAGGAATTAGGTGACTAATCGATTAGTTGTTTCACCCAAAAATCTTAAAAATGGTGTTTGTTGCATACAGTCATACAAAGACTAGCCTTTTCAGGTGAGTGAGGTTGAGAGCTGAACATTCTAATGGTGATTTCACAATGACCATTGGCTAGTTAGTTATAGACAAGCAAAATTAAAGTGTCATATCTAGTAGAGTTTACAAGAGATATGAATGGAAGCAAAAGGAAAAAAAAGGTAAGCCACCTAACAAAGTCTTGGTCAACTAAGATCAAACTGACCGATTAATCGACTATGAGGGAAGGACAGCCCTAGTTCTTAATTTAGATCAGTAGCATACGTGCATAAACCATGGCCTGCAATGTGTCCTGCTATTCCAACCATGTGAGGAGTTGTTCCACTGACGTCCACACTCACGTTGTCCACCTGAACTGGCAGCTGCCTCTTAAAAGGACTGCCAGTCTGAGCGCTAATCTAACGTTGTGTTTAACCTTGCTACAGTCACTGAGCAGGCAGACCTGTCCCAGACACTTGAGTCAGAAAAGAAAAACCAAAAAACGATGACTAGCATGAATGCCTACCCACGCACGCACGCACGCCCACAAGCGTCTGTGTCTCCGTGAACAATGACCCATGCCTGGTGTGCTACTGTTAACAGTGCAGTCTACTGTCTGCCTCCTTCAGACACAGAACCAAAGTCTCACATCAGATGACATAATAGAGTGCTCTCAATGCAAGACAGTTGCTATGGATATGGGTGGGTGGGTGGGTGGCTTCTCTGGGTCAACAAACACAGCTCTTCTTATTGCACAAATTAAAAGTCAAGGTGGAAAAACGCTGCAACTGTAAACACGCACCAACCCAGGTGATGAGCAATTCCCATGCTAGTAGGTCTTCAGTTATAATGAGCCCTCCAGGGGGACTCTTGTGATGTACTGTAGCCCCATTCCTGACATACTATAGTGAAGTGGATTATGAATAAGGCAGAATAATGCTGCGTTCACACTGGCAGCTACAAAGCTACAGGCTACCATTCATTTTCAATGGAAGCCAGGCTCACTCATCTGACACATGTTGACGCCACAAAGTGTGTTGATCAACACCTCAACAGCGACTCGGCGATATATGCTGCGTCACTTTGCATCTTTTGTAGCTGACAGTGAACAGAGCATAAGAAAAAAATAAGGCAGCCGGGAGCACGCACTGGCCTAGCGGTCCAGGCGCATACCACATATAGGCTGTAACGCCGACGACCTTTGCTGCGTGACACTCCCTGTCTGTCTCTCTCTCCCTGTTTAATGTCTATCTCCACTGTGTACTATCAATAAAGGCAGAAAAGCCCTCCCCCCCACCCCCCCAAAAAAAAGAAGAAAATAAACAAATAAGGCAGCCAACTTCACCAAATGAACAGTGTATAGTAATAATGTACTGTCTGTGTCTCGGTAATGACCCAGACACAGACTTCATGCAGTGAAAACAGCCATACATATAGGGTGAGAAGTCTTACCATGGCATAATAGTTGCTGTTAACCATGATGGGCCCACGGCCGCGCAGGTAGATGTACTCTTCCCACCAGTCACTGACCTGAGAGCCACAACAAGAAAAGAAACATGACCCCATCAGTCACATGGGGGATTTGTTGTTTTCATACCGTCACCCAGAAACCTCTAATGTCCAAAACAGTTACTTTTTTTTTTTTTTTACCCGTGTTCCAATAGATCCTAATGTAGTTATTAATTAGTCACAAGCTCTTATTAATACTTTTCATTGGTTTAATATTTATAAAACCCACGATCAGACTAAACTGTCACTTTCACTTTATTTTCAAGAATAGCAAAAATAGATGCGATGCGTTGTGAGCCATTTTTGCTACTTTAGTGTGACACTGTAGTATGACGAGGTAGGGCATTAATTTACAAAAATAATACGAAATTGAAATGAAATTATGGAGTTACAAGGTTTCTGCCTGACAGCAACAATATTCTACGCTAATCTGTGAGCAAAGTATGAGCAACAGCGTCATTTAGAAGCGAATAAAAAAAAACTTCCAAACTTACGTAGTTGGACGCCCACCAGGACTTGAGTTTGAGGTACCACTGTAGTCTGGGTCCCAGGGTCTTCTCAAAGTCCTTAGCCAGGCCCTCCATGCGAGCATACTGGTCATCATCCATCAGAGGGCGGGCTGACTCCAGGTACTGCAAAAACGCGTTCAATTAGTTTAGTGAAGACAATGAGCTGAACACAAAGAGCTCAACTCAACCGGTTTAATGACAGATGAGCAGATCGGCCAGAAAAACTGGCCATGTCTCGGCTTTGTTTTCTTGGCAGATAATAATCAGTGGACAGATTTGTGTTTAGTTGTTAATACCCTAGGCAACAATATCCTTCCATCCCTCCCCCCCTGGGTTTCTAATTGAAAGCCTACCCTGAGTTTATCTCGCATGGTTTAATCACATGCTTGGGTTTGAAAAACTCAACATGAACCTTGTTCATGTCTGTTGAGCTGTGACTCTGGATATTCTCAAGTAGAGAGTGGTGTTTGGTTTCTTTAAATAAGAGCTTTGGCAATACACAAGTGATCGGATTACTCAGGTCCATCTTTAGCGGGAAAAAAGGGCTGCCATGAAAAACACAAGACTGAATTCCACAACATCTTCCAATAAAAACAGAATAATACCCTTTTTGATTGATGACACCACATGGGCTATTATTAGCCTACTCGTGACAAAATGATTTGTCATTTTTACAACTACAAAGGGATACAGAGTGCAGAAAGGACAAAAGATGAGTTAAATCAATATGATGACTAGGCTCTTTTCCAAGCATGGCTCACATGCTATCCTCTCCCTGCAGGCAGTGGTGGACAGTAACAAAGTACTTTTACTTGAGTACTGTACTTAAGTACAATACATTTTGTATATGTACTTAACTTGATTATTTGCAGTTTTGGATACTTATGACAATCTCAAAGTTAAATATTGTACTTTTGATTCCACTACATTTCTAATAAAGGAAGAAAGTACATTATGAATAAACTTAAACCCTATAATGAAAATAGCAGATTTATAAGCTCACAACGCATCAATATCTTTCGAAAATGTCTGGAAAATCTTTATATAACTTATAACTTTTACTTTTGAATACTTAAGTATTTTTTAAAGCATGTACCTTTGAACACTTAAGTATTTTTTTTAATCAAGTACTCAAGCACTTTAACGTTTTAAGTACAAATTTGACAGAGCAACGTTCACTTGTACTGGAGTAATAATTGACCAGGAGTATCTATACTTTGACTCAAGTACTGGGGTCGGTTGAGTACTTTGTCCACCATTGCCTTTAGGTGACAGTACAGGTGGAACTCACTCTTCTGCAGGTGTCCTTGACAGGAGGGACAGGCAGTCGAGGCAGGGAGTTCTGGAAGCTGTACAGCATGGGCTTCCTGCCAGAGAACAATTTCACCAACACCTGAAAGAGCACAGCAGGGAGGGGGAGACAAGGAGAGAGAAAAATAAATGGAGGGGTTAAATTAGCCTTCGCATAATAACCTATATTTGACAACATGTATTTTGCTGTGGACCGACACAATATTTGTGTTATTAAAATGTTTCAAAAATATTCCTGATTATCCCCCCAAAAAAACTTTTTTGTTTGGACTGATTTTGATGCTTTATATGATGCTGGGGACCCCCTTGAACGCCCTCAAGGACCCCTGAGAGTCCCCGGACCCTGACTTTTAGAACTACTAACCTGAAGGATATAAAGCTTAAATATATAGGGTCGCACTTGTAATTCACTCCGGATAAGAGAGTTTTCTATATGCCTAAACTGTAAATTGTTAACCAGGGGGTTAAACTGAACAAGACCACTAGCTCGGGACATAGTCCTTCCTTGGAGACATACACAGCGGCACACACAAAGAATCAGTTGTATCCTTAGATAGGCTAACACGGATACAAAATGTAATCACACAAAAAAACACTATCAGCTATGTGTCGAGTACTTTTGCTGGTCTTCTGCATGACTTGAAGGAACACCTTGTAAACTCTGATTTAGATTATTATGGGTGTTATGTGTTAACAAAATAAAGTGATTAAGGCAACCCTGCAACAAGATAATCTTATACATCCTCTCACAAGTCACAAGAAGTCTTTGAAACAGATAGAACATGAACAATGGCCTAATATGCTTCAAAATATAATGTACACCAGGCTCTCAGATGCTCTGACAATGGCTCCCATAGGTTGTGCCTTCACTGGATTCGAAAGTGAATTATGCTCCATTGGGAGAGTATCGTGCCCAATAACTGAAATATTGGTGGGGCCAGAGACTGTATGACGTAATGCTACGATGCTATAAATGCTATTCTAGTGGGCATAAATGCTTCACTGATAATGGTCTAAGCCCGCGGTTTTCGAAGTGGGGTCCAGTTACCCCCAGCCAAATGATGAGTAGTTTAATTACAGTATAATTAATTTCATCTGAAATTATTAGGCTACACTCCAAATCAAGACAGAGTGTAAAAGCTGTGTGGCCTCCCTGGCCCATCTTTTAGCTATCAATAGTAAGTATATGTGTGCAGTTTATGAACACAGTCAGACAAATCACTAGTAAAGTGCTCAGTGGTGAAGTCGCACTGTACAGACTGGCAGCTTGTGTGCATATCCTAGTGTGCCGTCAAATGAAAGTAGCAATCTTTAAAAAATACTAAGCCATTAACAAGAAATGTGCTTCACAAGGTTAGACAGAACAACATAACACAGATTTGCCAAAAATAATATTGTTTGTAATGTACACATTTTCAACTACAATCCATTTCAATGGTCGCTAGGACAGAAACATTTGAAATGGGGAGGGTCCATGGTCTAATGGAATTCCATTTGGGGGTCTGTGACATGAAACGGTTTGAAAAACCCCAGGTCTAACCCGCGTACTCCCCAGGTCCTTGTCTCACCATCCAGAGTTTTGTGGAAAAGGACACGGAGCCGTGGCGGGCGTACATCCAGCCGTGCCACGACAGCAGGGACTTCAGGGCGTTCCTCATGATGAAGATGATGGTGACCCACAGGCCAGTGCCCACCAGCACCCCGCCCACTATCTTCTGGGTGTCTGTGGACATGTAGCGCCTGGAGTCGACAGAAGATGGATGGAGAGAAGAGGGAAGGAGAAAGATGTCATGGACAGGGTCGGAGTTCGCAAACATTGCTTATAACGACTTAAGCCCACTTATCATCAATGTCAGGTGCAAACCTTGTATGTCCAAAACTGTTACTTTTCAGAAAATTGAAATGTGCTCTATTGTAGTTATTTAGTCACAGGCTCCTGGTAATACTTTGCATTGGTTAAATATTTGTAAAACCCACATAACCACTTAAACCCACTTAACCACTTTCACTGGCATTGCGTTAAAAGAAAACCTGGTCAGTCCAAGCACAATCTGTGTGTGTGTGTGTGTGTGTGTGTGTGTGTGTGTGTGTGTGTGTGTGTGTGTGTGTGTGTGTGTGTGTGTGTGTGTCTATCTTGCAGTTCAAAGAGGAGGAAGTAATCATCATATAATAATTATGTCACAATGAGAGTGATTTATCTAGAGTGGAATAAACTCCTTTTTGCAGTAATGACTAATCAATATTATGATACTCTGTGTGCCCAAGCAAGCCTTGGTGATGTGTTTTATAGGCCTGACACGCAGCAATAAACTAATCTCTAAAGTCAAACCAAAATACTATCAGGTGGAACATTGACCTCACAACGTTAACTTCAATGAAATGCCTGAGGGTGTATTCATAACAATGCTTTCATAAACACTTAAACAGTGCCCTTGACCTAAAGGATTATACACTACACCACTGATAAGAAACACAGAAATCATGTACAGTACGCGTGTACAGTACAAGTGAAAACATTATACAATATTAACATAAACAAAATGAGCCAGCAAAAAGTAAAGAAGCAGGGGTTCCCAAGCTTTTCCAGCTTGAGCCCCAAAAGATACATTCGTTACATCGACTGTAGGCTGGATTATTGCAACTCGTTATTATCAGGCTGACCTGATAAGTCTCTAAAGACTGTCCAGCTGGTCCAGAATGCTGCTATGCGTGTACTGCAGGAACTAGAAATCTCTCCTTCATTAGCCTCTCTGCACTGGCTCCAGGTTATATACAGAATAGAATTTTTAATTCTCCTCACCTAGAAAGCTCCAGTGTATCTTAAAGAGCTCATTGTGCCTTATAAAGAAGCCAGAATTATATTATACTACTTTTATACCTGCTATTATTGTTATTGCTGTGATAGCTCTTAGTACTGCTGTTGCTACTACTTACTGTTATTGCTGTGAAAGTGTTATTGTTGTTGTTGCTGCTATTGTTGCTACTGCTTGTATAGTATCTCTCTCTCTCTCTCTTATCTGTCTTTCCCCCTCCACGGTCGAGGCAGATGGCGGCACACCCTAGATGCTGGGTATGCCTGACGTTTCTTCCAGTTAAGGAGTTTTTCATTGCCACTGTCGCAAAAACATTGCGACTGTGTCTTAAAACTGATTTTGGGTGCTATATTAAAGCATTTTGTTGGGGACTCCCTGTTACCCCCTCAAGGACCCCGGATCCAACTTAGAGAACCACTTAACTAGGGTCCTAGATATGCGGTCCTAGGACTGCATTTTTTACTGATCCAGACCCCTAACCTTATTAGCACAGACAAAACAGAATTTATAGTGGCCACCGGGTCACCAGTGCCGGGCTTGTCTTATCAGCAGCCTTACCCAACAGGTATGTGTCGGCCCATCTTGGCAAACATTCCCAGAGAGGGATCCAGCAGGTTATATTTATTGTAGGACATGTAGGACACCACCACCACCATGAACCCGCCAGGGCTGCCCGGGTAAACGCCAGTCATTACCCCATTCTGTGGAACAGAGAAACAACACATGGTTTAGGGGTCGTGCAACAGGTAACCACTTGAACCCACTTGAAAGTAAAAAGTACAATATTTGCCCCCTGAGATGGTAGTTGAGTACAAGTATGAATTATCGAAAAATGGAAATGCTCATGTAAAGTAAAAGTACCTCAACATTTCACTTTCAAACTTGTTTGGGGTCATTTTACTCCCCCGTGTTTCTGGGGAGATGATTCGCCCAGAATTAGCTGATACGAGCTTGTAGATCGGCTATTTCTGAGATTTGGTATAGGAGGAAACAAGAGCAGACCAAATACAGAGCCAACTCAGGTCTGTTTAACTCAAGTATAAAGGGTTATCAAAATAATCAATTTATAAATCTACAATAAAAAAATATATATATTTTTGCACGTACAATGTTCCCACCCGACAGCGACGATAAAAGCAGTTTCGTGGGTCATACTGCTGCTACGTGTGAGTCTAGGGGTTATCAATCAGATAAACAATGAGCCACAGGGTCGTTGTATGTGAAAACGTTAGCATGTCAGAGGGTCGGGATGATTCAGTGTGTCTGTGTGTGTGTAAACAGATGAGATAAATAGGCCAAAGGCTAGAAAACAAAGAACAGACAGGAAGGTTACCGTCGCGTCGCGTGTGAGTCATGTCATGTGGGTGTGCGTTCACTAGATGCCTGAGCTTCCTCTGTGTGGCAGTTGATGGATTTCTTTTATCCAAACAGGCAGACATAACGTACTGTAGTATCTCCACATCATGACCCCAGTCAATAAATAAACACATTTCTCAACGGCATTGAGAAACCCATCAGACCCTTAATACATTGAATGCGTACAGAGTCCGTTAAAAGCACAATTAAACTTTGGTAGAGGTTTGGGTTGGGTTGTTACCTTGCCATGATGAAACATGGTGAAACAGATCTGAAAGGCCCAATTCTAGCACACAAATGAATGCGACAAACTGGATTCTGCCAATGTATACAGTTACAACCCCAGTTCAGTGTTTGTTGTGAAAATTTTGATTTTACAATTTTAATTAGGAAGAAGATCCCAAAGGTACAGTATGTTTCCTGAACTGAGAATGTTTGTTATTGAGCATGTAAGAAACATATCGTCGCTATCGGTCAGAAACCTCTAATCTCCATATTTTAACTTTTTTTCCTAAATTAATGCCCTACTTTATCATACTACAGCGTCACACAAAAGCATCAAAAGTAGAAGATCTGCAAAGATCTGCCGAAGTAACAGTTTTGGACATACAGAATGAGGTTTCCACCCGACAGATATGATATAAGATGCATGTAAAGAGTACAGGGGGAAATTAACGGTTGTTTGTGTTCATTTGTACTAAATGTGTGACTTTGACACCTGTTTCACCGTGCAATGTAACTCAATGGGGAGAATACTGAATCATCCATTTCTAATCTACGGAGCAACTACTGATGTTATCTCGCCAATATTTGGAGTTACATCATGGCAAGGTAACTACACAACCCAAACCCTCTCCCACGGTTTACATTGTACTTTAAGTGAGAAGTCACTGCTGTTGTAGCAAACCTCTGAGGTCTTCACTCTCACGCCTAGTGGCTCTTCTTCTCACCTTGAAGCGAATGAACCTCTTTTTCCAGGAGTGGAGACCGGAGAGGTAGATCTGCCGCAGGGCCTCGTGGCACAGCTGTACGTCGATGCCATCGGGGGTGACGGAGAACTGGAAAGCCACCGCCTGGTGAGCTTCTGCCATGGTGGCTGCTGCTGCACTGGGTCACTGGGGGAAGGGGCACGAAACACATGGACGTTAGCAGAGCAAAGTGCAGTACAGTATACAGGCAAAGGTGACTAACCAGGGGTGTAAGTGGAGGGGGAGCGCGGGGGGGCGGCGTCCCCCTCACTTCAAAAAATACTATAGTGTTTGGGTTTTGGTCAATTGATTTAGTTTGTTTTCATATTATATTGACACAACGCTGTCACCACAACCTGCTGTGGACGAGGCCAGGCAGAGCCCGTCCATCGATTGGTTGTGATATCGCCCTGACAACCAACAACAACCAATAAAACCCATGGCTGTCCCTTCGGGCTATAGGATATATTCTAAACTAAGGTCTCCTGGAGATGGAATGATTGGGACCCTAAAACTCAAGTCAGACTCAGGCTGCGTCCTTGTATTTTAGTTATGAAAAAAGTCTTGTTGAAAAACATGTCAACTTCCTTCAATGAACGCATATAGGCTATGGATGGGACACACACATTGACAGGTGCATCGTGGTTGGTACCGGATCACAACAAGATAACAATTAATGCCCCTGGGGGTCTCCGGACCGCATTTTGAGAACCACTGCCACTGCCAGTATACTTCCTCATACGATTAATAGCAAAAATACCAGTGAGCTTGTAAATCTGCAATTTTTGCCGAAGATATTTGGTGTAGAGGGGGGAAAAGGAGGGGATCAAGTATAGATCCCTCAATAGATTAGATGTTTGCGTTACAATATTTTTCTTTCTGCTCTTTTCTTTTTTTTAAATAAAAAAACAATCACCCATAATAACATTAATGTGGTTGATAAAAAGTACAAATGATTAATTAACAACATAAGCTTCCATCCTACTCCCAATTCATCTTTTCAATGCCTCACATGTACCATTGTACACAGCAAACATGTAGCTGTCAAATTCAGGAGATAGAGTTAACACAGCCAGGTCAATTTCCCTTCCTGATGTCAGGATGCCATGTGTTTCTGTGTTACCCTGCACTTACATCAGCTGCTCAGGTTTATGATGAGCGCTCGAGGTGGGGGGGAATACATTTTCAGGTGGGTTGACAACTGCATCCAATCAGGAGAGAGTACCCATTTATCAGCTTCAGTTTTATAGTGTTTCAGTTCCAATTGTGTCTGCTCATTTCTTTGTGTCATCACTTCCAATTTCACTTGTTTATCCTGTGTGAGTTCGGTCTCCTCATTGGAGCAGTTAGGGATGTAAGTGTCCTACTCAGGGACACTTCGACACATAGACCAGGTGACCTTCTGATTACCAAGCTATGGCCGCCCCCAAGACTTTGCCCTTGTATGTCACCAAGTCGCTGAGTAGCTTGTCTCTCTCATATGCATGATGAAACTTTTAACTCTTTGCCTGTGAGCGTTGTTGTCTGTCCATTACCATTCATCCCGGAAGAACCTTTCAAACAGCGATTAACAGCTACATTAATTTAAACTTCTCAGGGGTTTCAACAAACTCTGAATTCTGTCTCATTCCCTTTATTTATTTCCCTGTAAATTGTCAGACATGTCAAATAAGACGGGAAAGGTTCATTGTCCCCATGTTTCCTCCATATGGTTGACAAACATAACATATACTGTAGATGGATTGCCCTCTATTTTGTGACTGACAGTGAAATATTTTTTTTGCAGCAGCAGCAGAACGCCAGATGAGCACATCTACCCTCTGATTAGCCACCAGTGTCGCTGCTTGTTTGCAAAAAGTCAAAGGCGAAATTTCACCCTCTGTCTCCTCGTTGCCGTGCTCTTTGGAAAATACTTTTTCTCTCTCACGAATGATCGCTGGCTTTGCGAGTGCAGGTCACACAGAGTATGTAGGCGAGCTGTGGTCATATGAGAAATGAAATGTGCATGGGCAGATCACCCATATATCCAGGCATGCAATGCTCATTTGGTATGTTCTTGCACTCTATTTCAATGACGTGACGCGCACGTCGCTTAACACCTACACTGCAAGTCACACAATGGACAATTGATATGCATCTAGGCTTATTCCTATGTTAATTCGCTAGGTGTGAGTCGGGAGCCTTTGAAAACTTTGTTGAGGTGCGAATTTAAAGTAGTTTTAAATCTATGCGTGTGCCTGCGTGTGCTCCTGGTCAAATAGGTTCCGGCACGGCGTGCAAGGCCGTCCAGTGAGCATTGCACCCCTGCACGGAGCATCTGAGTGAGCAATAATGTGATTGGATTTGAAAGCAGGAGGGTTACGACACTACAAGGAGTTAAAAGGCCAAAAGGCCATCGTCTCAGACACTATTAGGTCTATTCCAGGGCCCACAGATACACGTGGATACTGTGTATATAATTACTGTGTCACTGCTGTTGAACTGTGTCAATGACGCAGACACCATATGGGAAGCCGCACCTCCTAATGCATACTACTATGCCCCAAGTACAGTATGTCTATTGAATTGGAAGGTCTCTCCGGGTCCACAACTAAAATCACCATAACTGCCTGAATTCTCAACCGATTTTCAAGCGGCTTGGTTTGTTACAAATGCAAGACACATGTAGTTATGCTATGAATGATATACTTGGTTAGATTTCATACCAAAATACCATCTTAGATAGTGACAGTAATGTTTATAAAATGTCTCCTTGATGACACAGGCACATTTCTTGCAGTTATGGCTACCAATATGGCAGCGATGTTGACCTACGATCCCAGTGGCCAACTCGGTATCAACATGACTGTAGGTACTGTGTGTATGTATCAGGATGTGCATCTTACTAGGGCTGGTCAATATGGAAAAAAATCACAATATTTTTGATCAAATACCTAGATATCAATATTGTGATTATATCGTGGAGGTGCTTTCATAAAATATTTTCAAAATTACCTTTTTTAAATAAATAATAATCAATATGCCTGTATAATAACTAAGAGGGTAAAGGCAAATAATAGAGCTTGAACAGTCAGGTAAGTTCTGAAAATGTTTTGACTTTATTGTAGCACTTATGCCATATCACAATATTATGATATCCAAAATCACAGACAATATGTAGTCTCAAATCATGATATCGATCATATAATATCGATGTATTGCCCAGCCCTATGTCCTACTACCCGTAATTGACACGGGTAAACATCTCTAGTCAATTAGCTGAATCTAGCTTATTGTGTACTTACACTAAAATAGAAACAATAGATGTGTGTTCCAGAGTCTACAACGTATAACTTTCTTTTCACTGTGGGTGTGTGTGAGACTGATAGGAAATAGTCGTTTAGCTCAGTGGTTCTCAACCTTTTTAGCCCGCGACCCCACAAAATAATCATATTGGAACTCGGGACCCCCAAAAATAATCATCTTTGCCTCACCCTAATTGAGGCATTACATTTAGTTTGACTCGGTTCCACAAATAAATACTGTGAAAATAGCAGATCTACAAGCTCGCGTTGTGAGCTTGTAGTTCGGCTATTTTCAATTCTATTTTATATCTTATATTATTTGACAATTTGGCCAATGTTTGGCCAGTTTGTTGATTACTTTTGATGCAGTAATGGTCTTTTCTTTTTCGAGATATTAAAAAGGTCTTAAAAGTCAATTGTCACTTCATTGTCATCTGGGGACCCCCCAGAAATCATGTGGGGACCCGCCTGGGGTCCCAACCCACAGGTTTAGAACCACTGGTTTAGCACATACCTCTGGAAATCCCCCCCATTTAGTCTACAGGTGTTAGTCCGGGGAAAAAAGTCTAAAGGGGTCATGCCTATGTAGGCTACTGTGTGGTTTGCCGCACCAAAAAAGAAGAAGAAAATCTACACAGTGAAACTATAGATACCAGGTAAACAATGAACCTGGCATCAGTCTAAACAATATGCTATCGAATAACAATCTGCACAAAACTATATAGGGAACTCAGATTAAAGGATACCAGGTAAATAATGAACTTGGCAAATGAAAATAAAACCATCTGGAATTCTGTGTTTTCTTGATTCAATTTTTTTTTAAAGATGCCCGGTACTCTAAATCGAAGTCTCAAAAGTTACTAAGAAGTTCTGCATGTCAGGAATAGATCTTTATCTTTTCAAACTTCATCTCAGATATAGAGACCTCTTGGCCGAGAGATTCTCAATACAAATGTTATACACAGAGAACTGTGTTCTCAAGAGTCAGACAAGAACAGCTGGCCAGTCCTCCTCCTCCTCCTCCTGACAGGGTTGTTTTACTAGCTATACAAGTATACAGTATACATATGGAAATACAGTAGGTGGTGTGAATCAGCTGCTGTAAGGGGTTTGTGTACTGCCACTCAGGGAAGAACAGGTGATGATCTCGCCCCCCTGGAGAGAGAGGATGGCAATCTGCATCTTCACTACCCAACTTAGAATTGACAAGTACATTAAGCCATTAAGACTTTAAGATTACTCAAATCTTTGCTTCTGTGGGATTCCTGGAACTAAATATTTTGAGAAGGGTGGGGGGGGGGGGGGGTCCGTGGCCAAATACATATCATTCTGGGGGTCCTTGACATGAAAAAAGTTAGAAAACCACTGATATATATAACAACAAGGATTTAGAAGACGACAAATTTTCACTATTTTTCAAAAATAGCAGATCTACAAGCTCGGAGTGCTACGCTATGAGCTTGTATATCTGCTATTTTTTTAATAGCCAAAGAAATGACACAGATGCTTTCCTTGTCTTAATGGGTTAAATATAATCAATACCGCAATGACTCTTATATGAATTCTGTCCACCACAGTACTTTATGATGTCCATGTCTGAATAATTCAACATCTAATTTACCACTTAAACCCAATAAGACTAGTTGACCGTGGTCCCCCAGGGCTTCATACTAGGTCTGCTAGTATTTCCGTCGTATGCTCATCCCAAAGAAAACAGATAATGTCACTTCTCCATTGCACAGAACCGGATCAACTCGACTGTGTGTGCGTGTGTGTGTGTGTATATTCCATCTCTGAACTGACCAGGCTACATGCCTGGTCAGGGTACAATTATGCTAACCATTCAGGCCTTCCTACAATGTTCTGTTTTGATTATTCTTAGTTTGTAAAATGCTATACAGTACAGGCACACACACACACACACAATATCCCAATGATTTCAAACCTTTGCCTCGATTACGATTAAAGAACGCTTATTAAAAAAGAAAAAAATAGTGAAAATGGCAGATTTACAAGCTTAGCTGTGTTAACATTAAACACAACACAATGAATACATGTTTTACCCATGCATCATTCTCTACCAGCAGTCATCACTGCTGCTACCTGCAAGCAACCACTGGAGTAGTCTGGCGGTTTACCTGCTGTATTTTGTTTTGGTAAACCCAAAAAACATCCCCATAACAACAATGAAACAATGAACAATGAAAACATCAAAATACAGCGAGGCGGCAGTGTGTTTCTGCAGGTAAACACCACCACACTACTCCAGTGGCTGATGCCTGCTGGAATAGAGGGAAATGATTGGTAAAACAATCATTTATTGTTTTGGTATGTAAACACTGGGCAAAGTTACATACTATGCCTTTAAGTTGAAGGTTCTTCTGATATTGCCCAGGGCCTGAGATAGCAGAGGTCAACTCAACAGAGAGAGAGAAAGATCTATAGGATTTTAGGAGGTTTTCTACTTATATGTGCCACTATAGGCCAGTGCAGTGCTATGGGCTTTCCCCCCTATGTGCCCATATTATTACTCTGTAGATGATAAACAAAGAAGGCACAGATAAATATCCAACAAAGCTGTTGTATGTCTATTTGCAATCCCACACACACTGGTCACACTAACCCAATGCACTCTCCTGACCCTGGCCTGCATGCTTCTCCTCCACCTCAACCATAAAGAGTAATTACTCAGCAATTACTCAGTATTACCACTTGGATGTGCATTCTCCTTTAGGTCAATACAGCACCTCTCTGCAATGGTTTTGCCCCATCATCAGCATGTAACTCTGATGGTACCAAATTGAACCAAATGGACCCATAAGGCTTGACGGGTCCATTTCAGGGGTCATCTATATGTCCGTAGTGCGTACATGGACAAATGTGTCGGTGGCAGATTTTAGATTTTTCTGTTTCTTACACAATTTTCAATTCAATTCAAAGGGCTTTATTGGCATGAGAAAACATACGTTTACATTGCCAAAGCAGAAAGCATAATACAACAATACAGCAATACAATCAAAACAAAAAATATGTACATTTGAAAGTCAGAATCTTCAATAGATCAATTTCTATGTACCAAGATCACTGGGTGCAGATATAGTGCCGGAATATACCCAATGATTAGTCTTTAGGGTGGTTGTGTTCCGTTTGATATCCTTTTCCTATCACAGCAACTCACGAAATGGTCTTACACACCATTATAATGTTCTTATTTTGATCATAACACCCAATTACTGAATGTCAGTCTCCAGGTTTTCTTCAGAGTATGACACTTATTTACTATGACACTATGTATGGCACATCATGAGTCCTCTAGTACTAGTGGTTCTCTCTCAAACGTTTTTTTTTCAAGGATCCCCATAACTCTGAGTGTACACACTCAGAGTTACAGATCTGTAATGGTCATTTTATGTGTTTGTCTACTCATTTTGTATGTCCATCATGGCAACAAAAAAAAAAATGTCCACCACAAGCCAGCATGGCGATGACCCCCCCTGGTCCATTTGGTTCAGTTTAATTGGTAGGCTACCGCTACCCTCTGCAGAGTGAAATGAGCAGCGAGGGCATTGAGGTGCTCTTTTCAGCAGGCAGCCGGTGCCTTTCCCTCTTCCCTTCCCCCATGCAGCCGGGTCCATAGCATCACATGATCCGCCTGTGCTGCTGGAAACTAGGGGAAAGGTCGCAGCGGTGTGCCGGGCCAAAAAACTCTGATCTACCGGCGATGATGCGTTCTGATTCATTCAGCAAATAAACAACTGGTGTCGCAATGATGCCCCATGGCGGTTTCACACAACATAGTGTTTATATGGGAGGTGTTTTTTTTGTAAGATCAGAGTATGCCATTTAAAGGAGTAGTTCACCCAAAAAAAATAGAATATGTAGGGAGCATGAATACAAGAATTCAATGCTTCATGGGGTGTGGAATTGATAGAAAATAAGTAATTTATTGGGTGAACTACCCCTTTAACCTGTTTGTTTCTTTTCTTCTGGACCGACGTGTACTAAAACTGGTTTAAGACCAGAACGACGGGGGGGAATGTGTCAGACACCCCCCACCACGTCTTCTAACCGCGGTAAAGCTCCTCCAACCACCAGTAGCCAGCCTACACCAAGGTTTTAATATCAGTTCATTTATGATCAGAAGCATGCTTGTTAGTAGCCTTCATATAAATATGTAATACAACTTATTCCAGCATTGGAATATGAACTATACAATAGATGTCCATTATGCAGTATATGCCAAACCTATTGGACGTGGTCCGTGTTTGGGTTTGCACGACCTCCCTGACTCAACAAATAATCATTTCCATAATCTCATAAATACACAAGACAAGTGGCAGGTCACTTTATGATGCTCCTCCTGCACAAGACTCCATGGATGAATGTGCTTCCATCCATCACTAACCTTCACTGAGGTGTCACCCCTGGGGGGTTGTCACTGTCACCTCAGGTGACAGTGACAACAGTAAAAACAGTAAAAACAGGTGGAACGTGCCCCCCTGCTTTGACCCAATAACTTCATGGCCCTACCTAACCACAAGGGTTTGTGAGCAAATGACCTTAACTTGGGACTTTTGCCCACAAATGTAGGCTATATTGTATTGTTATAGTTTACCGTATCATATCAACATGCATTAGAGCACTATTAAGTTAAAGGCTTTTTCAGCAACAGCCTACGTAATTATAGGCCTTTTAAAAACATAATAAGGGCCACGTAAACCAACCAAGTGCATGGGGAAACAGAGGAATGTCACATGTTAACACTGTGCTGCTGCTTTCAGTTTCATCATAAACAATAAGGGACATTGTTGATCATTCTGCACATAAATAAACTTTGTTTCCCCCGCCCCATTGCCCTGGATTACCAACTATAGCTATACTAGGCCATACGAGGACGTTATTCACACATGATGTGAGACAGTTATGACCGTAAACACTGTGAATGCCTGTCTGAACGTAGATGGATGTTGTTATTACACCGTATGTCGGCATAATATTTCAAACGCAGGTTTTTTTAGACCTTCTTTCGACCCCTGCAGCCATGATGATATGCGTAGCTTCGGCACCACACAGCAGTGTTGCCAGATATTGCGAGAGAAATAAGCAACTAGGTCTATGAAAACAAGCCCAAAAAGGCTACCTTATAGGCCATGAGCGTCGGATTTTTGAAAATAGCCGATCTACAAGAGATCTGCTATTTAAAAAGAATCTTGGGGGAAAAAAGTGAAACATTTTGAATACCTTTTGACATTTTAACAGTAATCTGGGACACAAAATACTCAATATGGGGGAGGGTCCGTGGACAAATACATTAATGTGGGTGTCCTTGGATAAGAGAGGTTTGAAAAAACACTGTTTTAAACAACATTTAGGAAGCAAAACCCAAAATAAGAAACATGAAGCCCAAAAAAAACGCAACCCGCAAAACTACCAATATTTTACAAGCAACTTTACAGAAAAACAAGCCCAACGTCGCTTATAATAAGCGGACGTGGCAACACTGCACCTAGCACAGCACAGAGACGCGGAAGGAAAGGAAAGGATCAAAAAGGAGAAGTTATTATGAACGTTACGTTACTCACCAAGCCGTCCACTTAGTGCTGGTCTCGCAGATCTACAAATGGGACTCTGTTGGATGGACGTGTGCGTGTGTTTGAGACGGTCGATGAGGCTGATCTGTTGTGACTGAGTGTGTGTGTGTGCTATGATACGAGCCCTGCATGAATGAGAAGCAGAGCCCTACTGAACACTTGTACACAGACCGCCCCCAGCTTCAAACGTCACCTCAGTGCTGAGCTCTATCTATTCCATTGGTTCTCAAAGTGGGGTCCGGGGACCCCCAGGGGTACTTGAGGGGGTTCCAGGGGGTCCCCAGACCCCCAGCTAAATGATGGACAGGAACCAAATGGACCCTTATGGGTCTGTAACTCTGAGAGTGTACAAATTTGGACCCTAACGGGTCCATTTGGTTCCATTTGTACACTCTCAGAGTGAAATTAACATTGGTTTTACAATGTGAATTGGGGTCCCAGAGGTATAAATGCCATTAAATGGGGGTCCGTAGCCTAATGCATGTCAAACTGGGGGTCCTTGAAATTAAAATGGTTGAGAATCACTGCTAGAGAGCCGTAAAAACCTTCTCTTATTGGGGTCCCTGGCTTATCTTTTCAAATGGGGGTCAATGAATTAGGGGGTCCTTGACATGAAAAAGTTTGAGAACCACTGCTCTATTCTATCATTCACTCAGTGGTTCTCAAAGCTGGGTCCTTGCATGGGTCTGTTCCAGGGGGTCCCTTGCAAAATGTGTTTATATAGCATCAGAAATCAGTTTAACCACTTTAACCCTCCAGCTATTTGAAAAGTGTAGATGTACACAACAAGCTCATAATGCATTGCCTTGTGAGCTGCCATCCACCCCCCCCCCCTTCCCCCTTTCGTGGCGTCGACTAGATTTGTTTATTGACGATTTCTCATAAACGCCACAATTTAAATATGACATTCACTCATTTGTATTCCTTCCCCTTCTGTGTATTCTGAGAGAACACACACACACACACACACACACACACACACACACACACACACACACACACACACACACACATGTACTTGCTTTTTTGCTTGTGTGTACATATACACACACACACACACACACACACACACACACACACACACACACACACACACACACACACTTCCTTTTTTGCTTGTGTGTGTACACACACACACACACACACACACACACACACACACACACACACACACACACACACACACACACAATTATATTATACACATAAACACAGACTGCTATACTCATTATAATTACATAGCCTAGCCTACCTAGCTATAATTATGTCCTTATCACATTATAGCAGGCTATTTATACACGAACACATATAGGCCTACGTAAACTAGCCTACATCTAGGCCTACTCACTTTATAAATTATATATTACTATACATATTATATCTATAAGCTACGTAGCCTCTAGGCTATCCACATGTCATGAATCAACATGACTATGCTAATACTCCTATGAAAACATGACTACTGTGCCAATAGGCATATATATGCATTGTATGTGTTTTACAAAATAACGCAAGTGCAGCTTGTTGTCGACATGCATGTACACGTCACTTTAAGTTTTGACACCATGTGATTTCATAGCGCCAGGCGGCATTGAGGAAGAGCATAGATATGGTCAAGAGGTTCATTGAGTTCGTCTATACATTTTCGTTAAAGCACTCTCAGTGAATGTCTGGAGATACATACAGCGCCCCCCTGAGGATTATGGCGCTATGGCAAGGTTGTACGAGGACATGTTTTCTGCACCAGTGCACCACCCACCCATTATGCATTATATCATATGACAAAATAATATATTGGCATTTCCCTACTAAACAATATTTCCTTTATGCACTCCTGCCAAAAAAAGCTATTTAAAGGTTGTTTTGTTTATCAGTAGCCTACTAGCCTAATGATGATGATGTTTAGCTAAAAGGAGATCCTAATCAATATTAGACCTGCATAGTCATGTGATAATTGAAAGCCTTGTGGTTTAGCCTTATTTCTAACTCTATGGGTTTAGCCCAGTGGTTCTCAACCTATGGCCCGGGGTCCACTGGTGGGCCGCAAGGGTATAGCAAGTGGCCCCCCAAATAACAAACAAAATACTAAGATAATAGTGATGATACTACTGATAATATAACATTAATATCATTGCTGTCGGGCAGAAACCTCTTATCTCCATATTTTAACCTTTTGTGTTTTTTCGTAAATTAATACCCTACTTGATGATCATACTACAGCGTCACACAAAAGTATCGAAGCGACACGCTTTGAGCTTGTCGATCTGCTACTTTTGCTATTTTTTTATTTGAGTCCTGAAAAGTAACAGTTTTGGACATATGAGGTTTCCACCTAACAGAGATGATAGGAAAATGTACAAAATAAATACAAATGACATTGTTTTTCTTTAAAACCTTGAAAAATTCATTTTGATACAGATATTAAGAATGTTTATTTACAACGTTGTGGTTCCATTGATCCAAACCGGAACACAATCGATTGATCGTTCATTAAAATAAACTTGCTCTGAAGATACATTTAAGTGTTGAGTGGTCAGATGGGTGGGCCAGGAACGGTTTCAAGATTTTCAAGTGGGCCCTGCTCCAGAAAATGGTCCTTACAGGAGCAGAGTGAACAAATGAAAGTGTAGGGTTATTTAGACCAGCTGAGTTACCTATACCCTACCCTGCTGTAGTTACCATGGAAATTAGTAAAGATTATACAGTATATAATACACATCATCTCCACAATGAACTAAATACAACTTAACTAAATACAAGTAAATAATTTACAATTATTTAGTTGTAACAGTATAATAATTAAATAATCTATTCTTCTGTCAACACATTGGTGTGTTATAACATGAGATGGGCTATTGTTAAGCTTAATTTATGGTATCATACAGTGCATCGTATACATGGTGACAAGGTGTAGCCTATCCTAAGCATTTTGCCTGTCTTCCAGTGTGCAGGAATTCTGCAGTTAAAAAAAAGACATGGACACTTAAGGATGGTTACATTCCAAAAAGTCTATAGTTAGGAATGATCTTCTACCAGGTCTGTCCTCTTCTGCCAGAAATTTATTTCTAACACATGAATCACTCACTGAATGTATTATCCCTTGTCTACAGGGTTTTAAAGTTTTACCTGTGTGACCTTCCTGACAATCAAGAGACAAAGGACAATATAGGAATAGGCTATGAGGAATATTCCTATTTAATTTGAGAAAAATGACATTGAGGGAATGACCAATAGTCATGAATCATCCTGGACTTCACATGGTCCTGGTCATTCACCAGAAGCAAGGACAGGTGTTTTCATTGAATCTAACTTTAGTTAAAATGGAGTTTGAAGTTACAATGGGTGTGTACGAAGAGGGCTTGATGGATACAATGAATGTCAAATACCTAAACACAGTATTGAATCAAGCAACTTGAAAACTGTCTGGGGTGCACACAATAGCCAGAGTAGACGTTAAAATGGCCCCAGAAGTGTTTTTAAAGTGAAATGCCTATTTAAGTACAGTACTCAGTTAGATATTATTGCAAATTCTGAAGGTAATTCCATTCATGGTAGCCCTATACGTAATATAGTACCACTGCCATCTTGTGGTCACTTACACTCTTGGCACTGTTAGAATAGGATGGATGCCACTTGAAAACAGTGGTTCTCACTGGTCATAGTGATTCGATACTACTGCTGATTTTCAAGTATACCAAGTGGTAACTGTGGTTAGATTATGATTTGTCTAGAATGAAAAGAAAGAGTACTCTGGATCTCCTGGACTGGAATTACTTGAAACACTCTGCATCAACTTCAAAGTGAGTTGTTTTATGTAAGGGAGACAAGCAGGGATTAACACAGAATAACACAGAATAGAAGAACAATTATTAAACTGGCTTCCATGAAACTAGGATTTGAAAATTCATTGAAATTAACATTTCAAATTGGTACAAAAGCCAGAAATTGCTATTCTGCAACACCAGAATTTACTGTCGAGGCTTAAAATATAGTTGTATCCCATCCCATTTACTTCTGTAAATAACTGACAGAACCAAGACGAGAGACGACACAGGAAATTATGTTTTTGACAGATGACATTTATTCTCACCAGGCATCTGACATTAGAATCGCTACAGTCAACCATTTTGGAATAGCTGCTAAAACTCCAGTGGGAAAAGAGGGGAGGGCTCATCCAGAACATGTTGAATTAAGTACACCTCAACGATCAAAAGGACAAGAAGTAGGCCATTAAAACATCACCTGCTGCCTCATGTAGGCCAGGCTCCATTCAAATGCATCCGTCTCTGTCTCCGGACCTCTGGCTTCTCCTGCCAGACTGCCTCTAGCGTTGGTGGTCCCGTAAAACATTCAGTCACATTACACTTTTTCAACGTTTGTTGAATACATACAGTACATACTGTAATTAATGCCTCCTCCGGTTGCTGTTCTACTGAACATTCAAAAGCGACGTCACACAATCTTCACAAATAGACCAGCTGAAGAGAGGGAGACCACTACTAATTCACACAAGAGGGGGGGTCCCACCAGAAATGGGAGACAGACCAGGGAGAAGAAATGAACACCAACCACGTACCACTCAAATTTTGGCAGCGGTGGCTGATGACTTTGACTATGGCCAAACCCAGTCTCTTTTCTTATTCTGAAAAGAAATTTGGCATGTACGTACAGTATAAGAGCGAAAGTGAGTTATGAAGTTACATTTCTTGCCCAGGGAAGACTGTCAGTCTACACGGTTAGGCTTACAGCACAGGCAGAGTTCAAAGGCCCCTCTTCTCAGAAAAGAAGATACAATTATATACAGTACATCGCTACGATAACCAGGTGGACCTCACCTGGAGTCCGTTGAGAAGCCCTCATCGTCGGAGTCTGAGGTGAGCACACAACTTAGCAGCATTGGGGTGTTAGCTCTGAGTCCAGTTATGTGGTTTGGGGGGTACATGTGAGAGTGAACAGTACATCGCTACACATAATGACACAATGACAAAAAGTGGTTATCCTCACTTAAACACTGTACTTGCACATACAGAGAATGTGTAAGGAACACGAATACAAGTAGTAGTAATAGTAGCGTAGGCATCATTCTTTTTCTTTTTTTACAAGTGCTAAAGTGTGAGTGGCTAATAGTGATGTATTTGATTCACAAGTACAGTGCCAGTACAAGTTAAAGACAATGCGTCACAATTTTGGTCGCCGATTTTAAGTAGCCGCTTGAACTTGAAGAAGAAAACACAAAGCAAGAGGAATTTTTTTTAAGGGGGAAGGGTAATTTCTCTTCTTTTTCTTTCTACATAAATAAAGCCACTTTTGATATTTGAAGGGGAAATGGCCGGGGTACATTGGTTCTGATTTCAGTGCAGAGAAAACAATCGTCTCCGTTCCCAGGAGATTGGGGCTGTGGAGGCCAGCTACTAACCCCACTATCTCTGCAAAAAATCATTTTCAACTATTCATTTCTCTGCCTTCTCATTTTCTCATTCAATCATATGTGCTGATTCCTCCAAAAAACATCACAATTACCCTTTGAATTAGTATGGGTATATCGGCACGTGTTAAGCTATATGCTAGCACAGAATAAGCTGAGCAGCATAGATAGCTTAATTATGTTAAAGTGTATGTGTGTGTGAGTGAGTGAGTGAGTGAGTGAGTGAGTGAGTGAGTGAGTGAGTGAGTGCACGTGCATTAGCCTTATCCTATATTGTCAGCAATAAGTCTTGTGAGTGCAGGATATGCACGTGTGTGTGTGTGGCTTTGTTTGGATTCAGTGATCCATGGCACGAACATTTGTACTAAGCAACAAACGTGGCAATGAGGGGTTTATCTCCAAAAAGTCATGGATAGTAACAACTCCCCTTCTAGAGGAAAACCAGGCTTGTTTTACCTTATGCTAAAGTTAGGAGAGATTCCCCCTTTTAGTGTTTTCCTGTGCACTCGGCCATCGAGTTAGGATCAGAAGGGTGTAGTAGTTTAAAGGTGTGGTGGGGAGGGGAGGGGGGCAAAGTGCAGGCCAGGGCAGCTGCATCACAAGCCGCCGTCAAGAGTGTCCTTCCAGTTGTGACCGGCAGGAGGGCGCCAGCGTTCAGTTGCTGGCCACCTCCTCTGCATTGTCGGTGCTGTCTACGGTGCTGTCCAGTCCACCACGCGCTCGCCAGATCTTCACCGTCCGGTCGCTGGAAAATACATATTAAACCCATTAAGACCTGAGACCTGATTCTGCCTTCTAAATCAATAGTTCTCACACTTTCAAGATTTTTCAAAAATGTTCAAAAATAGCAGATGTACAATCTTGCAGTGTGGCACGAAGTGATGCGCTGAGCTTGTATATCTGCTATATTTGTAATAGCCAACGCTAAAATCGAATACACACAATATCGCTTGGCTTAGCAGCTAAAATCTAAAATGAAACAGATGCTTTCCCGGTTTTAATGGGTTAAAAACATGTACATATAATACACAATATCACTTGGCTTGAGTCTAGAGATTCACCGACAAAAAACACGGAAAAGATGATTCAATGCAGAAACCAGCTGAAAAAACAAACATAATTACGTTTATATTATAATAACATTCTTCTATTTATTCTACGTTTTATATGAATCTGACATTAATACAGTCTATTATTATTATGATAAACTAAATATCTGACAAAAAAATCTTTGGATGACAGAAATAGCAAGGTGGAAAAACGGTACAATACCACCAACAGATCAGCCATTTTCGCTGCGCAACATCGTTGTGCAATGAAAGAATAAATCAGGGCTTAAGTGGCTAAAGAATTAAGCCCAAACTTGGGCTTGCGTGTACGTGTGTACGTGTTTGTGTGTATGCGTGTGTGTGTGTGCATTGACTCACTCAGAGGCGGTGAATATATGGCTGCTATTGGTGGAGATGCTGTTGATGGGACTCTCGTGGCCCTTCAGCTCCCCTAGTGTCCCCAGCGTGTCCGTGTGCCACAGCTTGAGAACCCCTCCCCTGCAACCACTCAGCAGGGCCGGAGAGCCGGGCACCACCCCCAGGGCACACACCCAGTCACGGTGGGCGTTGGGCACTTGCTGTTGCACAGGAGATATTCAAGTTTTGAAACTTTTTCTATTTTGTTATGATGGTTACAGTGTGCAGAGTAAGAAAAGTTGTTGTTGTTGTTGTTTTTTTGGGGGGGGGGGGGGGCATGCAGTAAAACAGTGCAGTCAAACGCCCAAATCTATTTGGTTGCGGACCCCCATCAGGAAATATTTTGTGCCAGGGACCCCAACAAAATATTTTGGTTTTTTGGTTTGAAGCTTTACATTCTAAAGTTATACAGTGTATAAGTAAGTACACACAGTAGTTACATTTACCACCACACGTCTCCATAGCTCCATATCAACAGTATTGTTTAATTCCCTGAGTTTTTTTTACTTGGAAATAATCATTTTCCATACCAAAATTTACCACATAAACTTCCGTTAAAATTGGCTGGCAAACTAAATTAAAGCTGCACTCTGTAACTTTCATGTTCTACACAGGCCTCCTGCGCAAGTACTGACTTTTTTTGTATACCACTGAGCTAATAGAGACTGCCTGCTTGCTTGGAGATATTGAATTTTGACCTGCATTATATCAACATGCGCTACCATACAGATTGGACAAATTAACACAGTAACTATTCACTGAAGTACAGTATATAGTACAGCATTAACTCAAACATGATTAAAGTCCATTCTCTGTGTGGTCTACCTGCAGCAGGTCTTTGCGGGACAGGTCCCATTTCTTGATGCCATTGTCTCTGGAGCCGCTGAACAGGACGTCTCCCTGGACCACCAGGGACTCGATGCCGTCGTAATGGGGAGGCTCAAAGTTGTGTGTGGGGACGACGCTGCCGAGAGAACCTTCACTCACGTCAAACAGCTGCAACAGACAAAACATCAGGTGTCAAAAGGTACTCTCGCAGGAAGTCTTTCAACCAGCGGTGGTATGCCTTTTTCACTCCTTATAATCCGCCCACTTTCACTATTTTAGCATTTCAGTTGGTTGTCCAAAACCCAGCTCAGCGAATGTCCCAGAATGTCTTAGCATAGCAGAACTAGTCATTCTAATGCTTTTATTTAGGAAAGGTTTTGTGCTCTGTACCCTTTTGCTCCCTTCTTTGACTGTATGTAGGCCTACTGTATGTTTGTCTCAATTCTCAATTCAGATCTGCCCAGTCCATCGAGGCTTTTAAGTAGTTACTTAAGACTCAGTTATTGTCCCTGGCTTTTTAATCTCATCTTATTTATTCCACTTTTGTACATATATGTGTTTTTGCGTATGTGGGGACATGTGTACAATATGTTTGTTTGATTGTTTTTATCTTTATTTGAATTGATTTGAATTCTGAATATGTCATGACCCTGAATCAATGAAACATTAGGAATGTAACCCTGATAACATACCCACACCTCCAGTACTATGTGTACACCAGTGGTTAGACTTGTAGTAGACATTGGAACATCTACCTTGATGTAGTGGTCCTTGGAGCCAGTGATGACCAGGTCTTGGCCATTTCCTGTCTGGTCGACAGTCAGACACATGACGGGACCAAGGTGACCCGTCAGCTTCCCTGTGGATGCAAACCTGTTGACCACATAAGGAGAGGAAATCCATGTTTAACCGCCTTCGACCGCAATTTTGCAATGTAATGGTAATGATAAAATAAGGTGGTTTGTAAAGGCAAGGTCTAATGGGATTATTTTTGACAGTATTATCATGGTTGTGATTTGTCAAGGGTTTACGCTTTCTGGGGGGTGGATTCCTTTACAGGAGTTTCCATATCACTGACAACTACTCCTTATAACATGTCAATTTACCCTCAATCAAATTTGACTCCCAAAGCAAAGAAAAAGGAAAATCCATTCTCTGAAACCTTGGATATTACCACCATGTGACAGCTACCAATTAATGACATTAATTTGAACACACTGTACCTCCGGAGGTCCCAGACCCGGACAGAGTTGCCAGCGGCAGCATACAGGACTGTCCCGCTGGGGTTGAGGGCTATCTGGTAGATCTGGTTCTCCCCTGCAGGAATGGTGACCGTCCGGTTGGTGTTGGACGCAGACACGTCTCCCAATGTGACCTGACCGGAAGACCTGGGGAACATACAGAACATCAACAAAACTATCCACACACTATGAAAAGAAGAGAAGCTTGTAGATCTGTTCTTTTTTAGCAGACAACACCTTCGGAGCATAAGTGAACCGTAAGGTATCGTCTCTGTAGGGTGGAAACCAAGTCCAAAACTTGATCATGCTACAGTGTCACACAAAAACAGGAAAAAGTAGCAGATCGACAAGCGCAAAACTATCTGCTACTTTTTATGCTTTTGTGTGACGCTGTAGTATGATCAAGTAGGGCATTAATTTACGAAAATACACAACAAGTTAGAATATGGAGGTAAGAGGTTTCTGCCCAACAGCAACGATATATACACCACACTCACGTCAGGGTGCGGATGCACTTGGCAGAGTCTCTGATGTCCCAGACTTTGATGTAGGAGGTGGAGACGGTGAAGACCAGGCTGGAGCTATAGCGGACAGACACCACGTTGTTGGGATGACCTCCCAGAGACATGATCTCCTGTCCCGTCACCAAGTTCCACACCTTACATGTACGATCTGCAGGGAGCCGGGAGATAAATAATGACAAAATTGGTAATCAACAGAATACATTTTTATTGGAAGGAATATTTGATCAGACCAGCTCAGTGGCCTTGTGGTTAGCAGGGTTATAATAGTTAACTAAAGCTAATGAAATAACTGAAAGTAGAAATGGGGAAAAAAATCATTTTAGTTAAATTAAAACAAGGCTTTACAAAAAAACAATAACTAACTGAAACTGTTTGTCAAAAATCTGGTAATGGCCAATAGAAGCTATGTAGTCGACAGTTTTAGTCAACAAAATTAACACTGATTGAAAGATGGAGGGAATGCTGGTTCTGACCTTTGGATCCAGTGAAGAGGAGGTCATCTGTACAGTCCACACAGAGGACAGCCTTGCTGTGGCCCTCTGCTACATGGACACACTGCAATGTCCCCGATCGACTGCTCTTAGAGGATGGCACTGGGTTGATTACACCTCTGACACACACACACACACACACACACACACACACACACACACACACACACACACACACACACACACACACACACACACACACACACACACACACACACACACACACACACACACACACACACACACACACACACACACAGTCAGTGAATGAATAGTCATGAATATAACCTTTTTGAAGGTTAATAACCTTGGGAGAACAAGAGTTAACACCACATAAATCAACAGCACACTCTCAGTCATGCAAAAAATGCACATGCATTCCACTTGGCCAGGTAGCAGCATGCAGCAAATTATAGGAGAAAGTGATGACTCAAACAGTGCACAGAAGAGAAGGGTACGACGGACGTGAACAAAGCCACCCCCCGATGAAAGACAAACCCAGACACACAGAACCAACCCCCATTTGTACCTCGAGCTCTGAGGAGCCTCGCTCATCCAGCCTACAATAGATTAAGACAACCCAAGGAGAAAAGAGTCAAGACAGTCGAAACAGACATGTTCATTGGAAACTAGTGACCGACTGGGAGTGGGAACACTCATTCGATACCGTCAAAGGCAGCTGGATCTATAAAAAGACTGACTGATGTTGACAGCACATTGGCTCGTGGTGTCATTGAACTGTATGTACAGTAATGAAGACATGGGTATTGACTGTTGCCGGGAAGGGCTGATGGCCTGGTTGTCCTGAAGTCATTGTCAATATAATCATCGGTGAGGTGCGGGAAGATGAGGGTTAAAAGGACCATGCCAGCGTCAATCGATGTCTAGTCCACTGTTTCTCAATGTCAACTGTTTTTGAAGATTTATGACACCTAAATGTATGAAGTATTGACAAAGACTAAAACTAAGGACATTTTCTCTATGGTTTTATTTAGTTTGAGTTAGTTTTGTAAACTGACAATACAATTTCAGTTTGTTTTCTTGTAAATGTGTGTTCATTCAAGTTTCCGTTATTTAGTAATTTAGTTTTAATTAACTATAATAACCCTGGTCGGTAGTAATGTCACATTTACTGTGTCTAGCCCATTGACTAAGATTAGACTAGACTAAACATGCCGAAGTGCCGGTATAGTCCTTTTAAGTGTCTCTGTAAGGGGAAGGTCAGTAGTAATAGACTTAAGAAGGTTGAAAATTACTCTCAATTCACTTTGAGGCGCAATACTGTAGGTTGTGATGAGAGTTGGGAAACCACACCTTGTGAATACGCTCTCCACAATCACCTCCAGTTTGTGCCACACGGTTAAACAACAAATGTATACTTGGGGATGGAGGAGGGAACGGAGCAGAGGAAGTGGTGGAGGCGTCCGTTCATCCTGGAGGGGGAACAAAGTGTCCCGCATTCTTTAGTTTGTCACATAGAATGATTGCAGCTATCATTCACTATCTCTTTCTGCAACCCTTTCCTTATCTTTCATTTATTTATTGTAATAACGCATGCAATAGATATGCAGCTTTTTTGTAGTTCTTATCTCTCTTTTCATTAAGCTATTAATGTACCATGTCATTTATCTACAGTATGTATAAATGATAAATCATGCTGTCACAACTAACTTATTAAGCATATACCTCTCAGCTATTATGCAGCTCTTCTGACATCTAGCTTATTGTCACTTACTCTTAACCAGTACAGCCACATTGCATCAGACATTCAGGGTCTGTGACATAATATCCTGATTCATTTTGGACAAGCTGCCTGCACAGTCTTGACAGATCTTGTCAGTTGCAATGTACTGCACTGCATGTAGAACTAGACTGAAAACTGTAGCCTCAAGTCCGTGCCAGCCTAACATCAATCTCACTTCTCTCTCTACTCCTTACTCATGCTGCAGAGTGTCCGCAGTGCAGCCCAGATACAGACGGATAAACACGTTGGGGTGTTTACAGGGACGGATGCTAGAGGACGGGGGGTAGAGCGGGCAGGTCTTGGCATCTAAAGGGGACAGACTGAAAAGGTGCAGTAGACAGTAATCCTCCATTTATGCTGGTTGCAAACCCACCCTCCATTCACAGCTCATTGCTGTCGGGCTGAAACATATTATCTCCATATTCTAACTTTTTGTGTTTTTTCGTAAATGAATGCCTACTTGATCATACTACAGCGTCACACAAAAGTATCAAAAATAGCAGATCTGCAAGTAGATCTGTTGTAGATCAGCTACTTTTGCTATTTTTGAATCTGAATCCTGAAAAGTAAGTTTTGGACATAAGGTGGTTTTCACCAGACAGAGACGATATTAACTTTTTATGTTTTTTCGCAAATTAACGCTCCACTTAGTCATGCTACAGTGTCAAAAGAAAAGTTGCAAAAATAACAGATCTACAAGCGTTTTGACATGTTGTGAGCTTGTAGACCGGCTATTTTCTAAAATAGTTTTTCCTCCATCATCTGATGTCATGCATTCTTCAATCTTGTAGCTTAAATCAAGTCACAATACCTGACAAACTACAACTAAATAAAAGCTAAAAAGCCAGTCAATTTACTAAATCAAATTAAAACTAAACTGAAATCAAACACCGAAGTGAAAAACGGAATAAAATCTAAAACTAATGAAAATGTCAAAACTAATTTATAACACGCGTTCTCGCCCACATACTAGAGGTCTTTGGGTTTAATAGCCTTATGTAGCAGACAAAGAATTAATTCCCAAGCAGTGGAGAGCAGCTCACTCAGGGTTTTTAGCAATCACAGAAAATTAGTACCACATTTCTCAGGAAGTGTAAAGATAGCAATGTCTTCAATATACAGGTAAGACCTTATATTGTTTATATTATTGACTGAGTAGTTAAATAACAAGTTCAACACTGAATTTATGCCTTAAAATACCATGAATAAAACAGGCTCTCTGGAATTATCTCCCAACATATCTCAATAATCAGGCTGAAGCAAGAAATTCTAAACCACCCATGAGGAATATTGTCCAAAGACAGTACTTTTTAGGGAGCGAACTGTAGTGTAAACAAATCATACCTTACAACTCGTTTCCACTCATTTTGTGAATGTATGCAACCAGAAGTCCATTCACTCCTACGGGAAACTCACCGTGTACTCAAATCAGTTGCTTGACTATATTAATTAAAAACATGGTTGATTAACCACATGGTTAATTAACCATGAATTAACCACATTAACAACCAAACCAAATGGACCACGATCCATTTTGTTTAGAATAATAGGTTTGGTTGAAAATAAAAGGTTTGAGACCCACTGGTCTATATACTGTACAGTATGTATAGCCACAAGAACAATTATTTTAAATTCAGTGTAGAACTTGACAGACACACCAGGCACAGCAGAATTACTGATTTAGTTGACACACACACACACACACACACCATGCTTTTCTGAAGCAGGTAAACCCAGAGGAAGAGTTATTAGTGGAGTTGGAAGAAGGATACAGTAACAGTTAACAGTATGCGACTCGTTGGCTTCTCCAGCCTCACAATGTGGGACAAATTGTCTCCTTACTGTTTCATCTCCTTGACCTTGGAGCGGTCAGACACCGTTTGCGCCTTCTCATAGGTCTTCTCATAGGTCTTCCTGCGAGAGAGCGGAGAAGGTTCCGGAACCCGCTTTTCGGAACCTGCTGATGAAGTTCTGGAAGCGGAACTGCCGTGTTTCGCAAGTTCGTTAGCGTTAGCCACGGAACGAACGACACAAGGACACCAAAAACATACATAACATAAGAATGATGTGAAGCCAAAAAGAAAATAATGATGCAATAATGAGCAGCATGCAGTAAACATAGAAACAACATTACCTGACATTTAATATAGTCCCCAAAACAGTGGCTCTTCTTTCGCCAAATGGATTAATTTTATTACTGTTGGACAGTGTGCAGCGTTCACGCTACACAGTGTCCACCCAAAATCACTGCCTAGTTTTACTGTCAGCCAAGTTACTCTTGCAAACAATTAAAGCAGTTTACATTCTGAAGTGCGGCCTTCTGCAAGTTATTTTAAAGCCATAATTGGTAAGAAGTTAAGCTTTTAGTGCATATGAATGAAAACAATGCAATTAATAAAATGAAAGGAGGAATAAGTTTCACGCTACTGCAGTGAAAAGAGGAAAAAAATTGCGTTTAAGTAATGTAATGTAATTGTTATTATATATAACATGCCTAAATGACTAAGACTCATTTCAGTTGTCTTGGTTAGGAAATTATTGAATTCAATGTCAGGCAAACTTGTACGTGATATAAAATATAAAAAAGAATATTAAAAATGCCATTTCAACATGCAGGAACGACAGAAGCGGCAGCAACAGCAGCTTGCAGAGTGAGCGAAGCGTCAGGCCTGGACTTACATGCTGCCCATTTTAGAGGAAAAGCCGGGGGAGTGAGCAGTGAGGTCCCTGTCTGCACATCCCTCAGGTGTTTCAGCCAGTGGTAACATGGGGCTGGAGAAGTCAGTGGTGGGGGTGTCAGGGGCCGAGTCGCTGTTAGCATAAAGCAACTCCATCTGGGTGGTGGTCCTTCTACGGGCCTGTAGCGGAATACAATTCAATTACAATTTAGGCATTTAGTAGATGCTCTTATCCAGAACGACTTGCAATAAGCAAACACGAGCGAGTGACCAAGACATGTCTGCATAGTAGCCATATCTTGGTCATTCACTAGCATTCAATCAAGACAGGAATACAAGTGTGATTGAGAGAGAAGTCATAAGTAGTCTCTGTCGGGTGGAAACCTCATGTGCAAAACTGATACTTTTCAGAAAATGGATGGATCCAATGTAGTTTGTCACAAGCTCTTTGCTAATAGTTTTCATTGGTTCAATGTCTATAAAACCCACAGACACAACCACTTTCACTTTTAAAAAATGTGGACAAAAACTGCAGATCTACAAGCTCACGATGCGTCGCAATGTGACGCACTGTGTGAGCTTGCAGACCTGCATCAGAAAACATGACATGATACAAGCAAGACCATTCCAAAACTGGCGTACCTTACTCCTCGATTTGGTCTCTCCGCAGAGTTTCATGAGGTCTGATGCCAATGTACTGGATAAAATAGAACATTTGATAAATGAATACTACTGCAATACTGTACAATACAAAGGCATTTAGCAGATGACCTTCAGCAGAGCAACAATGTAGAGCAACAGAGTAAGAGACATGAATCCTAGTCAACCGACCGGGTATGTGGTCAAGCAATAAATAAGAGTCCTTAGCCAACAAATATGTGCTAGAAAGTAACTTGGATACAATATAATGCAACAGAAATGTTCCTAACCATTAGATGGCGCTGTGTACTTACTTTCCATCAGCAGACGGGCTCTGGGCAGACTCATCACTGCTGCTGTTGTCTCCATTTTCTGACAAACCAGAATGGAAAAAACATTAAAGCTATTGAACATCATTCCTTGGGTGTGAAGCGACTGAAATGACAATGCTCTGAACTGATACTCAACTCCTCAAATGACAAATTAACTTCACTTTAGATGCATTGAAGCAGTGGTTCTCAAAGTGGGTTCCAGTGACCCACAGGGTTCCTTTAGAGGGTTCTAAATGGACCCTACCAGGTCTGTAACTCTGAGGGTGTACAAATGGAACCAAACTTTTGTACACATGTGTACACTCTCAGAGTTATGGGTGGTCCTTGAAATAAAAGAAGTTCGAGAACCGATGCACTAAGAGGCTATATGAGCTTTTCATCAATGAATGTCCATTTATGGAAAAAGCGGCATTAGTTTTAGTTGATCTAAAATGAATGTGGGTAAAGATGACCGACAGAAGCAAATGGTGAAACAATGTCAGCTTAGCGCCATGCCTTTTTTATCCATAAAACGAGAAAAGCACGGTCCTTCGTCCACTCACTGCTTTCAACGGTGGACCAAAACAGGAGAGAATAGGAGGTCACAGGTCTAACAGACAGGTCAGTTGGGGAACGGGTTATAAAGATGAGTATGCGTGTGTGTGGGAGTAGGAATAAACCCAATATGATATCATACAAGATGAAGAAGGGTCAAAGGGATTATTAGCCCGTTGCTCCCCGGAGTTCTGAGAGGAATAAAACAAAAACTGTGTTTTAGAGTTCCTGCAGGAAGGTTCCGGAGGTTCTGGAGTTAGCTGGGAAGGGAAGTGCTAAAGCATGGTGACTGTAGCACATGGTGAGCTAGAAGAATGTGTGGAGAAAACGGGAGAGGAGAAGAAGAAAAAGAAGAATGCCTAATTTCTGCTCAGTTGTACGGTGCTGTCACACGCCGGAAATAGCCTATCGACTAGACTGGCTATTTCGGCGCGTGACACGGCCGTACAGCGAAGTATAAATCAGGCTGAAGAGGGGGGTAAAGGGGTGGGGACGGGGTCAGCAGACAAATGGAGGGAAGCCTGGTTGCATCGCACCTCATGCACCTGCATATGTTATGTTGTTTAGTTAGTTCCACAGTGTGGGGAGAGAGAGGGGGGGGGAGGCCACCATGCATTGGTAAACATATAGATAAGGAGTCTAATGTATTTTCCACTTACCAGCTGGGATGTTACCTAGCTCTGGAAAAAAGAAAAAAATCAAGGCCACATGGGGGAAACAAACACAAAATCAAAAACACATTCCCCCAGAGTAAAAACTTGAACTGGACAGAGGCTGGCATAAAATTCCCCAAAATAGAATATATCAGCATAATAAATGGATAAAAATACAAATTCCTCAGCTTTCAAGGAACAGTCGAATTATTTAAGGTTCATAGGTTGAATATTAGTTCCATACCAACACAAATACAAATTTAGCGGGACTTTTAATACCAGCATCTGTTCAGTGACAGGCAACAGGCAAAGGGCAGCTAAATAGGCCCAGTCATGCACTAAACCAAACTAGCCACACAGCCCTGGTTCTGGAAGCCCAAATTCTTGGTTGGGACTTCTGATAAATGTCAACTGTCGTTTAATTAATATCAGTCAAATTCCTGATAGATGAGCGTGAGACGTGAATGGAGGAGGTGTCACATGAATTTCTGTTCTATGTTGTCAGCTCAGTATTGTAAACGGGTGTTTTTGGGTGGTCCACTTAAGGTCTTCCATCAAATCTCGTCTCTGTCGGGTGGAAACCTCATGTCCAAAACTACTACTTTTCAGGATATATTTTTTTTTTTAGTTCAGTTTAGTTTAATTAATTTTTTGAAAAGTTTTTAAATAACAATTATTATTATTTTGTATTTATTTTTGTCACAACCCATACAAAACTGGTCCCAAAACCCAATGTTTGGGAAACACAGCTCTACAATATCAATATCATGAATCCCACAAAGTCCAGGAGGCCACTTCCAGGAGCAGGGCAGAGCCAAGGGTTTTTTGAGCCTGGTTTATTAGCTACTCCAACTCAGAGAAAAACACAGCTACATGTCCAGTGTGATGCGAGTTCCAGGAGGTGCAGGGTGACCGTTTACCTTGCAGAGCATTCCCCAGCAAGGCATCCAGCTCAGGGTTGAACTCAGCCTTCTCCTTCAGCATATGGAAGAGCAGCTGGTTCTGCGTGGCACTGGTGATCTCCGTCTGCTTCAACCTGCCCTCCATCACCTTCACCTGGGATTCCTTCTGAGCTGCCTGAAGGCCCTGCATGAGGAAAGAGCACAAGCGGCCGTTATTTATATATTTGATTTATTTATTTCCTGGACAGTGCACATTAATAAACATTTCAATCAAAAAACATGATATGTAAATATGCCAGATTTAACTTGACAACAACAGAGAGAACATACTGCCTAAAAACTAATTTTAAGAACACCATACCTAGTTTAAACCCAACTAAAATCCCAAATGACTTGACTACCAAAGTCTAATACCTAAATAATAGAATATCTAAAGCCTAATTTGAAATCTAAGATTAGCATTCTATCCAAAAGTGGTCTGCCTACGATGGACCTATGGTGGGATTCTACTGGGAAAATTACCTTAAGGTCAACTGTTTGTAAGACCATAGGTTTCCAAAAATAATTGTCTATAAGTCATATATAAATGATATACACACACATCACGGTTTCATATGGAGGTAGGTCTGTTTAGAGAGTGGTAACGATCAATAAGCTACAAGATTGGCAGGGCTATCATAGCCAAATATAAACTAGAGGCATGTAGGAAGACAAAACATTCTTTGTCACCTTGGGCGGTAGCAATTTGTCAGTATTGCCCCCTGGACTAAAAGGCGTTTTATTTCCTTAGCATTTTTCTGTACTTTGCCTTTGGCATTTTTAGCTGGTTGTCCAGATTTGAAATATGGTTGACTCTTGACTCTGCTCTCAGTCGCTTTAGGATGAGAGAACCATGCGCTTTCAGCTGGGAAAGAAAAACGTGTTGGTGGCCACACGGCCAGTACAGCTTTGTTTTTTATAAATAAAAACACAAATATATAAAAGAATAAGCAGAGAAAGAGATAGAGAAAGCCGAAAATACAGTAGTACCTTGTTGACCGCCATAGACATGAAGTTGTCGAGGAGAAAACGGGATTCTATCAGCGTGCAGGAGCCAATCACAGCGGAGATGTCCACCGTGTCTCCCTCCTCCTGAAAACGCACAAGATTTCAGTGTCAGTTAGTTCACTTTAATTTATGCAAACACTCAGCATCACACCAGAAAAATAAATGTCATGATCTGATTTGGGATCATGGTTGGTACAAGCATGCTTTATATTCATACACTTGCACATATCTACTCCATGGAACTGCCTTGTAGAACTATAGTATTTTACTGCTATATAGGCTACACATGGTATATCGTTGCTGTCGGGAAGGGAAAAAAAAGAATGTGATTGTGGAGAAAACTAGGGAACGCTTTTCTTCTTTTCACACCTCCAGGATTGTCTACCTAGCCGATATCACTTTAGATAACACCAATGGAAACACTGAGTGTGATTGGTCAGAAATTCATATTCCATAATTAATGCGTAGGGTTCAGTATGGCAGTGGTTCTCAAAGTGGGGTTCTGGGGTTTAAATTCTTTAAAGCGTTGAATCATTTTGACAAATCTTTGCTTCTGGGGGTCCCAGGCACAACACATTTTCTCATGGGGGTCCATTGCCAAATAACGGTACATATAAATTTGGGGGTCCTAGGCACAAAAAAGTTTGCAGAATCGGCCTCAAGTCTTAATGGGTTAACTAAATGTCACCTTGGCTTCCTCCAACTGCATGATGTTCGCCTGGCATTCTGCGATGCTGTCGTTGATGTAGTCGATGTTGGCCGTCAGCGTGTCAATCTCCTCGTTCAGGTGAAGTGCCGCCTTCTCTGCTTCTGGCCCCTCCCCCGACGCGGCCGACAGCCGGTCCCGCTTCCTGATAACCTTCTCTTTGCGCTTGGTCAGCTCCTCCCGTTGCTAGGAAGATAGGCACAGGACACAACACATCATGCATGGCGAACATCATGGATGGAACCGTCTACAGCAAGGGTCTTCAACAGGCAGTCCGCCAAATCTTTGTGTGATAGGAACTTTGTTTTTACATAAAACATTTTTTTTAATGTATTTTATAATTTTTCTTCCTAATCGATCAAATTGTTTAGTTTTGGGAGTTGTTGTTTACCTTCAGCAGGCGGTTCATGTCCGCCTCCATGTTGGCGATGGTCATCCTCTGCATTATGACGTCAGTGACGCGCCTCTCCATTTCGCGCCATTTCCCCCTCGCCACCCGGGTGGAGTACACCCCCGCGGATCGTCTGTACGACATCCTGGGTACAAACGTAGTTGAAGTTAATGATGTCATCAGCTGAATGAGCCCGTTCATTGTCAGTTTCATACAGGATACATACAGTACACAAGTGCAAAATACGTAGGAATGTGACTGCACACCAACACACACACTTAAATAAATCTGCACAAATATGTGTTTGTGAGCACACACAGACACACACACACACTTACTGACCTGGTACCATTCGGGGCGGTGTTTCCAGGTGCGTACATGCGTCCAGAGGGGGGTCTGTGTGCGGAGTCCTGGAGGGAATCCGTAAAGTTGGACTTCCTAACGACCTTCCCTGAGGTGGGTCTGGCCTGCCTCCTCAGAGATGTCACCTAAAGCCCATGCACGCACACACAAACAAGATAAAATGTAAAAGCAATTCAATTAAAGAAATAAGAACATAAAAATGGACATTGTTATGATGTCAGGCAGGCATAACAAGAGACCAGTAACATTGCCAGTGACTTGCTGAACTGTTTGAGAGCTCAGAGTATACGTATACTTGTCTAAATGGAAGTATATACATTGATTGATTGATTGAATACTTTATTAACAGTATACAAATAGTACAGGGGTACGATTATACAATGATGCTAAAAGGATAACACAAAAAGCCCTAAGGAATTGTTTCCATTGTGGTCCTATGTATTCAATTCATCAAAACATTTAAAGACAAACATACAAGAAATCATCAACACTAGTAGCAATAAACGTATATGTACAGAAAACAATGGGGGGGGGGTTCATTTCTGGTGTCAAGCTTAGAAGACTTATCTAGGACCAGTTGCAAATTGCAGACATTATTATGTACTGTAGTGATGTGTCATATGGTGACTCACCTCTTCTGTCTTTCTCCTCAGAATCAACTCCTGTTGCCTCTTCTGAGCCTCTAGTAACCTCAGCTGGTGCTAAAGACACGCCAACGTCACAGTGTGAATACAAACATTTAATGAGTGGGTTTGTTAGGATTTGCGGATATTTAAAGCTCATTTCAAATCTCCCAACATATACCAACATAACTACTGTCACTTTCCAAGATATTTTCCATACTTTTGTGCGACACTGTTATACGGCAAAGTATAGGACATTAATTTATGAAGATAAAACATGGAGATACAAGGTTCCTGTCCGACACCAACAATAACTAGCATTTATCTATATACAGCAGTTAAGACTGATGGTCATGGAGGGACATAATGAGAAACAAATAAAAGAGGCTTGTTGCTGACCTCCTGCTTGCGTTGGTCCTTCTTCAGGGTAGCGATCTCTCTGTTCCTGCGAGACTCATTCATGCGGTTCTTCTCCTGCTGTTCCTTCATTTGCTTCATCAGACGGACCTGGTCCCAGCATGGCAAACATTCAATGATGTTACAGTTTATTACAGGTGTCTGCAAAGCCAACGCCGTCTCAGGAGAACAGTAAAATGTTGATACTTGTAGGGGTGTAACAGTTAATCTTTATCTTCTTATCTTCTTATAATACTATAATTGGCGCTATGGCGATATGAGGGTGGGGGGGGGGGGGTTGAGTGTTGGGGGGGTGGGGAGATTATGGCGGTATCTAGGTGGGGGGAGGTGGGCGATGGGGTGGGGAGGTTATGGCGTTATGGGGGTAGGTGATGGGTGGGGTGAGGGTTGGGGTTGTTGTGGTATGGGGGTGGGGGGCTGGGTGATTGTTGTGGTATGGGGTGTGGGGTGGGGGTATGGAGGTTCTTTCAGGCAGGACAGGGGCCAAACGGCCCTAAGGGCACTTTTTCTTGTTGAACTAATCGAGGGTCTAAAACAGTAAAACATTTTCATATACAGTACACTGATGACACAACCGTCCCACCTTAGTTTTCTTCATCTCCGTGACGTCCAGCTGGAGCTTCTTCAGCTGCTTCTCGTACTGCGATTGGTTCTTCAGCAGGCGGGCGTGTTCCTTCTGAGCCGACTGGAGCTTCTGCATCTCCTTGTTCATCACGCTCAGCTTCTTCTCGTATTCTAGCTTGATCTTGCGAGCCTTGTCATCCTGGCCGGTCTCCACTGACCCTGGAACAAGGACACAAATGGCTCTATTCCACTGCGATGGGTAACCCTGAACATTCCACCACCTGAAACCAAACCTTCCAGAACCTATGAAGTTCTGTGATGGTTTTTTGTTTACGTTTCCACTATAACCAGAAACACCCCTGAAGTGGGAGATTAAGTCATAAAAAAAATCTAGATGTGCTATTTTGGAAAATGTAGGCAGATCAACATGCTCAAAAAGCGTTGCTTCGCATCGCGTTTCGAGCTTGCAGATCTGCTACTTCTGCTACTTTTGTGTGACGCAGTAGTATGATCAAGTACTGTAGGACATTAATTTACAGAAAAAAACACAAAAAGATAAAATATGGAGATAGGAGGTTTCTGCCCGACAGCGACGATATAACAGCTGATGCATGACTAAGTTTCACTCGTGGTTGAGTAACATTTGACCAGGAGTGCGTAGTGGCGGCGAAATCCTATGTAAAACTAGAGAAAGACACATAGGTTTTAAAGGCCTTTCCAGGCCTCTAAAACCTATGTGTCTTTCTCTAGTTTTACATAGGATTTCGCCACAACAAGTAAATGGTAAATGGTGCATTTATATAGCGCTCCTATCCGAAGCGCTTTTACATTGATTGTGCCATTAACCCATTCACACACACATTCATACACCGATGGCAGAGGAAACCATGCAAGGCACCAACCTGCTCATCGGGAGCAATTAGGGGTTCAGCGTCTTGCTCAAGGACACTTCGACACTAACTCTAGGGGAGCGCCCCAGCCCGGGATCGAACTGGGAACCTTGCGGTTTTCCAGTTCACTCTACCCGGCCACTCTACCCCTGAGCCACTGCCGCCGACAAGTGTCTAATACTCAAGTAACAGGGGTTGAGTTTACTCTGTGTCCGCCGCTGGTTCTTACCCATGTTCTGCAGCACGCGGTCGCGCTCCAGCTGCGTGTCTCTGATCTTACACTGCAGCATCATGAGCTTCTGCTCGTACTGCTGCTTGAGGGTGTGGAGACGCCGCTGGCTGTTCTCCAGCTCGTCGATCAGCTTCTGCTTGATGGCGATCTCACAGGTGATGTTGGCCAGGTCTGCCTGGAAGTTCTCTTAAAGGGGAGACGAGATGAAACGCACATGATTTTACCCATTCAATCCGGGAACGCATCTGTGTCGTTTTTTTATTTCTTTGGCTATTCAAAAAATAGCAGATATACAAGCTCCGAGTGCCGCGCTACGAGCTTGTAGATGCTGCTATATTTTGAAAAATCGTGAAAGCGTGTGCAAATCTTTGAATATATATATTTTTAAATATTATAATATTTTGATCCAGGGACCTCCAGAAGCAATGATTTGAGTTAAAAAATTTGTTTCAAAAATATATATATTCAAAGATTTGCACAAATGTTCACGATTTTTCTAAAATAGCAGATCTACAAGCTCATAGTGCGGCACTCGGTGCTGCGCAATGAGCTTGTATATCTGCTATTTTTGGAAAAAAAAGTATAAAATAATGGTTATAGCTCAAATCTAAAATGACACAGATGCGTTCCCGGATTGAATGGGTTAGAGGGCCGTTCACAGCCAAGCACTATAATTTATAACGATAACAGTAACTATAACGTTCCACAGTGTCTTTGTTAAAATATGGAGGGTGTGTGAACTCTTCCAGTTGATTTTACAGTTTGTAGACCGAGGATCCGCGGATCCAGTCAGAAAAGGGCTAAATCAACATGGAAGTTCTTCTTTCTCTCTTCACACTGGGTTTTGTGATGTTATATATAGTCAGAAGAATAAGCTTTGTTTGCTTTCATTTATTTGATAAAAGAGTCTTTGAGAGTTGTTTCACAGTACAATGGAAGTCAATGAGGAGCAATTCTTTTATTATTCATTTCAAGTCAACTACTGGGCAACAGAGCGATATATGTCACTAACTGGACTAATTACATCGTGACAAGGTAAGTACACAACCCAAACCAAAGTGTCCTAAGGCTGAGTGGAGGAACTGGTACCTTTCTCATCCTGTTCAGAGTCAGAATCATCAGAGCTCTCCTCAACGTCCATCTCCTCCTCATCCTCGTCTTCTTCCTCATCTGCATCCTCATGGTCGCTGCCTTCATGGACCTCCTGCCACATAAATTGACAAATCATCTAAAACAGTGCTTCTCAACCTTTTTCATGCTTTGTGCCAGGGAAGATTTGTTTTGTTAAATTAGTTCACTCTGCTGGCTCTTGTGGTTATGAGGACAATCTACAAAAATTCAAAACATTTCTTAGTGATTATTCTATCGATATAATAATCGAGGAGCATGTCAATGAACGACAATCAATTATTTCCATTAACCCCCGTTTTTGACAATTTTTATATTTCTGTCGTATATAATGACAAGGAATTATATTTCCCCCCTAAAAAAGTATTATTTTATTAAAATGGATTATTTCTTATAATTGATTACATTGATTAGTGTGATTACCATCTCAGCCTCCTCACTCGCTCTCTCTATAATCTCCTTCTCCTGGTCATTGTCAGGGACCTCCTCTTTGACAGCACTGAAAAAGTTAAACAAGAACATTATCAATCAACTTGCAGTGCACATTACAATGCAATACAGACGCTCATTCATATTCTGCAAGCACAACACAAGGCAATCTCAATACAAGGCAATCTCAATGGGCTTCAATGTGCAGTGTACTTCCAAAGGCACTCTGTACCGTTACATGACCACAGAAAGCGCACAAAGACTTCATAATTCATACATGAGCAATGAATACGTCCATCACTGTATGTGGCTCACAGCAATCCATGTGTGTGTAATACAGAACAGCCTCACACTGTTGCAGTCAAAGGAATACTGTAGACTTTGGAGATAAGCTGAACATTGCAGTGCAAGAAATGCGTTAGCATTTACCTCTGTGTGTTCAGTTTAGTGCACCACTATGACTTTTGACATGATGCAAATTGGGGTGCAACAGTTAATCGAAATAATCGATTATAAAAAATAATTGATAGGTTAAATGTTTTACAATTTTCATAAAAATAAATAGTGACGACAGCCATTCTACAAGCTCGTGGCTGTCTTCACTATTTTTGCATGACAACGTTATGCGATGAAGTATAAAATAACCCTTATTGATTTGTTGATGTATATGTTTTGGTTTAAAATATTCAAAAAACTAGCTTTTTGATTATTTGATTAATTGAAACAGTAATCGATAGAAGAATCGCCAGTTGCAGCCCTAATGCAAAGCTAGCTTGTACCACCAGCTACAAAAATAGAAGAGTGCTATAGTGTTAACGCACAGAGATTAAACTATACATCTTCTTGTGGCCCAAACAGTTCCGTTGATGTCGAACTTATCAGCCAAAAAGTGACAGTATTCCTTTAACACAGAAATGGGATGCTTTTCAAACATGTCATAAGTTTCTGCATAAAAACCCAAAGCCAAAAAAGCATGACAGGAATAAGTAGCACAACAGAAATCTGAGAACTCAGTTCTGTTGGATAATGCTTTATCCAATCCAAAGAGTTAGCAGGCCTTAGGTGGTGGTATGCACAACATCATCCAGACAGGCTGAATAAACGAGGAAAAAGAAAGATTAACACAGGGAAAGGAAAAATAGGTAGTTACCATACCACGTCAAGTTACACATATAAATAAAAATGTAAGATATCACATTTGGTCGATGCGATCAACTTCAAAGACCTTCTCAAAACAACTCAGACTTGGAAAGATTCCAACATCCACAATGGAAATATGGATTATTCTGTCGTCATATCAACCAAAACGGAGACACAGGCCATTTATTCCTTCATCCAGTTTGGGCTTTCAGTGGGGGAGTTGTATGAGAAATGCAAATGACTTTTGTACATGAATTGAAGCTGTGAATCAGCCAAATCAATAGTAGTACCAGATACTTAATTTGGGAAACTGTATTTTCTGTCATAGCACTTTTGCTATTACATGAAATGTGTCCTCGGCAGTTACCCATCCCAATTATTATTAGGATCAATTATTAGGACCCGGGTGATATTACTACGGCACCCAGGGAGCAGTTAGGGGTTAAGTGTCTTGGTTAGTTACACTGTGACACATACAGTAGTGGTAAGAGTGTGGTAAGAGACAGAATTGTGACACTCTCAAAAGGAATACTTCCATATTTTAAATATTTTTTTTCTATCACGTTTGGTGTATAACCTGAAACTAGAAACAGCAGGGGTAGGAACCATAGATCTTAGAGTTTGTGTCTGTCCAAGCTGACATGTTTGTTCCAAATATGGGAAAAGCGGGAAGAGATCGATCCCAGGAGAATGCCTGGGAACATGCGAATCGTGGAATTTCTCGGTGGAAAATCGGGAATGTTGGCGAGTGTGCTCCCAGGCTGGATATCTTTCCAGTCCCAAGCTTGTCTTGACAGGCCATGAGGAAAGCACTAATTATTAGGGAAATAGTATGAAGGGGGATTATGAGTCAGTGGTTGATGGGACCTCGGTAGCCACTACAGAGCATCTACAGGAAACATTAAGGCTTAGTGAATGTTAAAGTCTTTGGTGAGGAAATTATGTGCTGCTAAAGTAGCAGGTTTTTCTCCAGGTGTGGCAACTACCTGTCAAAACAAAACAAAACAAAAACAAACTCCACATGGTGAGTTAGAAGGACGGGAAGGAAGCAATGGAATGTGGGGACGTTTTTGGGTGAAGACAAGGGGGCGCGTTTTGGGACGAAGACAAACCTGGCGACCTCAACCTCCTCCTCAACCTCCACCTCCCCCACCTCCCCCTCCTCCATCTGTCTCTCTTCCAGCAGCTGCTGGAGTCTTCATGGGGGGAGAGGTTGAAGGTACACAAGGGATGTGGAAAGGAGGGGTGGGGAAATGGAAGGAAGAAAGGTCAGAGGGTAAAATGCAGACATAATCCATAGCATCTATGATCATTTGGTCGCGGTCAGGTGGAAACCTTGTATGTCCAAAACTGTTACTTCAGAAGATTCGGGGGGAAAAATAACCTTTGTTCTGATGGAGAGTAGATCTACAAGCTCTGCTAGTTTTGCAACTTTTTGTGCCCTACTTCATCAGCATTCATTTACCCCCCAAAAAGTAAACGCTTGAAATATGGAGGTACAAGGTTTCTGCCCGACAGCAACGATATTTGATAGATGCTTTTATCCAAAGGGGGCCTTAACCAAAGCACCACGACTACCTACTGTATATTTGTAGTGTAAGTGAACCCAGTGGGAGTCACAATCCTAGACGCAGTTGGGGTCAGGCTCTGCTCATGAGCTACATACTGTAGGAACAACACTGCTTCTCACCGTATTTGAACCCTAGCTAGGAAAATGGACAGAACCTCTACTGAGTGTGCGTGTCTATATGCACCATACCATCTAACCAACTGTGCGACCAGGCAAAAATATTTCCAGCAGTTAGTAAAAATAGTCATTCACTTTGAAGCTCAAAATCAACATAAACAGAGCTGTACAAACAGAAATGTATATATTACCAAATAAAATGTTACAATACAATAACTTACTTTATCATAGATGATCTATTATTATCTAATAGCATCTAACAGCAAATGCACAATTCTTCTGGTTGTGTAAGATAGTTTATTTCTAATGCAATGTCTCTGTCTACAAGTCTCTTTATTCCCTTTTAATTGTACAAACATTTCTTAGTATTGATTTTGGTTTGATTGGTTTAATTTTTGCTTTGGCAAAGCAGATGTACGTTTTCTCATGCCAGTAAAGCCCCTAGGAATTTAATTGAAATATCAAACGTTGCTTCAGACCCTAACAGACGTACCTTTTCTTCTTCTTCTTCTCCCTCTTTTTGAGCTTCAGCAGGTCTTTTTTGGCCAGTTCGATGATGTCCGAGGTCTCCTTCTCGGGGGCCATGGTGGAGAACGAGCCTGGCCCTCCGTAGAATGACTGTCGGTTGGAGGCACGGGAAAGGTTCTTCCTCAGGTTCTCGCTGATGGCCTCGCTCTCCAGGAGCTTGGCCCTGGAAGAGGGAAGGGGGACACACACAGGTGTCAAATGGGTCACAATTATTACATAATCGCCTGATCACAATAATAAATAAATGTTAAATAATTTTAGGTAATCATCAGAATCGTTCCTATTCATCTGTAGAAATTAATCTGTTGGAAAATTGCGGGAAATGACCGATCTACAAGCTCACACCGCTTCATGATGCGACGTGCTTGTAGATCAGCTAATTCCAAATTTTTAAGAAAGTATAAAATATTTAGATGCATGGCCTATTTGGGCCATAGTACATTTATTTCTTTGAATTTAATTGCTACTGGTCATTGTCCGTAATTTCTGTGTATATTTGAGTTATTTGTCATATCTGCCCTTTGCAATTTGTGTTTACAAAGCCTAAAAGACAAACAGAAATGTAATTTTGATTTATATGTTCCAATGTTCAATGCCCAAAACACAATTTGTACGACAATTAATCGTCAACTAAATTGTCATGATCGTGACAACCCTACCCCCACCAAATAGAAATATGAACAGATTGACAGACGGAGAGAGAGAGAGGTACTGTACTCAGTTATTTACCTGAGTTCTTCTATCTCTTTGATGTAACTCTGTATCATGTTGCCAATCTCCTCATTCCCTCCTTCACCTGGGGGATGAAGCAATCAGAGTTCATTAGAAGATTAGATTTGATTTCAAATGTGTTATTCAAAAGATAATGAAATAGGCACATCACTTCTTGGGGTACTGGGTTCAAAATAATCATGGAGAAAAAAAAGAATAGAACCTGCACACTCATATGCTCCAATAAAATGTATTCAACTTTTCTTTATTTCGGAAAAGTAAAAAATAAAAGAAAATGTATGAAATTTCATGTGATTATAAAGTTCATGTGATTATATCCTATCACATCTCAACTCATCCACAGTTTAGTTTAGTTTATTTCAATACATTTTGTGGGAACATAGTTACAATTACATAGGTAATATGAATATGAATGTATGCAGTGATGACACAATGTCATCTCTACCAGAGATGAATAAAGGAAATATTTATCTTCTAAATGCATTTTGGGGTTAGACTTAAATTAAATAAAGTTTGAATTGACTATGATCTGATCTCATGATATCTTTTTCTTTCTTTGGCTCTCATCGTAATTGTATCCACACTTTATTATCCCCTGCAGCACTAACCCAATATTTCCCCTTGCGGATCAATAAAGTTAATCTTTTCCTGTCTCATTTTACCTTCTCTCATATCATATTCTCTCTATTTGAACTAATGTTATCCCAACACACAGGGGGACTGCAAGTTTCTGCAAGTTTGAACACAACTGCAAGTTTGAGCACAAAAACACAGCTGCTGGGTTTTGTTTTGCAACTCTCAGGCTGAATTCAAGACGTATGATATATGATTTCAGCATTTAAGCCTTTAAGGCCTGCCTACACAGTAATATACTCATGATATCTATCCATGTGTAGCTCATGAGTGAATTAACAATGAGGAATGTAAACACAATTGAAGATTTGTACGACTTTTTAAGGACGTGCAGCAGACATGCTGTCCCACCGTCACCCTGCTGTCCTACCTGCCTTGGACCCCATCCCTCACTCCCTCCCTCCCTCCCACACCCTACTGTACCTGCACTGGACTTACTTTCCATTATTTCATTCGTTTTAGTTAACTATAATCCCCTGCCCTGGACACCCCCATCACCCCACTGTACCTGCCCTGGCCAGGGTCTGGTTGGCCTGGTCACTGAGCAGCTGGGTGAGTCTGGCTCTCTGGTGGTCGATGGTCTCCTGCATGGCCTTCACTCGGACCCTGAGGTTGCCGTTCTCTGTCTGCAGCATGGAGACCTCATGGAACATGTCACTGAAGCTCTCCATGCCGTCCTCTCCCACCATGCGTTTACCCTGCAGGGACAATGATGGCAACTCTGAATGCTGTACACTGGCAGCTAGCTACAAAGCTACAGTCCCCCTGAAGAAGGCAGCTCCGTCTGTAAAAAACATTGGTGTGTTTTTAAAGTCTCTGTGTAAAGTACTGGCATTGGCAGCTACGAGTGTGCGGAGACCCTTTTATTCTTCACAAAGCTACAGTCTACCATTCATTTTCAGTGGAAGCCAGCTAGTGCTGCACAATTAAGCTCCAGGAAGACACAAAGCGACACACAACATTTGTAGCTGCTACAAAGCTACAATCCAAGTTGAGCTGGCTTCAACTGCAGCTCCAAAACGACCAAGTGTTGTTAAACCATTTCCACTAAACTTCTCTCTTCACACAATTACTGCTTATAATGGTGGGAAACTATACAAATTTCCATCAACCAGTTCCGTGTTCTTTTTAACCCCAGGCTTTATATTTTCATTTATACTTTTCTTGCTCATCGGACGCATGCTTGATGTCCGCGACTGTGTTGATCAACACTTCAACACTGGCATCGCTCAGGGACAAATATTCTGCAACGCTTTGTATCTCGTGTACAGTAGTTGCCAGTGTGAACGCATCATAAATGTATGACTTGTCGACAAGATCCGACCTACAAGCTCTCAACAAGCCAGCTTGTAGGTCGGATCTTGTCTGTAAATGACTCAGACATACATAAGTCGGAGCATTCCCCCTGCCATTTCTCCATCTCTCTCGCTCTCTTTCTCTGTCTCTCTCTCACCGTCTTGTACTCCATCAGTTCTATCTGTAGTCGTGCAATCTCGGTCCTGAGAACGCTGATCTGCTGGCTGGCTTTGTCCTGGTTCACCACCACCTTGTTCTTGATGTTCCTGGCCCGGTTCGCGTACTTCAGCGCGTTCAGCGTCTCCATGAAGTCGCGGTCCGACGGGCTGATGCAGGCGATCATCACGGTTTGGCTGACGGGAAGAAAGCAAGAGAAGTGAGACAGAGAAAGAGACGGGAGAGAGAGACACATATTTGACATTAACTGCTGCTTTTTGTGAATATTTTAAATATGGTTGAAAATTGCTATACTGTAACTAGAATTAGGAAAGACTTAAATAGTTAAATGGATTTCTAGAAGCCTATTGATTGAAAACCTAAGTCTTTCCTGATTGACTTTCACTGGCATCGCTATAGAGACTGCTTACAGGATGCTGGAGTATCAAGTTTAATATTTTTTCGGAAATAGCCGATACACAGCCGATACAACCAACCAAAAGTATAAAATTATGACAAATAACTATAATATACAAAGAAATTACTGAGACTTTTAACATCTGCCCTGTGAAATGTTTGTTTACGAAGCCTAAAAGCAAAACAGAAATAATAATATCTATTTTCATGTTCAATGACAAAAAACACAATTGCAATTATTTGTGTGACAATTAATTGTCAAGTAAAATGTCATAATCGTGACAGCCCTAAAAATGGGTAATATCTTAGGGGGGGAAAAAGCATTTTTTGTCGTGCAGGAACCTCAGTCCACATACCTGTTTCCACCCAAAGAGTCCTGCAGCAGGCGGGTGAGTTTGGAATCTCTGTAAGGCACATGGGAGGATCGCTTGCTCCTGTCACCCAACGCACTGATTACATTCCCCAGAGCAAGCTGCACACAAATGATGCAGGAGAGAAAGAAAATGGGTTTCAGCAAAAACACACACATTGAGGCATCATTAGACATTGCATACTAAAGGAGCACTTTGATGTTTTAAAACCAAATCTCCATAATGTATCTGGGTCGTCACTAGTGCTGACTATGGGATGGTACCATGTCTGTCTACTTGCTGTGTCTCAGAGGCACAGCTCAAAAACGTATCCACCAATGATGTTATCAGTGGGACTGTCAATTTGACAGCCCCTCACTCAAGAGGAACATAGCAGAGCACTTCACCGATTCTGGACATAAGAATCTGTTTACTTGTCAGGTGGAGTTGAACATAGCATGTGAAAAGGCTTTTTAAAGTTTTCTGTACTTCACCTAGAACGAGAGAGTCTGATAAACAGATTGAATAAACAAATTCTAATGTCTAAAATTGTCATTGACAATGTGTACCTTTTCGTGCCATTAGTCTATTGTCATTGCAGGTACATTAGCCAGCCACTAGATGGCCCGATTGTGTAAGGAGTCGATTTTACTTCACTGTACTTACTTCAGTCGATCTTACTTCACTCACTCACGATCACTCACTCACGGTTGAATTACTTTCAACCTGGCAGCCCTATTTTGACCATGTCATGATATTGTCATAAACAAGTAAGAAACAGAAGCAATAGGCAATCTACAAGCTCACAGCTATTGTCGTTGTACGACAAAGTATAAAGGGAGGGCTTAACCATTGTGGTAGACGTAAACAAAGAGATGTGTTTACATTGTGTGTTTGGTGCCACTGTTTACGGAAGGTGTCGTACATCAGTGTGGATGCTCACATAATTATCGTTATACTTATCGTGCTCAGTGTTAATGGCGCTTAAGACTAGGTTAAAAACTGGAGGTGAACAAGTGTTTGCGGCGGCCGCCCCCCAGGCTCTGGAGCCATAGCAGAGCTGCCCAGTCATAGACATTTTTAAATCTCTATTAAAAACCTATTTCTTTTCTCTGACCTTTGATTACAGTTGAGCCTGGCACACTACGCCCTTGCCCTCTTTTCGTTTTGTATTTTACTCGATTGTGTATTCTATTGCCTTGTTGTTTAGATCTGTATAGCACTTTGGTTGAAATTAAGTTTGAGAACCACTGAGCTTGTTAGTTCGACTACAAGCAGCTTCAGGCTTAAAAGGAGAGTAGAGTAGCTCACCAGTCCACAGTTGATGGAGATGCCTTCTTTGGCTCGTTCGCCCGTCGCTCCCGTCCTCTTCAACCTCTCGGATCCGGCCAGGTCCACGAAGTGGAACTTAGCCGTCAGTGTCTCAAACTCGTCCATTTCAGAGTTTCCGTTGGACACCTTCTCAACAGTCTCGTCGTCTTGCTGGGTATGGGAAAGACAAAGGCTTTTAGAAGCGTAATTTATAGGCATTTAAAAAGTGTTCATTCTACTGTAATACATTGATGTAGCCATAGCATTAAAAATAATTGTACCTTTACAGCACATATATCACACACTAAGATATTCTCTCTTTTGCTTATTAATTAATTAAAAGAGATAACTTCCATTTATGAAATATGACACCTAGGCCTACTCTATAGTCCAAGAAAAGGACTGGTAGCCAAATATTGAAAACTAATTATTGGAATCCTGAGAGTATAAAAGGTAGTGCTAACCCTAAATAGACCAAACAATTCCATCACACACAGGATGGGTACACATCCCATACTGTACATACTGCATAACTGAACTCTTCAATTAATTTATAGCTCTGTCTAGGGCTGGGCAATTAACCAAAAATACATCGAAACCAATATTTAGAACCAAGACCGACTTAAAACCGAATAATCTTTTCTTTTTTTTTATCGTTTTTCTCATATCAAAGAATAAAAACAACTTTGTTGTACACTGTTGGCATAAAAAAATAGCGAGTGAGTTTTGAATCTGCTATTTTCCAAATTTTCCCATAATCGTTCATTAATCGTGATCGAGGAAAAGGTTTGAATCGTGATAGTGATTTGAAGTCACGTCGCTCAGCCCTAGCTTTATAACGGTCGACCACAAAGCGTGGCAAAACGACAGGTTACACAGGTGGACAGACGTACATTGTCAGAGGCACAGACGCGGACTTGGCACAGGTGGATGGTGAAGATGGCGTGGGAGCGAGAGCTCTGCACATTCATCTGGGTGCTGGCTGTGGTGCGGGACAGAGCCCCCAGCTTCAGGCACTGGATCATCTGAAACGTCAACACAAGGTGCTCCGTCACCTACGGTATAATGTACTGTAAATCTGAATCTATGTAACTATCACTCCATTTTGTTTCTGAAATGTTTCACTGAATTACTCACACACACACATACATATCTATCTTTTTTAGTTGTAGTTGTTTTCCTGATTTTTGTCCTTGCCAATTCCCCCCCATGTACATAGTCCCTGTCACTGTCAACCGCTACTGTTGGTCTTGGTAGGGTGTAGACAAACACATGTGTCCTCTGATACACATGCAGTCACTAGCCGCTTCTTTCCACTTGACAGTAAGGAGTTTCCCCCAGAGGGAGGAACCAGCTATACCTCCCAGTTCCGATCCCTGCAGAACAACCTGTAGTAGTCACAACATTTTCCAAGGTTCCAACAGGTACTTTCCCCCTACGCTACCCGGACATTCAGCTTTTTGTGTTTCTTTGTGTACATTCTTGTTTTCACAGTGACACACACAGATGCGTGACACACCTACTATCTATCTCTGCCTTGGAGGACACCGTTCGTGTGGTCACATCCATAGTGTGGAATAGATGCTCACACCTACCTCTGCCTTGGAGAACAGAACACGGTGTGTTTGGTCACACCCACAGTGTAGATGCTCACACAGTGTAGAAGCTCACACAGTGTAGATGCTCACACTTACCTCTGCCTCGGTGGACACGGTGCGCGTGGTCACACCCACAGTGTAGATGCCTCCCGAGGCATCCTCGTGGATCTTGATGTGAGATTTTTCCCCCTTATCACTCGTCGAGTCAAATAGATCCAGCACCTCCTCGTTGTACAGCTACAGACAGACACACACACACACACACACACACACACACACACACACACACACACACCTTAATTTTTGAGAAGAAATGGAGTACCAACGGCCATCAAAACGGGAGGTCTAGTAGTTACGGGAGGTCTGGTGCATCACAGAAACGGGGCACAACAGCAGACAGAAATACGATTAATTGCCTTTTTACTGCTAAGTATGAACAGTGACTAACGTTTCGATGCCTAGTACATCTTCATTAGAGTCATGACTCTGACTGATAAAGATGCACAAGGCATTGAAACATTAGCACCTTGTAACTAAAAAGGCAATTAATCATCTGAGATGCTCCAGTGCTTAATTCTTTCTGATATCTTTATTGTAATCATAAGGGCTACAATCAATTACTTTCTTGGCAATTATTCTATCAGTTATACTTAATTTGTTTTGATAAAATAAAAATTTACATGAATGAATTGATTAAATGAACTAGTTTGATTAACTCTTGCAGCCCTAGTTATCATTCATAATAAGCTGAATTTGTAATTAAGCTGAACATTCAATTGTATGAAATGACAAGCCATTGTCGATGAGAAGTACTTTTTTCACGTTTATTTCTAGTATAATATACCACCAGCAATGACTGGGCAGCCACTTCACTAGTGCTGAAGTGCTCCTTTAATGCTATAGCAACAAGGTCTAATAGCTCTGTGCTTTTAAAATGACAAACATTCGGCTGTCATTTGTCAAAATGAGTAGACCATTTCTATTGTTCTAAGCTACAGGAGCTAGAGAAATAAAACATGTAAATAGCATGAAGATGGATACAAAATGCAAAGCCTTCTCATGCACCATAATCTTTACTGCTAAGAGTATTTTGTGTTTCCTATTGCATTTCAATGCCTGAATACAAGCTTGAATATTGTATTACTCAGAAAGGCATTAAAGCTAAAAGGATAACAAAAAAGTCATTTGATGGAAAGTACAAAATACTTCCATGATAAATGAGATTGATTTGTTTACTTTATGTTTATTTTATGTTTACTGTATTTGATTAAAAAAAAATATGGCTGCTGTATCTACTTTGGCTACTGAAACAAACATATTACTAGGCCTGTCCCCGACTAAGGATTTGTATAGTCGAATCTGATTGGCGACTAATTGCCAATAGTCGACTGGCAGTCGACTAAGGACATACCCCCCCCCCCCCAAAAAATAATAATAATAAAATCGTTTTTTTTTTCTTTCTTTTTTTTCATGATTCCACTGAGATTGGCAGTGGAATCGGTCTGATTCGATGCCAATCTCTCAGTCAAATCATGTAAAAAATATGTTATGCAATAGAGGAACATTCCATTTGGGCTGTAGGGGTGATAGTGTCTGATTTAACATATACTATTGGTTTCTCCCAATAAATCATGATGTATATCCTATTTTTGGCAAACTATTAGTTAATTAATATAAAAAACTAGGCCAATCTCTCAAAAAAAAAAGTTTAAAAAAAGAAGAAAAACGTTTTTTATATTTTATAATTCGACTAAGAGATTGGCAGTCGACTCAGAGACCCCTCGACTAATTAGTCGACTATTCGACTACCAGAGGTCAGGCCTACATATTACATAAGAAAATGTATAACGTTTTTATTGTGTAAATGTCCAGAGGTTTCTGTGGCTGACAGGACGGCCTCATCAGCCTGTATCTAAAAGTTGATGGGTTCAATTCCTAGCCCATATGTCCATCAACAGCCCATGTATCTGTCAAAATGTGTCGTTCAGAAAGAGAACACTGAACTCCTACCTGAGTGCTCACACATTGGAAGTCTGCATGCATACATAACCTAAAAATGTCTAAACTATAGGCCAAGAAAAGTCTTTATAATACTGTCCTAACATAACTTAAGACTTTATCTACTTTCACACTCCTATCACCAGTTGTCACGAGATGCAGAGTTTAATTGCAATACCAATATTTTAAACAGAAACTGAGATTAGGATGTTAAACTCAACATTACGTGGATTTTGAAACTAAAAATGGCATGGGATTAAAAGTGATAATCCAACCCGTTTAATCTGAACGGTTACACAGTAAAAATCATCTGTGTTAATTCAACTCTGACAGTGCACAAATGGAACCAAATGGACCCGTAAAGGGTCTATTTGGTTCCATTTGTACACAGTCAGTGTTTTTTTATCTGCTTGCCTACGGCTGAACCAGCGCAGTGTGCTTGTGGTTACAGTGTCCGCCCTGAGATTGGGAGGTTGGGGTCGATTCCCAGGCCAGGTCATACCAAAGGCTATAACAATTTGACCCAATGCCTCCCTGTTCTGGCACTCAGCATTAAGGGTTGGATTGGGGGTAAGTCCCTGTGACGTACTAGCGTCATGTCTAGGGGGTGTACATGTACATCATGGCTGGGGGATGTACTTGTACATCAAGCCGCCTTACGCTACAGAAACAGGACTCCTGCCCCTATGGGCCACATGGCTTGGCAAGGCTTATACTTACAGAGCTGAAATATTGTCAACTTGGGCGTTTGGAAGCGGGTTTTTTTAGGCGAGCACCTGCCGTTTTCAGCCGGGAAGAAGCTCTTTGGTGGGCACACAGCCTTTGGTCTGTGTGATTCCCACACCTCTCATTGAGGGTCTCATGGCTCCGCCGCTGTCAGCATTGACAGCCCCCGGGCCACGCAGCTGTCTGTGTGTGCATCCCATCCCCTTTAACCCGTCCACTCCCAGACCCTGACTCGACACTTCCTAACCCCCCCTCCCTCCGACGATGACAGCTGCTGCACTTCAATTGTCAGTGGAGGCATGTTCTGCTTGATGGAGAGCCAATGTTAGATGCTTGTTAAATAAACGGTGTCAACGACACGCAAGTCTGACCTGCACGGTGGTTGTAAACGCCCGTGGTCCCTACGGATGGCGATATAAAAACGATGCTTTGAGCGGAGCAGAGCTGTCATTTGGCGTTCAAGAAGAGCATAACACCCCCCTATCCCCTGCTGTATACTTCTCAGTGCCTAGAACAGTGCAAGAAACCTACTTTTCGGTCATACTGACTGATGGATTCAGAACCATTTTACAAGCTAAATAAAACGTTTAAAAACAGGACTGGATATTTGAATAGTGGCTGACTACCTGCCAAAATTACCAGCGGACAGGCAGTAGTTTTGGGTAAGTCAAGGTACCGGCGCCCGGGTGGTGCAGTGATAAAGCTGGGGGTTCGAATACAACGCGGTGGTGTGTCCGGCTTTGTCGAGCGTATACGAACACTATTGGCCCGTATTTGGGGGAGGAAAGCCGGGCGGGGAGGGTGATATTTGTCACTGCATGTACTCCTACGGGCTGGGGCGGCACCAAGGGGCCAGCATCCGGCTTGTAAATTGAGGAAGTATGACAGTTCATATGAATGGCCTGTAGTCTGTTTCACCCCTGCTGGTTGCAGAAGCAATAAGGCTCTAGTCAAGCGGATGGTGTTTTGGCTTGATTTTACACTCTACACTTGATCTTATTACCTTAATTAAACATTGTAATAAATACTATATGCTTCCAGTCGCTAGTTTAAAGTCTTCTTTCAATCACCATGATATGCGTTTTGGTAAATTATGGTTCATTTTATTAAAAAATTAACGATAAAGTAGGGTTTCTACTGGTGAGGACCTGCCCTTGCTGCGGTTTCAGCCAATAGCATTAATTTCCGTTTGCATTTCAGACCGGATATAGAAATAAATTTGAAATCGCTGCAAAACAGGCTTCATGTACGGTCTGTAGAAACCAATGGCGTGACGCTGTCCATATTTCTTTATGGTCTATGGGCGGCACCTGTCAGCAGGGAGTGTTGGGCAGGAGGAGTAGGACGGAGGCTCTGCGTCAGATGAGTCAGTAGGATACAACAGCAGTGACAGTTCTGACAACACACCCAAAAATGTGTGTTCTGGCTAGACTCCCACCCTGGTACAGTAGGTAACTACAGTTGGTGAGTAGGTTAGGTGGTTGGGTACCTCAAGGAACTGGGCGTTGATCTTGAACTCTGGTACGGGGCGTCCCTGTTCCTGGGCGGCCTGCCGGCGCTCCTCGACGCCTTTGTAGAGGTGGTGGACGGCTCTGGGGATGATACCCAGCTCCTCCTCTCCGATGTTGACGTCGAAACCCGTTCCCATGGTGTAGGTCTTCCCCGATCCCGTCTGCATGCCGAGGGGGGGAGGGAAGAATGTCACGTCAAATTTTATATAAATAAAATAAACATGTTCCAGTGATGTTGCTAGGTTTTCAATGTAATGGGTCCCGGGACCCACAGGTGGTCATTCAAATGGGTCCCAGAAACATTTTATGGGCCCCCAATTACACGTCCCCCCCCCCCCTCTATCGTTTTCTTTGATCTCCAATCTCCATATCTTCTATGCGTGTGTGACTGTGTACATCATATCCTAATGCAGTGGATCTCAACCTTTTCAGGCAGCGACCCCCCAAAATAATCATATTTGAACTGGGGACCCCCCACCCTGAGGAAGCACTTAGAATTAGGAGTTGAGGCATTTAATTTAGTTTGACTCAGTTCCACAGATAGGCTACATATTGTGAAAATAGCAGATCTACAAGGTCGTATTTTTTTTTTAAATCCGATCTACAAGCTCACAACACCTTGCTTGTAGATCGCCTCTTTCTTATATTATTTCACAATTTTGCCCGTATTTATAGTATAGTTTGTTGATTAGTTTTGATGCAGTAATAGTCTTTTTTCTTTTCTTTCTTGAGGTATTAAAAATATCTTAAAAGTCCTTAAATTGTGACTTCACTGTCATCTGGGGACCCCCCCCCCCCCCCCCCAAAATCATGCGGGGACCCCCCTGGGGGTCCTGACCCACAGGTTGAGAACCACTGTCCTAATGTACATTCTATTATGCTACTTGTTGTTGTCACAAACTCAGAATACAGGGTAAAAACTACGATATAAAGTTCATAATAATAATATGAAAAAGATAATACACATGCTCATAGGAGCAGAGATAGATAGGAACTAAAGGACAACAACACTTTTATTTGTGGAAGGGGGAAGAGAATGTAAACGGAACAGAGATATTTGTTTAAGAAAAGTAGATGTTTGCGGCAGTATTTATTGCTCTGGTGTTTTCTTCTTAAAAAGTGGGGTTCCCTTCAAATGATTTATGCTTGTGTCGCACCGAAAATAACGATCTGAAAACAACGTGTCACGCGTCGGTGTTTCGGCTCGCGGCTCGCTTTGGTGCGCGTCTCGCGGCTCGGTTTGGTGCGCGGCTCGGTTTGGTGCGCGGCTCGGTTTGGTGCGCGGCTCGGTTTGGTGCGCGGCTCGCGGCTCACTTTGGGGTGCGGCTCGGTTTGGTGCGCGGCTCGGTTTGGTGCGCGGCTCGGTTTGGTGCGCGGCTCGGTTTGGTGCGCGGCTCGCGGCTCACTTTGGGGTGCGGCTCGGTTTGGTGCGCGGCTCGCTGCTCGCTTTGGGGCGTGGCTCGCGGCTCACTTTGGCTCGCGGCTCACTTTGGCTCGCGGCTCACTTTGGTGCGTGGCTCGCTTTGGAGCACGGCTGCGTGGCTCACGGCTCGCTTTGGTTGTATGCGTCCCGTGGACGCCGTGATGGTTGGTTTAATGCGTCCTTTATTAAAAATGTGCGTCAGAGACGCAGTGCTAGCAGCATCTCTGATGTTCTGAAAATACGGGCCCACCCATCTGCCGATAGTGCTCAAATGGGTGGGCCACGAACGCTTTCAAGATGTTCAAGTGGGCCCTGATCCACAAAAGGTTGAGAACCCCTGCTTTACTTCATACGGTGTAGGGCTGCACGACAGAATGATGCAATGTACTGTAGTTAATTGCACATAAACAGATTGCACTAAAACTCTATTTCTTATTGATAGAATAAACATTGCACAAAATCTTGGTTTATACAAGGATTTAAATATCTTTACTTTACTTTATTTGTTTACTTGGACAGGACAATGCATATTAATGGACGTCACAAGGACATAAAAACACCGGATTTAGCAAAGATGCTAGTTTTCATCCGCAGTCCTCACACGCATTGTGACTCGGCTTCCTTTATGTTTGCAATGAGTCAATATGCTGTTTAGGAGGACTTGAGAGAAGACAGAGTGCCTCAGAATTATTTGACTATATCTGGAGAGGACACACACACACACACACACACACACACACACACACACACACACACACACACACACACACACACACACACACACACACACACACACACACACACACACACACACACACACACACACACACACACACACACACACACACACACACACACACACACACACACACACACACACACACACACACACACAAACAATGTGTCAGTCATTATTTAGATACTTTTGCCCATAAACCGTGAAAAACAGCAATAGCTTTGTCATAAGGAATCCAATCTACAGAAGTCAGCTTAAAGTAAACCAAAACAGAACCAGATGGCCAATGTCAATGTACAGGAGAGAGGGAGGGGTTGCAGACATTAAAGCCAGGGGGGAGGGGGGGACAGATGGAAAGAGGGATGATACAGAGGTGGTGTCAGATGGAGGGCGGAGAGGACTAGAATACAATAAGATAAGGTAGGTGGGAAAGGAAAAATAAAGGTAATGGTCAAAGATAATACAGAGGAAGCTAGAAAGTGTGATAAGGCAAGGACTGATAAGCCTGTAGCACTTGCCGTAGCACTTGCCCTAGCCTTGACGACCTTGCAGGCTTATGCAAAGGTTAAAATGTAATTTAGATAGCATGTTATGTAGACAGATGCCAGGTTCATTTGTAGGCCTGGCATCACTTTGAGATTACCTGTTCATGTTTTCACTAATTATCATTATAACAGATCTATGACGCAATGATTCATATATGTGCTCTGTGTATTGTTGTTGAGTTATTGTTGTATGTTTTGTTTTGCTCCCTTGGTTGATGTAGTTTGAATTGTCTGGTTTATTATTATTATTTTGTGGACCCCCTTGAAAATGAGATAAATAAAGAATTTCAACACAGTTTGTATAGTTTCAATTTACAGATTTATTTTAATTTTTATATTATACTGTTTAGACTGATGATAGGTTCTTGGTTACCCCAGGTTATTATTTCTATGCATTGGATGTATTACCTTGTGTTGTTCTTGCTTACAGTAAATCACTCTGGATTAAGAGCGTCTGCTAAATGCCTAAATTGTAAATGTAAGATGATAAGGAGCAAAGGAGGACTATGTAGAGGAAAGAGCCCATGGTAGAACAGAAGTGTTGGTTCCTTGACAGTGAAGTTAACGAAGCACATGAACTCCTGCTGGACTTGAAAGGAAAATCACTACAACGTTTCCTGACAGGTTCTGTCTCTCTTTACTAGGGGTGCAACAGTTAATCAAACTAATTGATTTAATCATCATATAAATAAGTTTACTGATTTTCCAAAATAACGAAAATAGCAGATCTACAAGGCTTTATAATGATTATTGTTATATATGAGTATTTATGAATTATACAGTGTTATAAGAAGTTTATAATGCATTATAAGATAAGGGATGTATAGCAAGTGTTACCATATTTTTTTATTATAAAAAAACCCAACGCCTCTCGATTATTGTCTCCGCCAGGCCGAAGGCGTGGCAGAGTCTATGTGTTGCACCTTGAACGTCCGTCTGTGAGTGTTTGTCTGCGACTGTGTGTCTGTCTGTCTGTCTGTGAGCAGCTAATCTCCGGCACCATTGGGTAGATCGCAGCGACACTGTGCACACACACTCCCTGGATGCCAGAGCAGAACCTTTGCCCCCAATTTTTCAAATAGGCCTGTTATAGCGCCACCAGGAGGTACATTTTTGCACAAATATTTGTTCGTATTACTCCTACAGATTTTGACCAAACATCATGCAAATTGGTACATAGTATCTCTATAGTCATTAAATGAAACAGATTTTTGATATTCCATCCTGATTAGCTAAGATTGGCTTCCTTGCAGGTGTGCTCCATTTTTAACAAAATGCCTCAAATCATGAACACAGCGTGCGATTTCCGTGACATTTTGCACGCACATTCCCACTAGGCCGAGGAAGAAATGCCACTTGAAATTTTCTAATCAGCCTCATGGTGGCACTATAACAAGCCGATTCGCGTTTTTACCTATGACTGCACCGATCTGCATAAAACTTTGTAATGCACACTCCCTAGAGGCCAAGGAAAAACCTTTGCCCTGCACCAGGAGGCCGTTTTTTGCAAAACAATTTTTTAAATATTACTCCTACAGACTTTGTCCAAACATCGCGCTAATCGGTACACATTATCTCTATAGTCATGTGATCAAGACATATATGTCTGATTCTTCATATTCCATCAACATTGCAGCCCCACAATAACCTACCTGACCTGGCGGAAACCTGTGCTCCTAGGAGCACTTTTTCTAGTTCACAAATGTAATCGATAGAATAATCGCAAAAAGGATAATCAATAGTTGTGTTTATTCCACAATCCCAATACAAAGACAAGACTCTCAGGGGAAGAAGACTGCCTGCTCTTCTTTATAACAACAACACATCTGCTCTATCTGTTAGGGCTGCAACCTTCCATCTAAAATAGTAAGAATGAAGACAAAACGAAAAAAGGTATATTTACCTGCAACCCATAAAAATGGGTCCCGACCCACTGTTTGGGTCTACAGTATACTGTATTTACAATAGTGCCTGTAAACCACACAGGCCAAGGTACAGCAGACTGGGCCAAACCAGCCCAACTACTACCAATGTGCGTGCGTGCGTGCGTGCGTGCGTGCGTGCGTGCGTGCGTGCGTGCGTGCGTGCGTGCGTGCGTGCGTGCGTGCGTGCGTGCGTGCGTGCGTGCGTGCGTGCGTGCGTGCGTCCTACAGACTAGGCCAGCGTTGATACGGGACGTTTTTGAGGAGATATGGGTCAACGTGGGCATTAAAAATGTACAGCTATCTAAATAGTTTGTTAGTGTGGTGTGTGTTTAAGTCTCCCCCACAGAAAGCCTCTATTTTCTTTATACAGAGAGTTCTATGAACCGTGCCTCCTGTGAGTGCCAGGCGGAAAGCAGCTCTGTTGTCAAGGAAACCTAGACGGCAATGTGTGTATGTGTGTGTTTTTCTTTCTTTTCTTTTTTTTGTTGGGGGGGGGGGGACGGGACTTCAATGTAATTTCCACGTGGTAGAGAGAAGTGGTGAACAAAGTACTCAACCCCAGTGCTTGAGTCAAATTATAGATACTCCTGGTCAAATATTAGTGAACTGCAAGTGAAAGTTGCTCTGTCGAAATATATACTTGAGTTCAAGAGCAGAATGACCACTAACTCACACCTTGGGAATATCCTTCAACATTTTATTAAGGCAGGGGAGTGACGTCGCTGTCGGGTAGAAACCTTGTATGTCCAAGACGGGAAATTTTTCAGGAAATGGAAAAAAATAACCTGTATTCCAATGGATCCAATGTAGTTATTATTTAGCCACAAGCTCTTGTTAATGCTTTTCATTATTTCAATATTTATAAAACCCGCACACACACTTGACTTAACATTTTCATTTTTCTTTTCATTTTTGAAAGCGAAAATAACAGATCTACAAGCTCACAACGCATCGCGACACATTGTGAGCTTGTAGATCGGCTATTTTCACACGACACTGTTGGACGACAAAGTAGGGCATTATTGTACAAAAACAATATATGGTTTCTGCCCGACTGCCATGACTTGTTTGCCATGAAGACAAAACAAGTGGTGAAGTTCTTGGGACAATACTTTCTGTGGGCCCCATAAGAACTGCGTGGGATTACTGCAAAACAAGACCCGTGGTGAAACTCATGATCAGACTTATTGCTTTAGCGCCTACAAAACCGCTGCACTCGCCAGTACGACAGTATGTCAAAGCATGAGACACGTCAACAACATATACACCGTGCATGAATAAGTACCATGTGCAGCAATACATCTATTCCTGGATAAACCCTACAGGTCACAGGGGTCGAGTTTCCGCAACTGAAATCTCTGCTACTGGGCATCTTACCCAAATGTCAACACTCTCCACTTTCTATACCTCAGTCACACACACTACCACACACGGAGCATGTCATGTATTATGATGCTATGAGTATGTGGACGTGCATGTGTGTGTGACACACACACACACACACACACACACACACACACACACACACACACACACACACACACACACACACACACACACACACACACACACACACACACACACACACACACACACACACACCTAACCTTGGATAGTATTCCACTTTTGACATTGAGAACAGAATGTAACACTTTAATGAAAAAAGCAACATAATCTTGCCTGTCCGTAGGCGAATATGGTGGCGTTGTAACCCTCGAAGCAGCCGTCGATCAGCTTCTCGGTGCAGTGGGTGTAGATGGCGTCCTGCTGGGAGTCCATGTCGAACACATAGTCGTAGGTGAACGACTTGTCCTTCCCCAGGATGATCTGGGGCTCCCCGGGCATCACGTACGTACATATGTGACATCCCTCTATCTTCTCCCTGGCCTGCTGAGGACGAATCCTGCATGGGTTGAAAAACACACATGGAAGTCAGTATTTATTCAATGGCGGCAGGGTTAGAGTCCGTGTCTATACACACACAGTATTTGGGGCAGCGGTGGCCTAAAGGTTACAGGAGCACGTGTGTGTGACCGAAAGGTCCCTGGTTCAATTCCCCTTAGCATCTGTGTGTGTGTGTGTGTGTGTGTGTGTGTGTGTGTGTGTGTGTGTGTGTGTGTGTGTGTGTGTGTGTGTGTGTGTGTGTGTGTGTGTGTGTGTGTGTGTGTGTGTGTGTGTGTGTGTGTGTGTATACTTCTGAGGGCCAAATGTCCCCACAAGTATAGTAGGATTTGAAAAATAGTGACTTTGGAGAAAAATGTCCTGGTCCTCACCAGAGAGTTTGTTTAATGGTTAAAAATAAGAGTTTACAACTAGGAAGAGATAGGTTGGGGTTAGTTAGGATAAGGCATTTAGAGATTAGGTTGAGGGGTTAAGATTGGAATTACTTCAGCTACCAGCACAAAAGACAGACCAAGTCTATCGTAATTCCTCTTGTGGCAGATGAATCTATCATTCACCCTCCAAAGTGGTAACTGGCTGCACTGTCTCACTGGAATCTTTAGTGAATTCAGCTTCATTGTGGATTTTTCCCTTTAAGCCTGGCAGTGGGAGTGCTCTCCCTCCCCTGGCTCTCTGACCTAATACTGTGTCCTATTAAAAACCTCTGCTGTGTGAGTTTACGTGTGGAGTTGAGAATGGCTATGTGCATGATGTAAGTGTGTTATTTATGAATTTGTGTCTATGTTCACGTGTATCTATGTGTGTGTGTGTGTGTGTGTGTGTGTGTGTGTGTGTGTGTGTGTGTGTGTGTGTGTGTGTGTGTGTGTGTGTGTGTGTGTGTGTGTGTGTGTGTGTGTGTGTGTGTGTGTGTGTGTGTGTGTGTGTGTGTGTGTGTATCTACAGGATTACATGTTTGTACCCTTGTGTATACTGCATCTGTAAATGTCTTTGTGTGTGAGAGAGAGAGAGAGGAGAGAGAGAGAGGAGAGAGAGGAGAGAGAGAGAGGAGAGAGAGGAGAGAGAGGAGAGAGGAGAGAGGAGAGAGAGAGAGAGAGAGAGACAGAGACACAGAGAGAGAGAGAGAGAGAGAGAATCTGCAGGATTAAATGTTTGTATCTCTGTATGTGTATAATACATCTGTGAATTTCTCTCTGTGTGTGTGTGTGTGTGTGTGTGTGTGTGTGTGTGTGTGTGTGTGTGTGTGTGTGTGTGTGTGTGTGTGTGTGTGTGTGTGTGTGTGTGTGTGTGTGTGTGTGTGTGTGTGTGTGTGAAAATGGGACAGAGCTCTGATGCTGTATGTCTATAATGTCCTGCGTTGCTGACCAGATGAAATCTGACCGTATACACCGAAATTCATCCGATGTGGATATGAGAGCCAGAATCATTGTGGTTACAGGAAAACAAAGACTGTATGACTGGGATGAAATGATGGAGTATGTAAGCTGAGATGGAAAAGAAGGAAAAATTAATGAGAAGCAAGTAGGGATGCAACGATACAAAAAGCCCATGACACGTAATATCATGATACCAAATCCACGATACGATATTTATCACAATATTTAAAATAAATACAATTATGTTCCATATTCCTTATCATGATATGCTCCGAACAGAGGATGCTATGGTTCATGTGATTAATGTGATGCACTGCTTGTTTGAAGCTTTGTGCCACTTTACTTTGAGTCTGTTGGTACAGAGCTGGCAGCACTGTTTGATTAAAGCTCAGTTAGCTGCTAAGCTAAATGACAAGGCTATGTTGCTCAGCCAACAACAACAGGTTAGAAGTTTAGCTAAATAACCAAGCAATCAGCGAGAGAGTCACTACAAAGTAGAGACAGGCGGTTTCACTCTCATTACTCTGCAATTTTTCGGCGATAACATCATAACGACAATATGTTACATCCCTAGAAGCAAGCCGCCTTACTGATGAAAAAGAAAACAGATGAACGTTAAAATCTCGTTCGAAATGCTGAAAATCAGCTGATTCATACCATCCTCCCTGCCTGCCTGATTCATACCGTCCTTCCTGCCTGCCTGCCTGCCTGCCTGTCTGTCTGTCTGTCTGATGCATACCGTCCTCCCTGTCTGTCTGTCTGCTACTACTGTACATACCGGGAGGACCCTGCCTCTTTGCCTGTGCGTCTTACTTTCTGCCTGTCTGCAGGTTTGTCTGTGTGCGTGCGTACGTGCGTGTGTGTGTCTTTTCCAGTGTGGATAATAAGGGCTGTATTGTGCGTCGGGGTGCAGGGGGCAGAACAATGCTGTGAGAGGGAGTACAGTGCAGCCATTGTGTCTGTCTGTGTGACACTGGATCCCACCAACCCACTGTACTGTAGGCTCCCGCTCCGGGATGGAGGGATGAAGGATGGAAGGATGAAAGATGGAGGGGAGGAGAGCAACGTCCGTGATGACGGCTAATGTGATGGGAACTGGTACATTAACCCATTGGTTCTCAAAACGTTTTCATATCAAGGACCCCCAAATTAATATGTATTTGGCCGCTGACCCCCGTCTGAAAACAATTTGTGCCAGGGACCCTCCCATACAATATTTGTGTTTTTAACATGTTTAAAAAATATTCAAACATTTTCACATTTGATCAAGATTTTTTGAAAATAGCCGATCAACTAAATTTGCTTGAGACCCCCTGGAACCCCCTCAAGGAACCCAGGCTGCCACGAGTTAGAATAATTTTTAAAACGACATATTTAACGGCGCTTTAGGCACGAGGGACGGCAATGCAAGACAGTCTGACAACAAGTTAAGTGAATGAGGAATAACCGTGGCCCTCCTCCCTCATTAACTATTATCAAAGTGACCTTGAGAAGCCACTTCACAGCTAAAGCTTGGTGCGAGACACCGGCACACAACTAAGTATAACGCAGAAATAACTGCTCCAGTACAGCTGCTCAGTTGCTAGCGGTACAGCTAGCGGCCGTCCAGGTGTGTGGATGTTCTAGGCTTAAATAATGAACTTCAAGATCATCATAAACTGTCGCAGTGTCACATTTCCTCTGGCCTTTGTCGTAAGAAGCAGCTGAAGATTGCAGTGCAGTTAAAGTGGGAGTAATGCTGAGCATGGCTCTGCTGTTCTGTGTGGAAAGCATCGGATTTAGTTGTAAAGATGGAGCAATGCATGGTTCCCTACAGCAGTGGTTCTCAAACGTCAAGGACCCCCAAAATAACGAGATTTGTGTAGTTAATGCAAAAATATTATAAGATATGAGCGTCATGAGCTTGTAAAACCCAGACCTGAGGCCCATTTTAAAAACGCCTTCTAAATCCTGACCTAAGTTTTCAGGAAAAATGTCTCTTTTTTTATTTAAACAAATAAAATTAAATTCCTGTTGCTAATGACACAGATACCTTTCCGGTTTTAAAAGTATAACAACGTATAGGCTTTCCCAGTCTTAATGGGTTAAGGATGCATATACGGGTTAAAGGGGTTAAACTGATTTTGACGCTATATTAACCAATTTTGCTGGGGACCCTCAGGCTGGAACCAAACCTCAAGGACATCTGGAGGGTCCCCGGACCCCAGTTTGAGAACCACTGACCTACACATCAAATCAGATGGAAAAGTGCCATGTTGACAGTAAAATGTCAATCTCGTATATGAATGTGAGCCAACCCCTGATGCGAACAATGCATAAATCCCCTCCATCACCACCGGCCCCCCGAGTCCTCCGTGTAGCTTTTAGAATTAGAATATGCTACATGTGCATCTTACTGCTGCTTGTTTGCACTGACTGCATTGTCAGCTACTTAGGAACTGCAGCTTCTCGCCAGCTTCTGCTCTTAACCCGTTTAGACCGGTAACGCATCTGTGTCATTTTAAGATTTCTTTGGCTATTCAAAAATAGCAGATATACAAAGCTCATGAGCTTGTAGATCTGCTATTTTTTGAAAAATCATGAAATGCAAATATATATATTTTTTTTTAAAGCGAACATTTGTAAAATATGCTGTTCCAGGGACCCCCAGAAGCAAAGATTTGAGTTAAAAATGTTGTTTTAAAAATATATATATATATGTATATATATATATACAAAGATTTGCACAATGTTCAAGATTTTTCAAAAAAAGCAGATCTACAAACGAATAGCCCAAAGTATAAAATAATGGTTATAGCTAAAAAATCTAATGACACAGTATGCGTTCCCGGTCTTAATGGGTTAAGTCAATCCAGCGGCGCATCAGCAAAATGACCAAAGAGTGTGCACAGCAATACAAAACTTAAACTTTTGAGAGAATGCCTCCAGGGTAGAGGCTGGCAACCGACGGCCGACAGACCGACAGTAGTGGTGGTCCATGAAATTAATTTCTGGCCCAAAAGCAGTCTTGAGATATTATGAAAAGTTGCTTATTTACAGTTTGGACATGTACGGAGATGCTGAAGATGCAGCTGAAAGAGGAAGGACAAAGAGGAGGATTAAGTGGGGGCTCCGCCTCACTGGCAGGTGAGCCAGTAGGATACAACAGCAGTAACAACACACAGTAGTGTGTGGGGAGGAATGAATTGGCATAACCTCCTTTTGGTAGAGGGAAAGGGGTAAAAATTATTGGCTACAATAATAGGAGGGGGAAAAAAATCAATTATCTGCTGTGTCAAATTCATAATATCCCAAAATCCCCTTTACACCACTTGCACATCCAGTGATTGTAAGACTGTAACAGAACTAATCCTTTTCCTTTGTCTTTAGTCTATTATAATGGGCTGTGTAATCCTGTCTTGGGGGTTTCATGTTCTTTCCTACAACGTACTGCATTAGCCCTTTTCCCATTGACTGTAGCCTACAGAGGCACATACTGACATTCTCAGTTAGCAGCAGACTACAATGGACTGTGAATTTAGGATTGAATAGTGTATTTTTGTTTTGTTTTGTTTAGATGTTCCAGCACACTCTGATAAAAAATATCCTTGAATGACAGTAAAATTTCACCTAATCTGTGAAATGGAACCTAAATCTAATGTTATCAAATGGCGAGCACCATAAGGAAACATATTAGTCTATGGGTGTATTTGGGTGTACTTGATTTTGTGTAAGGGGAGAGTGGAGCCAAGGTCATGTTAAGAGTTGAGCGGAGGGTCAGGGTTAAAGGTGCTGCAGAGGCCTGCTGTCGCCTTCACTTAGACACCGACCCATCCAGACACTGACACGTGTGGTCCAACATGGAAGAAAAAAACCTGACATTTAGACACCGACCGGTCCAGACACACGGACACAAACTGAACTGCAACAAGAAATGTTCATGCCACCTTCTATTTTGGATATTGCACTTCCATTGAATTATCTAGTAGTCATCTCTACCCATTGGGACTTGATATGTTCAATGGAAGTGCAACATCCAAAATGGCATGAGCAGGTATTTAATGTTGCACACGAAACATTAACAAATGTAACGTTGGTCTTTAACAGCTCCTTGTTTTGTTCATGAAAGTGGTTTTAAATAGCACCATGAAGCCAATTAGAGACATAACATTTTATTTTACAGTGGCTAGACATACAGTACTTATTCCAGCCTATTAGCCTGTGCATTTACCTACGAGTTTGTAGCCACTTCAAATAAACAATGTGAGTTCTATCCCTAAAACCCATAGTGTAGTAGAATAATTGTATTGGATACAGAAAGAGTGCTGTTACATGTCAATCAATACGTTTATGTACTCGGGACTGACCCCTGCGGAATGACTTGCAGTCAATGCCTCATCGCTTGTGAATAACTCACTAATCGTTCAGTCACGCTGCCAAGCCTTACCGCCACGGTAGATAATAACCATGATTTGTTCCGTGCATTTTCCACAAGATCCAAAACAAAAGAACCTGCGGCTGTTATCTGCACAATTTAACACTTATCCCCCTATGTGTTAGTGTCTGATCCTTGGGTGTTAAGCTCCGCAGACGATGGTTGGGGGGGGGGGGGGGGGGGGGGGGGTTTCTTTCCTAAACCAAACACACTATGGAGCCAATATGAGAATCAAACACGCCTAAACCTGTTACTGCTGCACCCCAGCCCACCACCACCGCTTCTGCCCCGCCCCTCTCTTATTATAGTTAACTCAAACTAACCAAATAACAAAAACTAGAATTGAAAAACGGATAACTTAATTATAATTTAGTTATCTGAAATAAATATAAAGTGTTTACAAAACTAACTAACACTAACTAAAGTCACAGAGGACATGTCCTTTGTTTTAGTCTTTGTAAAACATCTTGAAAGGTATCAAAAAATAGTTGATCTACAAGCTCACAACGGTGTTGTGAGCTTGTAGATCTACCATTTTTGCAATTTTTCTAACTTTGTTCAATCTCGCCCAGACTAATCCATATTACAAAAAATAACTAAAACTAACACGAAACTTGCAAACCCACTTTAAAGGCATAGTATGTAACTTTGCCCTGTGTTTACATAACAAAACAATAAATATATATTTTTACCCATATATATATGATGGGTATATATGACAATGGCTCTATACCAGCAGTTATCAGCCACTGAGAGTAGTGTGGTGAATGGGGACGTTTTTGGGCAAACAAAACAAACAGTGAAAACACCTAAACACAGCGAGAGGTCATTGGGCCTGATTCAATAAGCTGGTCGTAAATAATGTGTAAATAAAGTGACTAAAGACGTGAGGAATTTCTAAGCAAAAACGGACGTGCAATTCACGAAAAAAATCCCTGAAATGTGCGGATCACATGTGTGTCTTGATGAATCCGGACGGCTGCCAGCTGATCGTAAAATCACAAGCACGTTCCCGAGAAGTTCATTTGCATTGTTCCACGCCAAATTTCACACCATAAAGGGCAACAGGAAATATCCAACTTCAACTTCACCGTGCTGAAGATGTCCAACTTAGTCTCTCGTCAGAAAATGCAAATCTCGTCGGCGTCGCATCGCCTTGACAACTTGTAGCCTACATCTGTTCTGTCTGGAAGCGAGTCCCTCGATTGCACAATGGAACAGCTGAACGTAATGCTCTCATATGTAATGAGAATAAGAAGTTTAACCCCACCACCAAATACTAGGCTAATAAACAGGAAAAGGACATTATATAAGCCTTTTCTACTGAACATTGCTCAATGCTCACCTTTACCGAAGTAAAAAGATGATGCCGTAAATAATCCAGCAGGGCACACTGGCACGCTGCTATCCGATTATGGACCAGAGCTTATTATTACTGAGGGGACATTCGTCTTTGGATTAATATATCACTGGAATGGGGAATGGATCTGTTCTGGACACAGCTTTGGTCCCCATGTAAGTCTGCCTGCAAGCAGACGTGAGAAAGAGTGTGCCTCCGTAAAAAATCACGGACAAAAATGCATTGATGAATCACACTCATAACGTGGGAAGTTGCGTAAATTCCTTTACGATCAAAATATGGGCGTAAACAGCTTAGTGAATCGGGCCCAATGTGTTTCACCACCACACTACTCCAGCGGCAGATAACTAGGGAAATGAGGGGTAAAAAATAAATGTATTGTTTTGTTACGTAAACACAGTTAAGTTTTAAAAAGCAATACAAACTAAACTGAAATTGCAAACAAAAACGTCAAAACGAAGAAAAAAAAATGTAATAACCTTGTTAGTGCTGCCTGCTCCCTTTAGCCACGCTCACTCCATAAATCATTAAGGTAGCTGCACACACGGCCACAAGGCAGAGGTGGACAGGGGTGCGTGTGTGTGTGGGTGTGGGTGGGTGGGTGTGTGGGCGTGTATGAAAGAGTCATGCATGCACAAGTGCACACAATGCGTCCTTGGTTCACCTAATAAGACAAACACAAATGTTTGTATACTCTGCTGCTGTTCACGTGACATAAAAAAAAACACACACACAGACTATACATTAATGTTGGGTCCAGCACAATCAATCTCTAAAAGTCAAAGCCGTGCAAAAAGCTAAATGCAAGATTGTGGTGGGCGCTCGCTCGCACACACACACACACACACACACACACACACACACACACACACACACACACACACACTAGGTGCTCATGTCTAGATTTGCTGAGACAAGCAGTGTGGCTCCCTTTGATGATGTCATCTGCCACTGGGCTCTCTACTGAAGTTAAAGCACAATGACTGTCCTTCATAGAGGAGAGAGAGAGGGGGGGAGAGAGGGAGGGGGGCAGAGGAAGGTGAAAGAGACAAACGGAAAGAAACAGAAAGAGAGATGGAAAATCGAGAACAAGAGGTTGAAAAAGGCAGAGAAAGAGGTGTGTGTGCGTGCGCGCGTGACTGTGTGCGTGCGCGCGTGACTGTGTGCGTGCGTGCGTGCGTGCGTGCGTGCTTGTACAAAATAGAATTTAACGCACTCTTTTGTGACAATAAACTTGAAGTTTAAGTGTGCGTGTGTGCATGCTTACACATAAACACACATGTACTTGGCTCAGTGCCACGTTGGGGTTCATGTGTGCATGCTTGCTTGTGTTTCTGTAGCCATAGTGAGACTGAGACACACTGGGCATAAAGAACTGGTGCTTAGAGGCAATCAGCCTCGCTCACTATACAGACACTATAGGAGTCTAGGCCTGGGGCAAAAACTGTCTGCAAATACATTTTAGCATTTGTTTTAACCTGCTCCGTGTAGCAGTCAGGGGGGTTTGTCGTGTTTGTCAGTGTAGTATAGAACTGGGAGAGGTGTTCCATGCAGAAAATGGTCGATCTACAGGCTTGTATGCAACGTGTTGTAAGCTTGTAGATGGCTAGACAAGCAGCCTGGCCATACGATGGAGTATTTAAGCATAACCACACTTTTAGAAAGGTATACTAGGTTGACTTCTGAATACTTGATTATCAAGGACCCCCAAAATGATATGTATTAGGCCATGGACCCCGATGTGAAAAGGTTTTGTGCCTGGGACCCCAAAGAGTAGAATTGGCAACATTTGCCAACATACAACGTGTCACGATACGTTGCGTATTGAGCTTGTAGATCTCATTTTGCTGGATGAAAAAACACATCCCCATCCCATCCAGGATCACCCTGGAAATGAGCATTACAGAAAGCACGGAGAACATTACAAAAAAAAGCAAAAAGACAATAAAGTGACACGTGCAAACACTAACATGTTGAGGCAGTCACCGACATTCATCACATGATCTATACTACTGTATAACTCAGAGAGAGCACAAATGGAACCAAATGGACCCTTACGGGTCACTATTAGACTAGAGTCTAGTCTTATAGTGACCATGATATGAGAATAGTGACCATTGAGACAATCATTCACTACTAGACTGATATACATTTATACCTCCTGTAGCGTAGCACAAAGCCATCTCTGTGCAAGTACTGCAGCTACAGGATAATATAGTGTGCGAGCTTCAGCCTCTGCGCTGCAGGGATTATAGATTGGATTGTGGTTGAAGGTGGTAGAGAGAGCTTATCACCCTAAAGTGGAAGAATTTACTCTGTGGGAAACTGAAATGCTATCTGGGGTTTTGCGCAAAGTAGCTGTTAAGACTTGTGGTGAATGTGCATTGTGAGGCTCCTAACTCCTCAGTAGTACCTACTGTCAACAGTAGTCAGACAGTAAAACATGCCATCATCTGTACAAGAATATCGTCTGTCGGGTGGAACCCTCATAGAGTATATCCAAAACTGTTACTTTTCAGGATTCAAATGAAAGAATATCAAAAGTAGCAGATCTACAAGCTCAAAACTAGCTTGTAGATCTGCTACTATTTGTGTGTGACGCCGTAGTATGATCAAGTAGGGCATTTAAAATATGGAGATAAGAGGTTTCTGCCAGACAGCAACAATATACAAATTCATATCCATGGATGTTCACCATGTTCTTTAATGAAAATAAAAGGGTCTCTCTTTATGGCGGAGGTCAGTCCGTTATGACTTTCCGAAGATATGAGGAAAGAGGGTTGCCATGGGGACGGTAATGGAAGAGGGAATTAATAATCCGATCCCGGCAGCAGGATATCAGTGTGACGAGGCTTTCTGTGAACCACATTAAGAGACAGACATGACTGGAACCCACTGACTCCATGAAGAGGATAATTCACTGTTGTGACGCACAACAAAGTATGTAATATCATTAGCCCGGAGGCTAATTACAATGACTAATTACCGTCCATCCATGTGCATCTACCTACCAATCTATCCTCCGCCGATAACCCATCTAAATGTCACCAAATTCTATACAGTGATTGTACAGTAGTACAGATTTTTTCTAAACGAGCACTTGGAAAGTTACATCCTCTGCTCCAACGCATGAGTAGGCCTGTCACAATTATTACATAATAATCGCAATTATTTGAGGTAATCACGATTATTTTGTCATCTCCATGTTAATGTATTTTTATAAATGTTCCAAAAATAAAAGCTTACAACGTGTCGTGTTGTAAGCTTGTAGATCAGCTATTTCCGCTATATATATGTTTTTTTTTGTATAAAATTATTATAAATGTCGGTAATTTTTTTTATTTTAGTTTTTTAGTTTAATGTTTAAGTTATTTGTCATATATCTGCCCTGTGCAATTTGTGATTATGAAGCCTAAAAACCAAACAGAAATTGTATCATATGTTCTAATGTTAAATGCCAAAAACACAATTAAATCGTTAATTGCAATTATTTCTATGACAATTAATCATAAACTTAAATTTGTAATCTTGACAGCCCTACCCATGAGCCTGAGTCTCCTGGCTACATTGAGGAATGCCAACCATGCCAACAAGGCAGGGTTAGGGGAAGTGAAGGACAAATAAATAAATGCAATTTTTAAGTGTGCAGTAGAGTAGAAAGATTTATGATGTCAGAAAAGTCTTTGTCTCTTTATCTTCCCACCCCTTCCACATCAGGCAAATGTCTTTTACATTACAGATATTGGCCTTGTTCTTGTTAAGCACAAGGCCTGAATAACAGCCCAAACTATACCCCCTGCCAAACTATACCAGGGGTTAAAGTGAAACAGGCTAGCCCACTTTAACCCCTGGGGAGTAAATATACGATTTACTGTAAGTATCTGTTTAGTATCTCCAAGAGGCCAGGGCGAGTGTCCTCTTTTTGGGGGATTCAGAATATGGACACCCTAAATTCTTAAATGTAGTATGTGTAGAAATGGGCACACATTTTTACACCAGTATATCGCTGCTGTCTGGCAGAAACCTTGTATCTCCATATTTTAACTTTTTTTGGTAAATTAATGCCCTACTTGATCATACTACAGCGTCGCACAAATTGACAAAAGAATCAAAAGTACTTTTGAATTTGAATCCTGAAAAGTAACTGTTTTGGAGGTTTCCACCAGACAGACGATAGGTATTAAGAATTACAAATGTTCTCAAGCGACATCAGACCACAATAAGTATAAATGAACCTATAGTGTTGATGCAATGTTCTTCAAGTATATCCCCTAGCAGTAGAACAAACAAGCAGGCACTCAAGTGAGTACAAAGTATTTTTATAATAACCTGGTGCACTTGAAATGATGGGAACAAGAAAACATGTCAGGTCCCAGGCAGTGCAGGCACTCAAAATAATTGTAGCAGATAGAACAAATACATTTAAAAGCTTTTATTGTAAGGTGGCTACATAGTTTAAAAAAAAGATGCCAACATGTTTCGACCACACAGCTGGTCTTCATCAGGGCATAATGATAGTGGAATGTATAAATACATCTCTAGTAGCGCAAGCCATGCAACAGCCAAATCAGTATGAGATAAACAATATGTATGCCTTTTTCTATGCATCGCTATGACTTAAAAGTGCCCTCTTCCTTTGGAGTGGTCCCTGTCCCAGAGAAAATACAACTCACAGTCTTTCATTGTCTCCTGTACCTCGACCACTCCTAACGTCAACACGAGTCATTTTGGAAACATGTATTCTGAGACACTGGGACCTGTTCTTGGCATTGCTTTGGGAGGAAAGCATTTGTCAGAGCAGAATGTGATTACCAGTGATGTAATGTAACCGCATTTGACAATGAGGATATATATAGTGACTTTTACCAAACTGGGTCCAGACACAAAGGTTACGCCGAGATAAATGTAGCCAGTCACTTTATTGTTTGGTGTCCTTTGAAGATTTCTCCAAACAATGTGTAACTTGCCAGCTTTGTAAGACGTCACCAGTCACCACACTGTCTATATCAGTGGTTCTCAAAGTGGGGTCCGGGGGCCCCCAGGGGTCCTTGAGGGATTTCCAGGGGGTCCCCAGCCAAATTAGTTAATATACCATCAAAAAACACAACCACCTTAACCCTATATACATCAGCTATTTGAAAATAGCTGCCCCGGAAAAGTTTTTAACATTTGGAATATTTTTTAAACAAAACGTGTATGGGAGTCCCTGGCACAGAATATTTCCAGACGGGGGTCCGCAGACAGATAGAGGTTTGCAGTCAGATGTAGATCAGATACTTTCAATGCGCGGCACCATTGTACGACCAAGTATACATGATGACGCTTAAAGGGGGGTTTCCCCAAACCCCATGTACACATAGGGTCTAACCAATCACATCTAAATCTGTCTCCTTATCTCAACCGTTCCAATATCAACAAAAGCTGTTTTGGCAACTGATTGCAAAAAAAAAAAAAACTAATGGGAAGGCTCAGTCTAATCCTAGTCTAACAGGTAAAAGCATGTCCCTCTCCAGGGAGACGCTAACAGTGTCAGGAAACCAAACCCAAACCTCTGCTCGTGCTGCCTAAAATCTTCCTGTGCAAAGAAACAAAAAGGGGTAGGAATTAATTGGACTGGTTTCTACACAAGAAAATGTCATAATGATGGATTAGAGCCTGGAAGAAATACTGTTATTAGCAGGCATCCATATGCACTGAACTCAGGAGTACACAAAGGAAAAGGTAGACAGCTTATTACTTCTTGGCTTATTATATAGCTATAACTCAAGAGTTCTATTGTAAGACCTAGGATTAGAGATGTGCTGATGCCATTTTTTCCTTCCACATAACGATTCAGATACTTGAACTTGCAGGAATCTGGTTTTATGTTGCAGGTTGTGTTTTATGTTGTGTACGTTGCAACTTTGTACTGCTGCTACCCTGAAAAAGAGAGATCTTGATCTCAATGAGATTTTCACCTGTATAAATAAATTGACGGTATTTTGTTTTTAATAACAACAATAAAATACCGATCTGATACGGTGCATACATTTCTTTAATAAACTGTGCAGCCATAATTTAGTGAAACAAGACATTTAAGTGCAGTACAGTATAAAACATAATACAACATCAACTTAAAAACCAAACAAATATAGGATCCTGTATAGACTTGCGTACTCCCAAATATCATCATTATAGGCAATATTGGAGCATTGATTTCCAATACTGGTATCGGTACAACTCAACGAGTTTTAACCAGTGCTAGTACCTCAAAAAACAAGTACCTAAACCCCCTGTCTCCTCCAGTTCCACAAAATCCTTCCTTTGGAGGAAAAAAACCCAGACCAGAGCAGAAAAAACAACTAGTTTCCAAAGAGAAACATGGCATTAGGGTGAACTGGATCTTGGGCTGAAACACTATTATTAGCAGACTCCCAAATGACAGCTCCTGAAAAGCACACAAGGGAAAAGTGCTAAAAATGAGATGGGTGCATGGTGTGTCTGATATCAAGAGGCCATACAACCCATTACTTCCCCTTGGATAATTCATGGGGGTCTGTTGCCGTTTGCTCAGTTGCCATAGATGCGGACCGAGGAGGACCCACATGTAAGTTGTTTTTTTTTACATTTTAACAACCTCTAGGGAGGGAGAGAGACACTGTAACCACAGGCCTGCATGCATCAGCCCCACCTAACCCTTATCTGAGACCTTATTATTGGACTTAACAGCCTGAAATTGAAGCCAGACCTTGGATATGGAACATGTCTGGAATGGCAACCTGTGAGGACTTAATGTTGCCCTGACTACAAATAAAGATAAAGCACGTCAGTAGCCGGGTGGCCTTGTTACGATTACATTAACTGTCTAGTAACCGTCTAGATCATTGGTTCTCAAAGTGGGGTCCGGGGAGCCCCAGGGGTCCTTGGGGGGGTTCCGGGGGGTCCCCAGCAAAAGTAGTAAATATAGCATCATAATCATCTTAACCACTTTAACATTTTATACTTTGGCTATTCAAAAATAGCAGGTCTTGCCGCGCTGCGAGCGAGCTTGTATATATCTGCTATTTGTTGATTTATTAATTTTGTATAATGAAAATGTTTGGAAGATTTTGAATAATTTGTATTTCTTTTTTCTTCTGGGAGTCCCTGGGACAAAACATTTTCAGATGGGGTCCGCGGCCAAATATGTATCTATCTGGGGGTCCTTGACATGAAAAAGTTTGAGAACCACTGGTCTATATGTCCAGTTTATCCACATGAATGAACCCTAGCATCCCTGTTCTGGACACAGAATGTTGTCTAAATTGTAAACAGTACTGTACGTATGTATTTGGTTGCACAGTGCTGGGTGTTTTTTACCTGCAACACAAAAGAATACCTCCTCTGGCTAAAGAAGGACTCTTCTAACACTGATCTGAGCACAGCTGCATATCATCCATTTGACAATCAAGGCTGCTGTGCTATGTCCAGAAGTGAAGCTGATCTGAGATCTGCACGCACACGCACACACACACACACACACACACACACACACACACACACACACACACACACACACACACACACACACACACACACACACACACAAAAACAAACAAGGCCGTGTAACCCTCTGTGGCACGTTGATAATGGCTTTACTGCTTCCTGTGGGGTCAGGAGGTCGCCAAGCAGACCGCCCCCCTCATTATCAGAGGTGTGGGTGTGTGCGCACTTTTACTATACTTGTGAGGGCCAAAATGTCCCCACAAGTATAGTACAATGTGAGGACAATTTTCTTTTTATGTTTTAAGGTTAAATGTGATTTTTAAAGGTAGAATTACGAAGAGATTCAGGATGAGGTTAGATATTAGGTTTAGGGTTTGGGGTTAGAGTTTACCATATTTTATACTATAGTTATGCAGCGATGTCACACACAAAAAAATTGATCCAAGGAAAATGAATGCACCAATGTCAATGCCGTCCTAAAATATTGATGTCCTCTGAAGTATAGTAATACAAACGTGTCTGTCTGTGTGTGTGTGTGTGTGTGTGTGTGTGTGTGTGTGTGTGTGTGTGTGTGTGTGTGTGTGTGTGTGTGTGTGTGTGTGTGTGTGTGTGTGTGTGTGTGTGTGTGTTGGAGGGGAGGACAGGATGTGTCAGGAAGGGATGATCTCTAGCTGTCAACATAGAGAGGGGACAGAAACAAGACCCTTCCCTCCTCGCATATCCATATTGCTGACACCACAGACACACACATATTCACACACCTACACATGTACACACCCGTACTACTTAACCTCACTTGACAACTGTATGCAGAAAAACATCTGGCAATGCACAACGTTTACAGTATTTCCTACAGCTCCCCATGGGTGAAACAGGTTAAAATGACACGCTTTTAACTTCATGCGGCCGGATGCTCAACTGTAAAGTGTAGGCAGCTATCCAGAGGCGTGCGCCAACGTAATGACACGGCAGAGATCATTCCTAAAACAACTCAAAATGCTTCCTGGTCATTATGCCAGATGACATAATTGAAGTGTACTGAATCAAAAAGAAAAAAAGTCAAAACAAACAGACAAAGCATAAAGCCTTGAAGATTTCGGTATAGCCTTGATTGCCATTTGCGCCCCTAAATGTAGTCTGCTACTCTGTCTACACAATTTAGTCTCCACACACAGTTGCGTCCACAAAGCACACAACAACAACAACTAAAGAATAGGTGTGGAGTGCAAGTGGCAATAAGCATCCAACAGGAGAAATAAAGTAGCAAAGTGAGACACAGTGTCACATGCCTGGATTAAAGCGAAAACTAATCTCACAACTGAACATTTTCCCAGTCTGTGATTTGTGAAGCAGCGTGAAAGCAGTGCTCCACACTAGTACTTTGTTTCCTAAACAATTAACACAATATGTAGACTTATGTTTACTAGTCCATCCATACCCGGGGATGTGTACAGTCAAAGTATTAACAGACTTTGGGTTATGTGCTGTGCTGTACAGTAATAGTGCCAAACCTTTTTGGCCCCAAGGAGGACCCCTTCCTCCCATAGCTTGGGGGCCGTGACCATGGCGATGGCTGTAACCATGGCGACGATAGCTCCCCATAGCCTGAATTCCGTTACATAAAAACGCTAATAAACAGCTTCCATTTTGGGAAAGTGAAAAACGGGCGTCACTGTTCCGTGCACATGCTAATGGTCAATGGCTGTGTGCAAATGCAGATCAATTGCTCCGGCCACTGAAGAGAACTGGGCATAAAGTGACAGGTTTTGGTGACAGCTTTTGGTGAGAGGTTTGGGGAATTATAGGAGGATTGTAAACATTCTAAACCTATGTTCCTGCTGTTCTACAAACGGCCACCCAGTAAAAGAAAGCACAGATTTAGGCATTATCCTTTGCTCTTATGAAATATCCGAGACCATTTTTACCAGTTTTATGGAAGATGCCTCTGAATATGAATTTAATTTTAAGCAACAGAACATGTATTCTATGGCTACTCTGGCCCATTCTAATACTCTTTAAACTTATGAAAATGAATTAAATCAGTCGTGGCGACTGACAACTTTAATCTCTCTCTTCCACCAGCACTCAGCCATGTCCTGTTGACACAGGGTACCATCTCTGTCTGTGTCAACAACGGGCCAGTGGTCCGGGCCGGGGAGGGAGGGACACAAAGGCTAGCCCCGAAAACATGGCTGGCTAACAGCTTTCAAGGAAACAAGATAACAGAGATAATGGGTCGGGAGATATTTAGGTTAGGATATATGCAGCTTTTATTGTACTTTTACTCAAGTCAAATGTTGAATGTTGGCCTTTTACTTGTAACAGAGCATTTCTATATTGAGGTACAGCTACATTTACTTACTGTAAGTAGTAATAAGTAAGTAAAGAAAGACTACTTCTTCCACCACTGGTTATATGTGCTAGTAGTAGAGGTCACGACAATGTTAACGCATGTCTGTGGTTAAACATTTGCATTTCTGTCCAGTTGGGAAGATTTACTGAAGAACTTAGGGCTGGGAGATATGACTTCAAATCAATATCACGATCACTTTTGCCTCGATTACAATGAATGGACAATTATAATACACTTGTTTTTCAGTACCCTCATAGTTCTCACAAGGTCTGCACTGTAGATACTACGGGCTCACTGTTTTTGTATGCACCAATGTACAACGTACAAAGTATAATACAGGGCTTAAGTGATTAATCAGACTAGTTGATTTAGTCGATTATAAAAAATATATATTTCTTTTTTTTTCTTGTTGATATATATACGAAATAAAAAATTGCATAAAAACGGCTACATCTAGATTTTTCAATTAACCTGTATGAGCAAGATTAAGTCGGTAAGTGGTTCTAAATGTCGGTTTTGAATATATTTTCACTTAATTTTCCAGCCCTAGAACTGTACTGCTATCTTTTGCCAGTGAGCATTGTGTAACAGTGATGTGATTAATTCAGGTGCTTGTGGGCTTAACCTAAACAATTTCACAGTTTCATGGTCGGGTACCTGCCACAGCGTTCTGATGCAGTTGTCTCTCTCTAGCTACAGCCCATTACTTGGTTGGCAGAGCGAGGTAATAACACTGTCTGGTGGATCCTTCCTCACACCTGATGCAAATACACAAACTGCTCACACTTCATGAATATGCAAAACCAGACAGCCGTGGGCACGATAACAGCAGGTGGAAGGGGGTTCATTTGCATACACTGCTTTCTACACTGTCTAAACGTAGCCTACATTTTAGTCAAGAGACACAGCACAGCGTCAGACGTTCTAGCCTGCCCGATGGTGTGAAAGCTAAACAGCACTGAATAATAATAAGTTAATTGTAGTTCACAGCAACATGCTTCCTTACTGTTCTTGGAAACACATCCTTTGCTAGTCATTAGCAGATATAGACTGCCGAGCAATAAATAACAAGGTGACAGCTCACTAAAACAAGCAAACCGTGCTATTTGTGACTGTCTGAGATCTATTTATGACGCTGTTCTTGGCAGTTTGATGACGGTGGAAGTTAAGTTACATCCATAGCCTATTTGTAGTATGGCCAGTGCCACCACATATAGATGAGGTGCAAGCCTCATCCACTTCAGAAGGGCCCGTAGCAGGCCAGTTGATCGGTATCTTGAGGAAAAGGGTAACACTGTGAAGATAAAGAACATTGTACGGCACTGAAATAAAAGGTTATAGAGAGGGAACAGGAAAATAAGAGACGGAGAAAACAATTAAGAGGGAGGGGGGAAGTGCAGTGCAGCATGAAAAGACAAAGCCAAGAACAGAACGAGCGACTTGCTTTCATGCGCGTGGAGTGAAAGTGAGTTACTGTAGTAACTGTACTATGCAATTACAACCAAATTATCCTGCGTGTCAGCTTGCCTGCTTTCTGTGCCCGTTTTCAGAAATAGCGGTAATAGCATATCACAACGCATCCTCCTGGGTCCCAACAAAATGTGTGAAAGTATGAAATAGAGCTTAAGCGGTTAAACTTTTTATTTGGCATAGTAAATTAAATAAACATTTACCGAGTGATAAGAGTGTATAGAGTGTTATTTAGCATTGATATGAATACAACAGGTGTGCCTTGAGATTTTGACCTGCCCTTCGGTGTGCCATGGGCACAGAAAGCTTGAAAACCACTGTATGTTATGCCTATTCTCTTTTTCTAAAACACGCATAGGCCTTACGGGAGGTCCAGTAAAGCCACAGTCTTCTACTGAGGAAGTATATCAGATTGAATTGTAAACAGTAAACACACCGTCCCACAACGGTAGGAGACGTATAGCCTCCATTCCATGTCATAAACATGTCTACACGTGGTGGCCAGTGGGGGGGGGGGGTGCATGGCTTCTGCGTTGGTGCGGATGCGTCTGTCAGAAATTTGCTGACTCCTCACACAGAGGTCATGATATATAGATAACTGAGGACTTCCAGTGACGCTGTGGTCGCTCCGCGTCTATTTCGGTGGCGAGTTCAGTTTAAGTGTAGGCTATGCTTAGCGGTGTCTTGGAACACAACACTCATCAGTCTAGGAAGAGGAGTGTGGCTGCTAAAGAGCGAAAGCTCTTGAGAACCACGTCTCACTCTTTTAGACGACTGCATTACAGGGTTCTTCTAACAAAGGCCTTTACCATTCAGGGTTTTTCCGGGTGCAGAATGGGCATTTGGGGACTGAGACAGTAAAGCATGATCTGTCTGTGTCACAATTACGCACAACAGCAAAGGCAATGAGTCTGTTACCTGATTTGACAGTAAATCTATGCATTTCCATCTTATTTCTGACCATAAATGTCTATTTTGCTTGAGTATATTAAACCGCAATTAACAACATAGTGGAAAGAACAATAACTGTATTAGAACACTGGAAGGAGGTTGGGGAGTGAGTTTGAGGGGAGTGGAATTCCATGAGCCATTTGAAGAGGCAGGTGATAGACTTCAACCCTAGTGATTGATGTGCAACAGCTCATCTTACTTGAGCACCAAGGATACATATTTTATTCTCAATTATTATCATTTAACATTTCAGCGCTGGTCATTTTCCTTCAGGGTTGTAGCTAAAACCTCCTTTGGGGTGCGCCAAAACAATCTCGAATTCAGGAAAAACGCTTCCATTATTTGAACCGTCGATATGACACCAAGGTAAAGTAGTGCCAATGCCAAGTACCCATCACAACACCAAGTATGGTCAGTTATGTTGTGAGCTATTCAAGTCTAATCAGCTAAGAGCCAAGTCTATTCAAAGGTGACCATTGGTTAAGATCCACACAATCCTTCTATTTAGCGCTCAAGGCAAAGTAGGTAAATATATTCATAGCGTCCATCTGGATAACGTAGCTCACTGGTTCTCAAAGTGGGGTCTGGGGACCCCCAGGGGTCCTTGAGGGGGTTCCAGGGGGTCCCCACCCAAATGAGACAATATCAGTTTAACCACTTTAACCCTATATACATAAGTAACCAATCTACAAGCCGATGTACGAGCTTGTAGATCAGCTATTTTCAAAAGATCTTGAAGAAAAGAAAAGAGGAATATACATAATAAGGAATAACATTTTAACAACACAAATCTTGCACAAAATCTTTTCGGATGGGGGTCTGTGGCCAAGGCGCCACAGACCTAACACTTTATCACTCTGAACAGCCCTGATATGAGCAGAAAAGGCATAATAAACACAATTATTTCCTCTGGGAATTTCTAACCCTACTCAAAGACCAGTTACAATATACAGTACTATAGAGCAACAGCCTATGGCCTAGTTGATCCAGAGTTCAAGTCACACATATTTCCTGCTTAACCACTTTAACCCTGGCACCCGACTCTTTTTTCACTCTACACCAAACCTCTTTGCCGAAAATAGCCAACCAGTACTGTGAGCTTGTAGATCTACTATTTTCGTGGAATGTTTTCCCCCAGAATAGGGACACTAGGGTTCATGTTTTTGGTCTTCATCAATTACATGACCACAATGAAAATGTTTAACCAGATAGTAGATAGAAAATGAGCACTGTGTGTGCACTGAGTTCTAATTGGATGTGACAGTTCCTACCCACTCCCTCTGCATTCTGTTGACATGTTCAGAGCCCTCCTAGCTCCACAGTGGGCTGAATAGTTGGAAGCAATAGGCCCAAATGTATTTGTCTATCTATATCTTCTTCTGTTGCACTCAGTACTGTAAGCAAACTAAAATATGAACAATGTCGTCACCGTCAGGTGGAAGCCTTGTATGTCCAAAAGCGTAACCTTTCTGGAAATGGAAAAAAGAACCTGTGTTCCAAATTGGATACATGTAGTTAACTAGTTATTATATTATTGTCACAAGCTTACAAGTTTAGGCTCACAAAGTGAAGTCACAATACTTTTAATTGTATTTTCGCTACTTTTGTGTGACACTGTAGTGTAGTATGACAAAGTAGGGCGTTATTTTGCAAATATTACGATACGAGATACAAGGTTTCTGCCCGACAGCAACAATATTCACCTTGGCGGTTGTTATGCCACTGTTTCTTGATGATTTCCCTTTAATATACGCATTTCTCTCATTCAACCTTGAGTCGCAATGTTGTTGTGTGTAATAGGTTTGGGTTAAGGAGCTTGAGGTTTTTGCCTGGGGATTGTGCAATCCCTTTAACCTCCCCCAGCTTAGTTCAACAGAAGTCGACCTGTTCTTCCAAACTCCGTCAAAAGAAGGTACACAACACTCAGGACATTTTGCTCCCTGCGTGTGCATTAGCCCGGCCATAGTTTATGTTTACATAATGCGCAATCTGCAAGCTGCACAGACACTGCATTGAAAGCATCACAGCATGCATACATTCCTGACTACAATATATTGTAGTTTTTGGAGGGACGTTTTATTTGCGTAGAGCAATGTGCCACCATTGTTTGTTATTGAGGGTTAAGTCAACACTGAAGGGAAGGGTGGTTCTGTAACAGTTCTGGTTGAACCAGCCTGATGAGGTTATTATTTCAGGCAGGTATAATTGATGTTCTGGGTGATGGCAGACAAGCTTTAAGGATCAAAGCGGCAGGGGAGGGGATTATTATGGTTTGTGAATATCTACACTACCAACTAGGAGTATTTGTCTGCTCTCTCTTGTTCTATAATGCCAACAAGGCTGACCAGTTGTACTGTATGCCAGCGCTTCTGCTTGACATTCTAGGTGACGACAGACAAGCCGTGTGGATCACATATAGAAGGCGTGTCAGATCCTGTGATTTTCTAACTGCCACAACTCGATGGAAGTAATCTTGCAATTACCAGTGACATGATTGTTTAGCTTCAAATTAAAACCTGTAGTGGTAGGGTACACGTTGGCCAAGTTGTTTCAAAGCAGGTGGTGTGTTCTTCCTGCTTACTAATAATGTCACGCTGATGTTTCTGTACAGTTAAAGGGCATAATATTGATGCTAATGGAAAGAAATGAGTCACTACATCACGTAACCACTTAAGTTAAACCCTATACTTAGTTGACTGGAGTCCCCCAGGGCTCTATACTAGGCCCACAGGCCCAAGTTCACAACCTATTGCAGCCGAGCTTGAAAATCAGCTTTTTCTACCGAATGTTGTTCACCTTCAGAATAGGGACGCTAGGGTTCAAGTGGTTAAGTATTAACTTGCATGCATACCCTCTATACTTATTAAAACGGAACCGAGTTGCAATTGTACTTGGTACGCTACACCAAATCTCTTCGCCAAAAATAGCCGATCTACAAGCCCCCAACGCGCCGCAACACGTTGTGAGCTTTTAGATCGGCTATTTTGGCCAAATGTTCCTCCCATAATAGGGATGATGGGGTTCAAATGGTTAAAGCATGTAGCTAGTCTGTTCTTAAGCCTCAATTGGTGGAAGTATAAGACTCTCAGATAAAAAATAGTCCAAATTCCTGTGATTAATTAATGACCATAATAAGTTCACAAGAAACAATGTTTTTTTGTCTGCTTTGTTTCTTCACATCCATCCATCACTACTGTTCATCTGTTGATTGTTTCAGCGTGGTCATGTAATGTATCTCTGCTGGCCTACAGTACCACTGAGCCCTGGCCCAGGCATCTGACTTTGGGGCTCAGGAAGACACTGAACCCCTGTTTGCACCCAACGACCAGCAAGTTTGGGCCTTGGCTCTTGGCTGTCAATCTGTGTCATTGGTTTGTGGGGAATGTAAGCACTTTGGAAAAAGCAGCTATAAAGACCAAGGCAGACTATTCAAAGAACATGCGTAGTACATACTAGAAATACAGGACTATTTGTCACATCTATTGTCTGACCCTTGGGCTCTATAATTCTGGTTACTTGTAATGTTGACAATCTAGAAAATGGAACATTATTTATATAGTTTGATCATGTTGTCATTAGACCCTTTGCCAAAGACTTATACATTTTTAGATTCAATACCAAACAGTGCTCACTGATTCTGAATTAAATACATACTTAATATGGATGAGAGGAGGAGCTCAGATGTGTGCCTGTCACCCATGGCAGCAGTGGTCAAACACAAAAGGCCTGACAGAGACTAAAGCCTCCCCAGAACCTCTGCTTTGTTCAGCTCCGCCGAACCAAGCAGCCTGGGTCAGGAGTCAGCCACGGACCCACAGACACTAACAGCACAAACTGACTACCCAGCGTACCTGCTCTCATGGTTGATTCTACAACTAAAATTACGATTGCTGGGATGTGTTATGCCGTAAACTTCAAATGGACACTTGATATTCCAGTTGAACCTCAAGCTACCATTAGCTATCTCTCTTTGTAATTCATTCATCAGAGGTAATTTCAACAGCACCATTTAATCTGTTGTTCAACCCTGTCATTGTAGTCAACACTGGAACAACTGTGACGCAGCATCATGCTTGTTTACACTGCAGCGCTGCTTGCTCACAGACCTTGTGTTGGCTAGAGGATGTAACACTTAGCTCTGTCCGACTCCTGTCCTGAGTGGTTCCTCTGTAATCTTGTGTCTCGGTGGTGCTTTGGTTGTAATTCTAACTTGGCCTCCTCCACATCTGTCCTTATTTAGTCCCTACAGTTCTGAGACAGCTCTCGGTGAGATGCTCAAACCAATTGACTTAACCATAATAAAAGCATGTATTCTAAACCTCAGGACTAAACGTCTCTGAGATAAACAGGGGCATTTAGGTGAATTGCACTGTTGTTTCAATTTCCCATTTCCTCTTCTGAGTCGTTTAGTGTTTTTGCTGCCATGGTGCAACATGAAGAGTACCGTTTCCATCCAGCTCTGAATCTTTTTAAACTTGGTATGATTCCCTCCCTCTAGGGAAACCTTGCCAGCCTCCATGTTTAGGTCCAAGCAACAGAACACCTCCCTTCGAAGTTTGCTAGGGATTCACTGCCTTGCTCCAGAATGAGCCCTTGAGCCCTATTTTACATTTGTTTTGTTTTTAAGATCTTTGTATTTTCCTTTTTAAATAGCTGATGTGACAAGTTGTGTGCTTGTGTATCTGCTATTTTTTTGGAAAATCTTTTAGTTTTAACGTTTTTAACATTTTCCCCTCTAATCCTGGGGGTTTAGAGGGGGGAAATTTCAAGAATGTGTAAATTGTAGAGTGACAAAAAATACCCTAAAGGAGTGAGGAGAGGACTACATTATTATCTGTGAGCAGCTGCAGTACACAGTACAATCCTCTGTGTTTGTTTATCCATTAATAACTCAGAGAGTGCACAAATTAAATGACCATAAGTGTCAGTTAAATTAACATTGAGGATTTTACAATGTAGACAGGGTCTGGAACCAATAGTGGTTGATTGATATACATATACAATGATACAATGATATAAACAACTGACCCAAAACATGAACTCAATATCATCACAAAGTAGATTTTCAGTAGGGAATACTTTTCTGTAACTTGAAACATTGCAGAGTAGTTACCTGCATACTAGCTTTCATTAATTGCACACAGAAATTGGGCTTAGTGGTTTTCTATTTCAGTCAGTTGACCTTCATCAGAGCTGATGAAGGCCACCAAAAGCCCAATAGATAATTTTATGCAAAATGATGGAAGAGTGCAGAAATGTGTTGGTTGCTTTTAGCACACTCATTTTGGGTGTGCAGGTAGATTGTAGGGTCACATAAAGAAGGAATGTAGCAGATGGGTACACAGGGAACACCTTCTAGACTCTTAGAAGGGCCATTTACTAATGGTACTGCTGCAACAATAGCAAATTGCAAAAAAGCATGGTGAGAGGTTGTCTACTAACTAGTGATTGGAAATGTAGTCCCTGTTGTAGGTTCAATCCCCTCAATAGTAACTAGCCAGTGTGTCCTTTAGCAGTACACACGCTCAGTTAAACTGGATAAGCAAATTTGTGAAATGTCTATATTAATATGTCAAATCAGACAGGTTCCAAAATACACATGTAGAAAGTGTGCGTAGTGTACATTACGCACTTATAGAAATGCACTCGGCAGTAAGCATTGGAAACACGTGAGCTCATGACGATTATGGTCAAACACACAGGATGGGAAGCAGAGAGTACACACCCAAACCCACACAATGGGAATTCAAAACCCTGCAACATTATAATGACCAATTATCATCTTCAATAGATGCAAAACTCCTGTTCTTTGAGTAAAACCTGATGTGCATGCTTGCATTTTGCATAAAACAAGAAGAGAGCTAGAGACAGTCAAAAGACAGCATGAGAGAGAGACAGAGACACAGACACAGAAAGGGTGACAGAGGAACAGACAGAAAGAGACAAACAGACCATGGTGGTGCCAGCTGTCTTGCCCATCCTGTCTGTCACTGTGCCACATCACCAGCTGGGTGGGAGCAGCCCATTTCAATACAGTGGCATATCAATAACACACATGAACAACTGAGATGATGGATCTTATTCTGGTTAGTTTGCTAACAATGAGGGATACAGGAAGAGTGGGCATCTAAACATTGTGGGCACCTCAAAGTCATACACACACAAAAAAGACTCAATCAACAACCTCGCATTAGTGAGTAACCGACTGAGTAGCTTATTTGAAAACACAAAGCACTACATTTAACAGTGCAACAAAGCTCTGAACGGTTGTCTTTCCTTTGGACAGTTAGCCGTCTATGAAGCACTTTCTTTCATCGATTAACCGTCGCTCAACAAACAGACAGTCGAGTCTTTGAGAGGATGGATGCATGGATGGATGGATGGCGGGATGGATGCATATGGCTGCCCACACGGAGGAGAGAGGCCGGTGAGGAGGCCTTGAGGACGGCTACTGTACAACCCTCCTCCCCCCTCCCTCTGACAAACTCCCAAACCTCGTTTATATTATAAACCGTATGACGGTGTCACTTCCATAGCCTTGGATCAAGAAAGACAATCGTAGATGTATTTGATCGAGTCTGACTTTTACTTACGTATCTATGCAAAATGTCAAAATCGATTAAAAAAATACATCTATGATAGTCTTGATCCAAGGCTATCTATCACCCCCCCCCACACACAAAAAAAAGAACAGTTCTACAAGCTATAAACGCGTCGCGATAGCTTGTAGGTCCGTTATTATTTGGGCGAGAGCTTCAGCCGTTACAAAAGATGATATCATCGTCTTTATGTCAACAAGGGCTGACGATCCTGTCCAGTAAAAAACGGGCAAACGGCCCATAGATAGATGGATGGCTCCTATGCACCTTGCATCGCTACCGGGGGGCCGTTACTGTATGCTACTGCTGCGTCATGAGAAATAAAGAGCAGCACAGTTCAGTTCCTCAAGACAAAACGCGTCATGGAGGCTCACAGAATGACAAGAATAGGTAGGAAAAAATAAATCCTCATTATTGCTGGCTGACTGGAAATGGGTCAATGTGCTGCAGCCTAAAAACATTAGATGGGACTGTATTAATCAGCTGGCCTAGCATCATCATCATCATCATCAACAGATGCTGCATCGAGAAGTGACAGGTGCAATGAATTAACATATAATATCAATCAATAACATACCGCAGCACTCAAAACAAGAGATGCTTCTTACAACATGGTGTAGTGAACTTGCATGCAAGGTGCAGTCAGTGTGAGTCTCTTACCTCAGAGCCACTCGGACAGTGCTCTCATCCTGTGTTGTCATGGCTCCTCCACGAATGTTGTTTTTCTTCGTGAGAGGAATGGAAGGAAGCCGAAATGAATCCCAAATGTGGCGTTGGAGGTTAAATTATTTTCATTGGATTCACTTGTGGCGAAAAACTACAGCGCACACCACAAGCTGGCTGTGGGAGTTGAACGTGGTGCAGCGGAGCACCTCCTCAGCTCGACTTCAACACCGCCATATCTATTAATAATAGTTGTAGAAGCTGTAATAATCACCATAACAACCGGCTAACAGAAGAGGCAACAATGTGCGCCCTCATGTTGCGTGCATTCTGTCCCCCTGCTCTGCTTTCTAACAAACAACACTCTACATTCACACAGCAGCACACACACGCACACATTCATTTCACACAGGGACACATGCACGAGTCGCTCTCTCGCTCTCTCGCTCTCTCTCTCTCTCTCTCTCTCGCTTGATCCGCAATGCGTCATCAAACCACGCCCTGCGAGCTGACGTCATTATTAAGGCTTTTCCACACATGATCCAAAATATAGCCTAACTTTGTTATACACATTGTTTTCATAATGTAACGTAGGCATAAAATAAGAACAATTTTATTAAATGTTTAAATTGTTGCAGTCTTTGTATAGGCTACATTGTTTGTTTTGTATGGTACTGTACACCTGCACAGTATGCTATAATATCCCCCACAACTATGGGGAGAGATTTGTCTCAAAAGTATTTGTGAATCCAATACCAAGATGCACAAATATTCTTTGATTTACAAATGTGTTTCCATGATTTACACATGTATTTTGCAATCTACAAACACAAATTATTTATTTCTGACTTTTGTAAATTTGAATTTGTAATTTTTACTAAAAAATATTATACTTGTGTGTGCATTTATCATAAAATATCATTTGTAAATCATCTATTCTGTGTGTGAATTGTTGGATCTTATTTGTGAGTAGACCAACACACGCATACATTCCTTTTTCCTGTTACATCATTTTGAGACAAACATCACGCTTTTTTAAGATAATTTTTACAAATGTATTTTCCTATCCACAAACTTACTTGTAACTTGTAAGTTTGCATTTAAATACATGTGCTAAGTTTCACACAGTGTTGGTGAGATTCACTCTCACTTTCTGCAGATCCGTGTGTTGGTGAGATTCATACTTTCTGCAGATCCATGTGTTGGTGAGCTTCATACTTTCTGCAGATCCGTGTGTCGGTGAGATTCATACTTTCTGCAGATCCGTGTGTTGGTGAGATTCATACTTTCTGCAGATCCGTGTGTCGGTGAGATTCATACTTTCTGCAGATCCGTGTGTTGGTGAGATTCATACTTTCTGCAGATCCGTGTGTCGGTGAGATTCATACTTTCTGCAGATCCGTGTGTTGGTAAAATAAAATAAAATAAAATAAAATAAAATAAAATAAAATAAAATAAAATAAAATAAAATAAAATAAAATAAAATAAAATAAAATAAAATAAAATAAAATAAAATAAAATAAAATAAAATAAAATAAAATAAAATATATACTGGGGGGGGGGGGGGCAATTGTAACAGAAGAAAACCTTCACAGTCTAATGGTAGGTATGATGTCTCCCCGGGATCCAAACTAGTTAAAATAGCAGATCTGCAAGCTCACAACGCTTGTAGATCTGCTATTTTCATTGCGTGTTCTTTTTAATTAATTGATGGAATTTCTTAGATCTTTTATCTATTAGTTTTTAGATTTTAGATTTTTGGGTGGGATTTTTTTTGAAATAATATATAATATATTTGAAACGGAAAAAAGGGATCTTTCCTTGTGAACCATAAAAATGTGTACATGACCCACAAAAGGGTCCCGACCCACTGTTTGGGAAACAGTGATCTAACCCAGTGGTTCTCAACCATTTCAGGCCGCGACCCCCCAAAATAATCATATTTGAACTGGGGACCCCCCACCCTGATAAGCACTTGGAATGTAGGAGTTGATGCATTACGTTTAGTTTGACTCTATTGTGAAAATAGCAGATCTTCAAGCTCACAACGCCTCGCAAGGAAGGTGTTGTGAGCTTGTAGATCTGCCATTTTCAAAATGTTTTCTTATATTATTATTATTGTTAGACAATTTGGCCAATGTTTGACAATTTTTTATAGTATAGTAACTATAGTTTGTTGATTACTTTTGATGCAGTAATGTTTTTGTTTGTTTTTTGTATTAAAAAGGTCTTAAAGATCCTTAAATTGTCACTTCACTGTCATCTGGGGACCACCCCAAATCATGTGGGGACCCCCCTGGGGGTCCCGGCCCACATGTTGAGAACCACTGATCTAACCAAACTTGACCAGCTTATCAGCTGGACTTTGCTGGGCTGTCCAGTGTCCAGCCATCTAAACCAGCTTTAGCTGGTTTAATGGCATACCAGGCTGGACAAGCTTGTCCATGCCATCTAAACCAGCTTAAGCTGGTTTAGATGGCATACCAGGCTGGACAAGCTCGTCCATGCCATCTAAACCAGCTTAAGCTGGTTTAGATGGCATACCAGGCTGGACAAGCTGGTCAGGCTGGTTTGTCAGTGTAGTTGGTTAGCTGGTCACTAAGCTGGATTCTGCTGGTCTTTGCTGGTCAGCCAGCTGGCTGGCTGGACTGACCAGCAAAGCCAAGCTGGTAGCTGGTCTTTGCTGGTCAAATGGGTGGACTGCCCAGCAAAGTCCAGCTTACCAGCTTACCAAGGAAAGATCCCTTTTTTCCGTTTCAAATATTATATATATTATTTCAAAAAATGTCCCACCCAAAAATCTAAAATCTAAAAACTAATAAATAAAAGATCTAAGAAATTCCATCAATTAATTAAAAAGAACACGCAATGAAAATAGCAGATCTGCTATTTTAACTAGTTTGGATCCCGGGGAGACATCATACCTACCATTAGACTGTGAAGATTTTCTTCTGTGACAATTGCCCCCCAGTATATATATATTTTATTTTATTTTATTTTATTTTATTTTATTTTATTTTATTTTATTTTATTTTATTTTATTTTATTTTATTTTATTTTATTTTATTTTATTTTATTTTATTTTACCAACACACGGATCTGCAGAAAGTATGAATCTCACCAACACACGAATCTGCAGAAAGTATGAATCTCACCGACACACGGATCTGCAGAAAGTATGAATCTCACCAACACACGGATCTGCAGAAAGTATGAATCTCACCAACACACGGATCTGCAGAAAGTATGAATCTCACCAACACACGGATCTGCAGAAACACTGTGTGAAACTTAGCACATGTATTTAAATGCGAACTTATAAGTTACAAGTAAGTTTGTGGATAGGAAAATACATTTGTAAAAATTCTCTTAAAAAAGCGTGATGTTTGTCTCAAAATGATGTAACAGGAAAAAGAAATGTATGCGTGTGTTGGTCTACTCATAAATAAGATCCAACAATTCACACACAGAATAGATGATTTACAAATGATATTTTATGATAAATGCACACACAAGTATAATATTTTTTTGTAAAAATTACAAATTCAAATTTACAAAAGTCACAAATAAATAATTTGTGTTTGTAGATTGCAAAATACATGTGTAAATCATGGAAACACATTTGTAAATCATGGAAACACATTTGTAAATCAAAGAATATTTGTGCATCTTGGTATTGGATTCACAAATACTTTTGAGACAAATCTCTCCCCATACACAACTGGGGGACTCCACACTGCACAGGAATAGTCTAGTCCTGTTCCTCTGATGTCACACTCACTCACTCACGCACGCACGCACGCACGCACGCACGCACGCACGCGCACGCACACACACACACACACACACACACACACACACACACACACACACACACACACACACACACACACACACACACACACACACACACACACACACACACACACAAAAGACAGGAATGTTACACAGTAAAGTCCTGAGGATTCACTTGACTCTGAGAGTGTACCAATGTTAAGTTGCCAACTATTTAGGGCAGGGGGGTCAACCACAATATGCCCTCACCTCCCCCCCCCCCCCCAAACATTTTTTTTGATTGTTTGATTGATGCAAAAATGAACAAAAAATGCATATGCTAATAGTATACATACATGAATATTTCTGTTTTACTCGTTCCTTTAGCGCCATCTGGTGTCTATGAAGCGTCAATTTATGGACAGCTTGACAAGCACTGAGAAGTTTTGTGGGTCACCTGTCACCTTAGGGACATCATATAGCAGCAGTACTTTATGGAATGTACCCTAATGTGAGCTCAGACAATGTCTAACAAATACCCAGCACTGTATCAAATCAATAGACAGGGAACGAATTAGTAAAATGTCATACTCAAAATGTAATCTCAATGTGCTTCACATTAAATTATAAAAAAAGGGAGGGAGATGTGGAAGAAGAGGCTAACATGAACTTTTATGCCTCAATTACCTGCCTTCTAGTGTCCAGCAGTCTAAATCAACTTAGAGTTGTGAATTTATTGACCCTTGATGAGGGCCTAAGAGTCTCCCTCTAACTAAGGGTGAGTGATGGTTCTTATTGGAGAAGATAACACCAGAGAGTATCACACCATATGTTATTACCAATGGCACTGCATATAGTATTACCATGTCCTCAGATATGTTATAGCCTATTCTTGTACTGACTATATGCTATAACCATGGTATAGTAGCCTACACTATATGCTACTAAGGTAGGCTACTATATTACCATGGTACATTAGATATCATGGTACTATATTAATTACCTCAGTGTACCATGATGATTGTACCACGTGATTAGTATGATACATATTATGGTGATAAGTGACTTATCACCATGATATGTATCATAATAATCACATAAATCCCATCATGTTAATTCATACGTTCTAGGTTACAACAGCAGTGGAAAGCCATGGGAAGAATTAATTGGTATACATAAATTGTGACAAAAAAAAGGGTACAAAAAATACATGGGTATAAATTGATATTACAAAAGGAACAATCTAAGCACTGACCATGGATCATTGTGATATACTGCTAAAAGTAAATTTACATTTATATTTTATAGGCTACCATTTTGCTGACACAATATAACTTTTGAATGCAGGCCTACTTTTAAAGTGTAATATAAAGAATTACACAAATTTACTGCGCTTTGAACTTGATGTTTCAGCAACATCCCTTCACATATTTCTGCTAAAATAATGCTCTTATGAATGTTTATAAATACGACATGATTAAGAAATAGTGCAACGAGATGTGAATTTGAACAATTTTATTGGCTTCCAAGAAATTACAGAACACAATCTTCCCCTACATGACCACAATAGCCTATAGTATTCGCATTAAAACGAGGCATACAGAAAAACAACAAATTTAAAATAGTATGTGTCTAGTTGAGTTGAAAGTTGAATTTTGAGGTATTTTTTATGTTAGTGTATTTCCAATAGGCCTACTTTTACTTCTACTCCACTAGGCTTACATCTCTGAGGAAAATATTGTACTTTTACTCCACAACAATTATTTGTAGTAGGCTAGTAACTAGAACTACTTACTTTTTAGATTTAGATTTGAATGACTAAATATACATTAACCACTGTCTGCTCTATATTTCGTACAAGCTCACATTGTGCGCATAAGCCCACATGCAGATTTTTCAAAAGATTTTGTATACATTTTTGAAAACTTGAAATGGGACATTCTGCATAATGAGTATTAGGCCTAGTACTTTTACTTTTGGTAGGCTACTTTAAATATGTTTTGATGCGGCGCCAATACTTTTGTGCTTTTCACTAAAGTAAACTCTGAATACCAGACTTGTACTTGTAATTGTGGTATTATTGATACTTTTACCCAAGTAAAAAATGTGAGTAGGCCTACTTCTTCCACCACTGGAAAAAAAAAACAGCAGGGCAATAACAATAAACAAGAACCAGTCAGTCAGCACCATGGACAGCTGCCGCGGTTTATTTCCCAAAGTACTCCGTTCGCCTGTCGTTCCCGAAACAAAAGTCTCTCAACACCTCGTTCAGGTCCAACTCGTCGGTCAGCTGTTTGTGGACGTGCATGAAAAGCAGGTGGTTGAGGCGTTTTTCGGTCATCGACGAGGAGCAGGTCTTCAGTTGACGGAGGCCCGAGGGTCTCGTCTCAGCAGTAGGACTGGTCATAGGCACAGTTAGGTAGAGCCGCAGTAGCTTGTCGACCTCGCTAAAAGCTCTTGCTGTGTGTCCCGCATCTGCCAGCACCTCGACCAGCGTAGCTATGCTGGTTACCTTTGCGACGCGTGCGTTCTTCGCGCTGTCGTTGTGGACTGTGAAAAGGCACGGGAGCATTGACAGCTGTGTGGAGAGCCTGTCCGTGTCCACGTCTGCCATCCACTCGTGAGGGATTTCAATTGCCCCATGACCACCTGACCTGTTAAAACACGAATAATACATTATTATTACGATGATATAACAACAAATAATAATGTTATAAAACAATAAGATCTAAGCCTTTCTTAACTTTATATACACTACTGATTTTTTTTACTCATTTTCTCTCAAAGTCATGAATAGTAGAAAACACACCTGTTGACAGCACCGAGCAGGACCTTTTCGATGTGAGACAGGATCTCCAGGGTGGGCTGGTCAAACCTACTGGTCAGCTCAGACGTCAGCAGGTCAAGCACCTCAAAGAATTGGCTCCTGTAGAACTCTTCTGGGCTTCTCCAGTCACGTGGTGCCACACCAGTGCGTCGTCGAGTTCGAGGCAGAGTAGGAGCTTGGGTCAGTTCGTTTTTTGCACTTTCATATATTCCATGAAAGAATGCTTCCGATCTCATTCCCCGATAGTGCGCACTGAGCATGTTGACACTGGAATGGACCGCTTCTGCGCTTATGTCCTTAGTATGAAGGACTCGTGCTACCTCCTCAACAGTTGAGAACAGGTGGAGGAAAACCTTCAAGCCCAGGTGAAATTCAAACTGGGTCATCAGTGCCTCCACCCCAATGGCTTTACTGGCTGCCTTGCTGGAACAGCGTGCATTTGCTAGATCATCCACATCATCGTACACTGCCTCGTAGTTATCCAGAAGGAATTTCACAGTTGACGTTCTGCAGGTCCAACGAGTCGGGCAGATGGGTTTCAAACCTCCCCTGTTGACAGGCTGATTGGAAGAGAGAGAGGCGCGCATTTTCCCAAAGATATCCATCCTCTTTGGCGAGGAGGCGATCATTTCGTGAATCTCGTGAACAAGATGTAGGGCCCCCTGAATGAATGAATGGACACCTGGATGCGACCTCTTGGAGAATCAGGTTGAGGCTGTGATTCATGCAGTGGATGGAAAGCGCTTTGGGATTTTTATCCTTAATTCCTTTGGCCACGACTGACATGTTGCCCTGCAGCACGCATGCACCGTCATATGTCTGGCCCCGCATATCCATTATATCTAGACCGCACCGGCACAGAATGTCCTCGACCGTGTGCGTTATGGACTGTGCGTCAGTTTCAGGACAATCGTGTATCCCGATGAAGTCCTCATGCACGGTATAGTCTTTTGACACCCATCGAATGGAAATGGACAGCTGCTCTTTGCCGCTTATGTCCCGGATCTCATCCACTATTACGGCATAATGTCTAGCACCTCTGATATTGGTCAGCAGAGCATTGAACGAGATGCGATACATGTGTTGTAACAGCTCGTTCAGGATATCATGGGAGAAGTATTTACCCGTGTCCATGAAACTTTTCAGCGCTTTGTTTTCTTCTGTTGCCATCAAGGTAGCCATCTGGAAGTTTGACTCCTTGTCCTCGTTTGCCCTGATAGCATGCCCCTGCCTCACAAGAAAACGCAGAATCCAGAGTAGCTGCAAGATGCCATCTCGCCTCTGGCTCTGGTCAGCAGCGTGTTGATGATTTACTAGCTGGAGATGCTGGACATCAGCAGATGTCTGCTGCCGTTGGTAGGAAAGCCACTTCAACACAGCGTCCTGGTGTTTCTGAGTTTTCTCGTGGTTGTTCAGGATCTGGGGGCATTTTTTCCAGTTGTTAACACCCGTAGTCGAGAAGCCGTCCTCTCCGCCGTTTGAGATGTGGTTGCGGGATGCGGCAAAACGGCAAATGTGGCATATGAGTCTCTTTCGAGTGCTGCACAGCACAAGCCAGCCTCGTGTGGTGTACCATTCTGGGTTACAATAGCGCTCAGTGTTGCTTCCATAGGTCCTGCCAGTGTCCTTCTTAAGAACAACTGGCTGAGCCGGTGTTTCAAATTGTAAGGAGACCAGATCAAGTTGAGACCGCGTCTACTGTCGTCCTAGTAACAGCAGATGTTGTCCCCGGTGAAAAAAACACGTAGCTGTCCTCGTCAATGCCGTTTTCTTTTCATATCACAATGTCAAAACATACCGATCTGATTCTTGTTTGGGTGAAGAAACGCCAGACAGACGAACACTCACGTTGCGTTGTGGACGGCTCTCCGTTGGTTTTGTTGTTGTTGTTGAGGAAAAGGAAGACAACCACTTCCTGTGTCAGTCTCTCTAACAATAGATTTACACGTTTTATAAATGCAACTATTTGCCATTGGAGTCGGAGTCAACATGTGTAAGGTACAATCACTATTCAGCCCATTCAAAGCGTGCAAATAAACGCATCAATGAATTAATAAATATATAAATAAATGTTCATTCCCTCCTGGGATTCGAACTCTTCCCAATGTCAGCATAAATACACCAGAGAGGCGCTTACTCCGGTGCGCCATTCTTTTCACAACAAATAGGTACCATAAACAAATCATAGAGTATACAACCAGCCATTAAAAAACAAAACAGACATGGTCACAGATTAACTTGAGACCTCAGTCACCACACTGATTTTATTTTACTGGTCTCCAACACGGCTGTTTACTACAGATTTGTTTCTAAAATATCTCACCATGATCATCTATTATTCATTATGTTATAGGCTACTTAGAAATAGTAAATATGACGCATGATATAGGTTAGATAAACTGTTTATAACATGACCAATTATAGAGAAAATATGGCCAAAAGTGTCTGAAACCCCACATTACAGTGACGTGATTATTGACCAGTCAATTTTAAATGTCCTACAAATTATTGAAGCTAATGTTTATGTAATCTAATCACCTGGAAATAGTATGTTTAAGATACAGTTGCAGTCGCTGCACAGAAAATGGCATTTCAAGGCATGTCCATTTAGAGCTCTGGTCTCCGTTAGGAGCGGTGCTCCTCCCATTGACTGCAAATTCCACTACCGTGCGAGGTCTCCAACTGTAGTAAAACTAAAGAAAACGATTTTGCTACTCATCGAAACAAAGGCTGTTTTGTGTTGCTGAAAAACTATTCTCCACGGTGGGTTACATCTCAGCACACCACCTTCTCTGTATAATACACTTTTTGTGCAGAAAATAAAATATGTATTGCAGGTGAGTATTAAATTACTCACCTGCGCCCTCTACAGATCTGGTCAATATAAATAACCATTGATCATTAGGCCTACCATTGATCATAAACGAACAGTTTATCTAACCTATCATGCGTCATATTTACTATTTCTAAGTAGCCTATAACATAATGAATAATAGATGATCATGGTGAGATATTTGAGAAACAAATCTGTACTAAACAGCCGTGTGTTAGAGACCAGTAAAATAAAATCAGTGTGGTGACTTGAGGTCTCAAGTTGATCTGGCGACCATGTCTGTTTTGTTTTTTTAATGGCTGGTTGTATACTGTATGAGTTGTTAACGGTACGCAATTGTTGTGAGAAGAATGGCTCACTGGTGTAAGCACCTGTCTGGTGAATTTATGCTGACATTGGGAGTGGTTCGAATCCCCGAGGGGATAAACAATTATTTATTTATTTATGTATTCATTGATGCGTTTATTTCCACGCTTTAAATGGGCTGAATAGATATTGTACCTTACACACAATGACTCCAATGGCGAATAGTAGCATTTATAAAACGTTTAAATCTATTGTTAGAGAGACTGACACAGGAAAGAGTCTTCCTGTTTCTCAACAACAACAAAACCAACGGAGAGCCAGCGCCCAACGCAACGTGAGTGTTCGTCTGTCTGACGTTTCTTCATCCAAACAAGAATCAGATCGGTATGTTTTGACATTGTGATATGAAAACAAAAAACAACAGGCATTGACGAGGACAGCTACGTGTTCTTTCACCGTGGACAACATCTGCTGTTACTAGGACAACAGTAGACGCGGTCTCAACTTGATCTGGTCTCGTCTTAATCTTTGTCCCCGGCAGCAGGTATCCACACACACCGGTGGTGCAAACTGACGCCCAGGAGGAGCAGCAGGGGTCTGCTGATGAGAGTGGGACTCCTCTCTCTCGTTCAGTGGTGGTGTTAGTAGTGTTGGTTTCTCCTCCTCCTCATCTGAGAGCAGAGCGTCCACTGGCAGCAAGCCAGTCTGGGTTGCAACTGGAAGGGATGTCGCTGCAGGTCTAGGTGTTGGTGGTAGTAGGCCTGTTGGTTTCTCCTCCTCATCTGAGAACAGAGCGTCCACTGGCTGGGATGTTGGTGCAGGAGGTCTAGGCGTCCCCAGCACGAAACTAATAAGTCTGCTTTGGACAAACCTCTTTTTGGTCGGTGGCTCACTCATTTTCGTTAGCTGACTTAGCCTACTGTTGTAACCTGCTCTATTCTCTCCTCTGGGGTTTATATACTGTGTCTTCTTGAGGCGCAAGTGGTCTTTGTGCAAAGCTCAACTGGTGATTGTCTATTGTTATGGTAAGTAGCCAGCCTAGAAGCTACACATCAAGCTTCTAGACAGACCTTATTCCTGGCCACGCCCAGGAAGTAGGTAGGAAGGTAGGGGAGTAGGGGCATAAATAAGGGGGGGGGGTGTTGCCATGTCTGCTTTTGGCTTGATTCTTCAGTGTAGTTGCTTATTTTGGCTTGCTTCCTAATGTCTTTTTAAACTAGTGGTTCCCAAAAAAAAATCATTTCAAGGACCCCCAGATTTATATGTATTTGTTCGCGGACTACCATCTGAAAATATTTTGTACCAGGGACCCCATACAAGATTTTTCTTGAAAATAGCAGATCTACAAGCTCACAACATGTCGCGATGTGACGCGTTGTTAGCCTGTATATCTGCTATTTTCAAATAGCTGGTAAAACTTAGCCTAGTCGCTTTTTTGGGGGCTTGTTTTCATAGACCTGGCCGCTTGTTTCTCTTGAAAATCTGGCAACACACTGATTATCTGCATTACACCAGGAAGCCTTTGCACACAGATAGACAGGTTTATTCTACAGTTTATATTACTAAACGTTAATCATCTTTGAAGATTTATTCCACGTGTGAGGAATTACACAAAATTACAAATCAATCAATAAAATGTAAAAAAACAAAACTATAGACTATTAGAGCAAAAGAGAACTCCATGTCTGTTCCACTGTGTTTAAATCAGAAAGTTGGCTGCATGTAGACATGGACAATAGGCTACACAGTTCAACTTAACAGTTTATTTAATTACTACACTATATGTGTGTATTATTATCAAAGGCAAATATTACCTTTGTGTTTAGGTATTTTAGTATATTTGACACATTGTCAAGTGGTGAGCCACAACAACACATATAGCCTAGATAATTTACAGTGAACAGTCACTTGCAGTGATATGTAGGCTACATGTATACCCCTCACAAAGATTAAATTTGATTATTATTATTTAGGAGTATGCAATGATGTAGGCTATTTATTATTCTTATTAATTAAATTAGATTGCATTTTTGACAAACAATGAGTAATCTAACAGTCTCAGTGGTGGTAAAAGTAGCCTACTTAAATAAAAGTATCAATACTGCAATGTAGAAATACTCTGTTACAAGTAAAAGTTTAGAATTCTAAATTTACTTGAGTAAAAGTAAAGTCAAAATATACTTAAAGCACCAAAAGTAAAAGTACCCATTATGCAAATGTCCCATTTCACATGTATAAACATCTTTTGAAAATAGCAGATGTACAAGCTCATATCGGCTATTTTGAAATTGACAAAGTTTAGGGCTGAAGTGGTTAATTCTACAAAGTAACTAGTAACTAAAGTTTCTAATAATTGTAGTGCAGTAAAAAGTACAATATTGGACTCTGAGATGTAAAAGTAAAAGTATAAAAAATTGGAAATACTCCAGTAAAGTAAAAGTAGGCCTACCTCAAACCTGTATAAGTATAACCTGACTCAGCCAGATGGGGGCGGTGTTCCATTTGGCGGAATCAGGTTAGTATAAGTACAGAGTAGCCTACTCAAGTAAATGTACTGTGCTGTTGTTCCTCCAGAACACCAGGTCTCTGAACTCAGGTGTGAAATTAGTTTAGTTGTGATTATGCTTTCTTTCAATGTATTTGAATGCAAACGGCACCGCATTCTTTCACCTGGTTAAAATGCACATAGCCTCCTAGGCTAATGATGATGTCTCATATGATTGTCAAGACAATTTAAATGCAGCGATCAAAGCTGCTAAGGGACCAGTCGAAATTTACATAAGGGGGGGCATGGAGGAAATGTATGTGCCCTGATCTAAAATGCCATGACCCTCCCTTTGACAAAAAAAAAAAATCAATGACCCTCCCCAAGTGATTACAAAAAAAAGAGTAACCCTCCCCGCCTAGAAGTGTCACGATATATTGTGTCACGATATAGCCTATCGTGGTATTAAAATGTGATGATAGGTATTGTCATGATGTCATACTGTATCGTAATATTTTTTTAATTGTTTTTTTAATAAAAAAAAAACACTTTCTTTTTTTTTGCCGGTGAAAGTTAGGAGTTTTTACTGTATGATATGAAATGTAAAGCTTATCATAATCATAGTAATTATTAATCATGTCCTCCATCATATTCAAGGTATTTTGGAGAGAAATGAAACAGACTCCAGTCAGTCACTTTCAGTTTAAAGCACTGCAGAGGGGAGGTGTTGTGTGTCAGCTGATGCTCGTTGACGCTCGTTAATGTGACATGCATCTGCACTCTCAAATAGGCCTACATCTAATCTAAGATTGTATTATACTGTATCTGGTATTATAGATTTTTTTTAGCTGTTGGAAATAACTAGGCTGCACTTGGTTGGTAAAGTCCAGATGACAAAAATATGATGTTTGTGGAATTAAAGTTATGCAGTCTTATATTATATTATATTTGTTATATTAGTGTCTATCTGTCCTCTGAAACAATGGGTTTATAGTTAGTGAGAACTTCACTTCTCCATTAAGCTTGCACAAATGTATTTATTTGTGTGTACAAAGCACTTTGTAATTGTTTCTAACTTGCTTTATAACGTTATTTATAAGATGATGGCCAATGTTGATGATACATGAGAAAAGAACATTAATAATATATCATATCGATATCATGCCCAACATGTATCGTATTGTGAAATTCTTGACACCCCTAACCCTCCCCATCAAATACAACATGACATTTAAAACTGATATGTCCAATGTTTTGCTTTCCACATTGATTAGAACATTGCTGTAGTGTAGTCAGTCTTGCTAAATGCACAGTGTATCTGTAGTAGTGGTAGCAGAATGGATAGTGTTCTCATCTTACATGTGGGAAACCCATTGAATCCTGGTCAGATTGAAGAAAGTTGAATATTTGGTAACCAGTAGTTTAAAACTTTTGTCACTCTGCCCTTTTAATGATCAACTACAGTGACTACAACTACACTGTTGCCTACATAAAACAAATTAGGCTATCAATTATGGCCTGATGCTTCTGGTTTTACCTGTGGAGCTAGGCATCTATACACAACTGTCCATATAGATCCACATTAATCACATGCACAGAATTACTTCAAATGATTATGAATATCCAGTTATAGTAGGCCTATTTATAATGCATCTCTCCAATAACGCCTGTTGAAGTTTTGCTTAATTGTTCAACCACCATCGTTAAGACGCTGAATAGATTTGACTGGGTCGTTCACACTCGCTGTGCGTTGCTGGCTTGTTAACGACCGTCATTGATTCTAAATAGACAAGGTGTTACTTGATTTTAATTCTTTGTATCTTTTGAAATGGAGAGGGGTCATTGACCACTGTTCTGCTGTACTAAAAAGGTATATAAAAAACGGACTATTTTATCAATTCAAAATTGCATGACCCTCCCTTGGATTCAAAGTAAAATTAGCTGACCCTCCCTTGGACCAAAATTAGAAAGGCATGACCCTCCCCTATTTTCCTCCATGCCCCCCCTTATGTAAATTTCGACTGGTCCCTAATGGTTGCCCAGAATGTTAATTGGCCTGGATCAGTGGTTCTCAAAGTGGGGTCCGGGGACCCCCAGGGGTCCTTGAGGGAGTTCCAGGGGGTCCCCAGCTAAATGTTGATAGTTAGGAACCAAATGGACCCTTATGGGTCTGTAACTCAGAGAGTGTACAAATGGAACCAAATGGACCCGTTAAGGTCCATTTGGTTCCATTTGTACACTCTCAGAGTTAAGTTAACATTGATATTACAATATAAATTGGGGTCCCAGATAGAAATGCCATTAAATGGGGGTCCGTAGCCGAATGCATGTCAAACTGAGGGTCCTTGAAATTAAAATGTTTGAGAATCACTGCTAGAGCTGTAAAAATCATCTAATATTGAGGTCCTTGGCATATCTTTTGAAATAGGGGTCCGCTGGCTAAGTGTCAATTTTGACCATCCCATTATGGATGGGCCGGAGACCATTCTCCTCTTTCAGCCTGCAGAGTTTCTGGCCTGGCTTGACCGATGGTCAATGGACGTGGACAGACGAGCCTAATACACAACACAACTGAGAAATGAATTTGCTCTGGTGCATGCAGTGGTGTAAAGTAAACATTTATTCAAGTACTGCAGGCTCCTTAAGTAAAGCAAATTTGAGGTATTTTTTTTACTTTACTGGAGTATTTCCAATTTTCTTTACTTTTACTTCTACTCCACTGCATCTCAGAAGCAAATATCGTACTTTTTACTCCACTACTATTATTTGAAAACTTTAGTTACTAGTTACTTTGTAGTTTTTGATATATTACAAAATCTACAAGCTCACAAGGCATCGCTTTGCGACGTGTTGTGAGCTTGTAGATCTGCTATTTTCAAAGCATTTTTATTTTGGAAACTTGTGAAATGGGACATTCTGCAAAATGAGTACTTTTACTTTCAGTACTTAAGTATATTTTAATGCGAATGCTTTTGTACTTTTACTCAAGTACATTTTTAATTCCGGACTTTTACTTGTAACTTGTGTACTTGTGTTTCTACATTGCAGTATTGATACTTTTACTTAAGTAAACCACTGGGTGCATGATTCCTCTGGTTTCCAGACGAATACGTTTTCAAGCACAGGAAGAAACACAGACATAGTAGGCCTATAACAAAAATATTCATACCATAATGTGATTAGGGTGTTATTACCCAATGAAGCCTATATTTCAAGGTAATGTGTTTTATTTCAACCATGCATGCTTACAACTCACTACTACATAATTACGAAAATGTAGGATAATTTCTTCTCTCTCCCTTGGAATGCAGACAGTGATCTGTGTGTGTGTGTGTGTGTGTGTGTGTGTGTGTGCGCGTGTGTGCGTGTGCGTGTGCGTGTGTGTGTGTGTGTGTGTGTGTGTGTGTGTGTGTGTGTGTGTGTGTGTGTGTGTGTGTGCACATTTAAAAATGTAGAAGCAATTTCTAATCACTGATATGATACCCCTTTTAACATTAAACTCCATTTCTAATCACTCATGTTAACATCAGTGTACAACAAGCATTAACCAATTAAGCCTTATCTTATACTTGGTATATTAAAAAATAGCCGATCTACAAGAAAGATTTGGACAAATGTTGAAAACTTAAAAAATGTGTGAAATAGGAAGTTCGGCATAATAAGTATGCCGATACTTTTGTACTCAAGTAACATTTTGAATACAGGCCTTTTACTTGTAGCAGCACAAGTTTTTATATTGTAAAACAAAAATCTGAGTACTTCTTCCACCACTGTTCTGCTTGTAGTCTGACTCATCATCTTCATCATTCAATACACACAGCTTTGATCAGTTCAGACAAAGAGGTGTCAGACATCATGTTCATCCTCTTTTCCCCCTCCAAAGGGGGAGGTGATTGTCCTCTTTGAGGGCATTTTCACCTGTATGAAGACATGTCCACTTGTGATGCAAATGGTGAACAGGGCCTTAGACACCCAGGATGCATTGAAATGCAAAGTCTGACCAGGACCATACAGACTTTTCTGTACAAAATAACAACAATTTAATTGCAAGAATTCTGAACAAGATACTGTCCAAAAACACACATTATGTGCACATGTGAAGAGAATTGTCCTAAAAAACAGTATGTTATTGGATAACAAGGAGCACAGCTATAAAGTATAGGGACCCGAGGAGAGAAGATACTATAATGCCATATATGGGCCATATTACCATATATGGAGCCACCAATGCACGCAAAGCTTGGCCTGGTGGCTATAAACTGTATGATAGATACTGAGTTATCATTGACTGATAATGTGATGCCTGTCAGTAAGGTACATATATTAAGAAGCAACACTTATACCCCTCTACTTGTCTTCAGCATCATCATGGATACAGAGCATCTGGATTACAATGTGAAGCATCATCAGCTGCAGGATTCCTCCTCTCAGACAGGACCTCTAGCAGAGCAGGACAACAGCTCAGAGAAACAGAAGGCGGAGGACACCTCCACTCAAACAGACTGCAACTCTGGTGAGCTGGACAATTCCTCAGTTTAGCAGGACAAGGTAGAGGAAGCTGATGAAGGCCAACACTGATGAATAGGACATGGCCACTGATGAAAGGTTTAAGGCTGAGGAGGCTGAGGCCGACAAATGGGACGGGCCCCGAGGAGAGGAAAGGATCATCAAGAAGTTACAGAAAGAAAGAGAGCGGCAACTTTTTTCATTAAGACTCTAGTCTAAAAGTTATTCTGAAGCTGTTTTAAACCAGTGATTCTTCTTTTTAATTTCAAGGACCGCCAGTTTAATACGCATTAGGTCACAGACCTCTGTTTGCTACAATGTTTTATCTCTGGGACCCTAATCTACACTGTACTCAGGGTTAATTTAACTCAGAGTTTCAGAGGTCCATTTGGACCCCTGGTGGTCCCTGGACCCTGAGAAACAATGTTTCATACCTTTAAGCTGCCTGTTGTGATAATGGCATGATTGATACAATGTAATTATATAAGGTAATAAATAATAAGGTTTAATATATAGTTTTGTCAGGCAGAAGAGGAAGAGAGGGTCGCTGGTGGTAGTCAGGTGTGGGTGCCTCAGTGGCCGATAGCGGGACCATGAACTCGGATGAGCAGGTCTGTATGCAGTCTAGATTAGAGCACTGATAAAAAGCGTTCCACGTCATAAGTACATTGTGCATTCATGATACAATTAAACTATTTTCAACTTTTCAAAGCACTCCGTTCAGCCAGAGAAGGTGGCATGAGATGTGTTTTGTAGGCTGTACCTATTGTTTTTTTAAAGGCTATTTTGTCTGCCTTTTGACTTCGGCAGAATAGAGGTGGCTGGCTCCTATTATAGTACCAAATATAGACCTATATTGCCATATATGGAGCCACCAACACACAAAGCTTGGCCCTGTGGCTATAAAAGGTATGATATGTACTGAGATATCATTTTATGTGTTGCCTCGTCTGTTATGTGATAGTTAATATAAGAACAATTTTTACTATATTCTGTCTTCAGCATCATGCATACAGCAATCACAGAGCCAGGCCAGGACAAATCCAAGGCTGATCAAAAGTCCAAGGGCCAAAAATGTGCATGCAACAAATGTGCTTTGAACGAACAACAAATGAAATGGGACACGGCTAGCAAGACTAAGCCGAAGAGAAGAAAAGCAGTAATTAAGGAGCCTTCATATATGACACCTATCTGGGTGTCACCCTTGCGCCCCAATCAGAGCATGGTTAAAGACACAGTGAAGCGTTCGGTGGAGGATACCGGCACTCAGACAGAGAAGTCCTCTTTTAAACAGGATGACAGAGACATGTCCAAGGTTGAGGAATGGACCCAAGTGGGTTACATGGCCAAGGTAGAGGAAGTTGACACACCCAAGGTAGATAAACCGGACATGGCAGAGGCTGATAAAAGGGACATGTCCAAGGAAGACAAATCGGATGAGGCTGAGGCTGATAAACAGGACATTAAGGTGGATAAACCGGACGTGGCCGAGGTTGATGAACAGGGTAAGTCCACTAAGCCTAAGGTGAAGACAAGAAGTACAAAACCTAAGGCGGCCACTTCATATACTACCCCTATCTGGACATCATCTGTGCCCCCCAGTCTGCGTGTGAAGCAACAGCAGCTGCAGCACTCCTTCACTCAGACAGGACCGGTACCAGATCCGGTCATCACCTCAGATTTGCTGGAGGACACCTTCACTCAAACACCGGACATTAAGGTAGAGGCCGACGAAACAGTCGAGGCCAAGTCTGATGAACATGACGAAGCCAAGGATGCTGAACAGAACGAGGCCAGTGAAGGGGTCATGGCGGAGGCTGACGACCAGGACAAGGCTGAAGCAGATGAAGGGGAAAAGTCTTAGGCCGATGGCCAGGACAAGGCCACAGACTTGCCCGCAGACTAGTGAGAGTTTGTGGCCGATGAAGGGAAAGTCTGCGGGACCACAAGGCTGATGAACAGGGAAAGGTCCATGGTTGGTGACCAAGGCCAAGAAGGCTTAATGAACAGGACGAGGCCGATGAACAGGACAAGTCTGAGGCCGGCAATGAATGGGACAAGGCCAAGGCCGAGCAACAGGACAAGACTGAGGCTGATGACTAGGGAAGTCTGCGGCTGATGAAGGACATTTTTGTCTCTCTGCTTTTTAGTTTGTAGTACCCTGCAAATCGTCCTCACACATATATTTGCCATTGTTCACGGTTAAAGCTACTGCTTTTCACAATGAGCAAGATGGTGTGTGTACGCGCTGTTCCTGGTGCATGGTGCTGAATGGAGCAGAGTTAAGTCTAGCTTGCTTTTCGTGGGTGTAAGTAGAACTTTAGGCCCTAATTCAATTATTTCCTTTGTAGCGATCCACAGAATAGAAAACAACAGTTTGTCTCCAGTGACGTTTCAGTCAATGAGAGAGGAGGAGGAGGAGGAGGAGGGAGAGGAGGAGGGAGAGAGAGAGAGAGCTACGTGGCATGAGAAGAAAGACAGACAAAAGTGATCTGAATAATCATCTTTTTTGTTTTACTTATTATGTTATATTATGTTTAACTTTTTAGCTGTCATCTCTCAGCTGTTAACACTATGGTTATTTTGCCCTGGGCCTCATCGCCTCGTGCCCGTATCAGCTGTATGTAAAGATTCTGGAAGGTGTGCAATGTCTTGAATATGAGGACAATTTTTGTTTGTATACTGTACCATTCCTTTACGGTGAATGAAGAATCCAAAAAATAAGAAAATACTTGATGAATTGAAGTAAAACGGAGGCCAAGATGAACAACTGCAAAACTATATCAAAATGTGTTTGTAAACTCCAAAACAATGCTCACAGTGTAATCCAAAGCCTCTCGTTTCTCTCTAAAATATAACCATAGAAGAAGAAAATAAACCTTTTAAACGACTTCTGGGCTAAATCGTCTCATGCACGAAGGACGCACATGCCTGGGTGCTCACGTGCGTGTGAATGAGCTTCCGTTGAACCCGGCCTCTTTGCTCATTTATGCTCATTATGCCGCAATTAAGTGACAATTCTTATTCGGAACGAGGTCTATTTTCACCGCAAATAAAGGCCACAACCTCTATGAATGAGGTATCAACTATATATCAATCATTTTGATACGAAATACTTACCACCAGTGATGTTTGTATAGTTGATTCGGCAATCCGATGGAGTATCTTTAAAGACCTTTAGGCTGCAAGACAAGTGTGATGAGAGATTAAACAAGACATGGCATAATAATGGTGTAGCTTCATGTAGATTTCGGACTTCATTTGGTCAGTCGTCTATGTATGATTCCATATTTGGCCAATGTTTCAGCCTGACTCGAGCACCATTGACTTCCACTATATAATGAAAGTTTATATATGTACTGTATGCATGCACATATCCAGCGGTGAGATTAGATTAGCTGTCTATTGTCTAATTTATTTATTTCGTGCAGATATTTACATGAAATAAACACATTTGAAAGTGCAGCTTTCTGACTGAATGAAGTCTTGTGAGCATTAATAGCACATTCTAATAGATATAGCATTTTTAAATCATCTTCCAAACAGCTGCTAGGGGGAGAAAAGAGTGGTGAAGTTGAGATGTGTCCCATTTCAAACTATGGTTCCATTCTGGTGGGCACTACAATAGGGTAGGGTCAAGGGGTGGTATTGGCATTGGCGGAGGTATGCGCTCTGCTAATTTGTAATATTCCTTCTCGTTGAAATCTGCAATTTCAGCAGTATTTTTAGTTGTGTGGGGCCGGATGCTATATTACCATATATGGAGCAATATTGCCATATATAGAGCCACCAACACAAGTCCAACCTTGTGTCACAAAGCGTGGCCTGGTGGCTATAAAAGCTGTGATGTGACCGAGTCATTAGGTGATAATGTGCAACTGCTAGCACACAGACAAGGTTAAGGAGGAAGAATTATACTACTTTACTGTTTTCATCAACATGCATACAGACAAGAAACTCAAAGTAACCGAACTAGAACCGTTCCCTGTCCGGGACAAGTCCAAGGTCAAAGATAAATATAACAACGGGGCTGATAGGGTCGTTAAACTGAACAAGGACGATGTTGATCACGACAAGTACAAGGCCTATATGGCAAAATATAGGAACAGCACACTTAAGGCATATACTACCTCTGTCGGTCCTAAGTCCGCATTTAAGCCCACATCTAAGCCCACATTTCTGTCCACATCTCTGTCCACATCTCAGTTCACATCTCAGTTCACATCTAAGTTCACATCTAAGTTCACATCTAAGTCCATCATTCAGCGTGTGCTGAAGCCAAGTGTGAGGAACATCTCCACTGCGTCATTTTTGCCCATCAGTCAGCGCGCGGTGGAGGTAAGTGTGAGGACGCATCTGATGCAGGACTGCTCCACTCAGACAGAACGTATACCAGAGCTTTACAACCCAGATAAGTATCACGTTCAGGACTGCTCCACTCAAACAGAACGTATACCAGAGCTGTACAACACAGATAAGCTGCAGGACTGCTTCACTCAGACAGAATCTATACTAGAGCTTGAGATCACCTCCGATAAGTCCTCAACAGAACGGGACAGGGCGGAGACCACAAAAAGACCGGACAGGGCGGAGGCCGCAGAATGGGACGAGGCAGAGGCCTCAGAATTGGACGAGGCGGAGGCCAGAGGACAGGCGGAGGCCACAGAAAAACTGGATGAGGCGGTAATCGGAGAGGCCACTGGGAAACTGGACGAGATGGAGGCCAGGGAACTGGACAAGGCGGAGGGTGAGGCTGAGGCCGGAGAATGGGTGGAGGCCGGAGAAAGGGTGGAAGCTGGAGAATGGCTGGAGGCGGCGGTCGGAGAAAGGGGAGAGGCCGTAGAATGGGTCGAGGCCGGGCAATGGGTCAGGGCCGGAGAAAGGGTAGAAGCTGGAGAATGGCTGGAGGCAGCGGCCGGAGAAGGGGTAGAGGCCAGAGAATGGGTGGAGGTGGAGGCTAGAGAACGGGTAGAGGCCAGAGAATGGCTGGAGGTGGAGGCCAGGGAACGGGCGGAGGCCGGAGAATGGCTGGAGGCGGGGGCCAGAGAACGAGTAGAGGCCAGAGAATGGCTGGAGGCGGAGGCCAGGGAACGGGTAGAGGCTGGAGAATGGCTGGAAGCGGAAGCCAGGGAACGGGTAGAGGCCGGAGAATGGCTGGAGGCTGAGGCCGGAGAATGGCTGAAGGCGGGGGCCCGAGAACAAGTAGAGGCCAGAGAATGGCTTGCGGCGCTGGAGGCGGAGGCTGGAGAAAGGGGTGAGGGCGAGGCCACTGAACAGGGCGGGGGATGGGGCGAGGGTGAGACTGCAGAACAGGGCGAGGCCATGGCTGATAATAATGAGGCAGAGGTCTCTGCTGAACGGGAGGAAGCCGTGGCGGCTGAACAGGATGAAGCCTTGACCTCTGAAGGGAACGAGGACATGGCTGCTGAAGGGAACGATAAGGCCGTGGCCCCTAAAGAGGATGACGAGACCAACACAGAACCTATACAAGAGCCTGACATCTCAGATAAATGGGACACGGTGGAGGCCGGTGAACCAGTCGCTGAGGCCACTGAACAGGATGAATCCGTGGCCGGCGATGGGGACGGGGCCGTGCCCTCTGAAGGGGACGAGGCCGTGGCAGCTGATAACTCCTTCAGTGAGTACTCCTCCGCTGATACAGAACTCATACTGCAGCCGGACACCTCAGATACACGAGACAAGGCCACTGAAGGGGGCGAGGCTGTGGCCACTGAAAAGGATGAGGCCGTGGCTGCTGAAAAGGACAAGGCTGAGGCCACGGATTAGTCCTTCACTGAGGAGTCCTCCACTGATGCAGAACCTATACCTGGACATCTACGACATCTAAGACGCTGAACCCCTAATTGCTCCTGATGAGCAGGTTGGTGCCTTGCATGGTGTCCTCCGCCTTCGACACCGACACCGACACCAACTCGACTTCTGGATCACCACCTTCCACTCTGTCCTTTCCAGCATAAGCTGGCCCTGCTGTCATGACACAGTGTGTCCATGTCGCTGTGGCTGTCTTTTTTTCCCCCCCTGTTCTCCTTTTTGCTTTTATTTTTCTTATCTCAGTTTAGCCATTTTGCCAATAATACTCCCTGTCACTGCTGACCCCTACTGTATGGACAATTGTGTTCTTTGGAGCGCCCGGCCAAAGCAGAGCCACCGTAGAGGATTCAAACCCCAGTATCCACGCTGGTGGCAGGAAACTACCCCTGCGCCACCGGGATGCTCCCTTGTGGCTGTCTTGTGTACACACTGGCCTTGGCCCCTTTTTTACTGCACTGTGAGCGGGAAAAGGCTGGCTGCATGATGTCAGAGATCCACATAGAAGCCACACCATTATTAGACCCCCACATTTCTTGTGCACACTGTCAGTAGTCCCAGTTCAAATCAAGAGTACCTCCACAGATATTTTTTTGAAGTATTTAATAGCATGTTTGTCTGCGGCTAATCTCACAAATCACTTGAGCAATCAGTGCCAGTTTTCTTTACTACGCTGCCAGTAGTCCAAAGAAGTAGCCCCACACATTTTTTATAGTCTCATACTTTTTTAACCTCGCTAACTAACTGGGAAGATGTTCTCAAATCTTCTCTTATTGGGCTCCCATTGCTACGTTGTATGTACACATTATATTGGTCATATACATTGGTCACAGTACATTTGAAGTGCTTGTGTTCCCATATATAAATGTTCCTCTGCAGTATGAGCAATGATGGAAGACTTAACTGTTTTTTACAGTTACTTTAAGAAGGACTTAAAGTAACAGTACCACAGTGTAAATACTTTGTTACAAGTAAAAGTCCTGTATTAGAAATCTTACTTAAGTCAAAGTACAAAGGTCTCGGTCTCTCTCTCTCTCTCTCTCTCTCTCTCTCTCTCTCTCTCTCTCTCTCTCTCTCTCTCTCTCTCTCTCTCTCTCTTCTCTCTCTCTCTCTCTCTCTCTCTCTCTCTCTCTCTCTCTCTCTCCATATATATATATATATATATATATATATATATATATATATATATATATATATATATATATATATATATATATAGTATATGGAGAGATTTTAATAATCTAATCTGAAAAGTAACTAGTAACTAACGCTGTAAAAAGCGAGTAAAAAGTACAGAATTTTAGTCTGAGAGTAGCGGAGTAGAAGTATGAAGTATCAATAAATGGAAATACTCAAGTAGAGTAAAAGTGCCGTACAATTTTACTTAAGTATTAGTACTTGAGTAAATGTACTTTGTTTTACACCACAGAGTATAAGTATACATATCTATTTACATGTTTCTCTATATGTGTATGTACATTTACGTTGTGTGCAAAATAATATGTTTTGATATGTAACCACCTAAACTCCATACTGTCTTTTCTATTTTCTGTTATTGCGGGGAAAGCTTTCACTGAAAATAGCCGATTTTCAGCGACAATTAACAAGCTCACAACGCGGGTCGCGTTGTAGTGATCTGTTATTTTCAATGAAAGCTTTCCCCACAATACGGATGCTGGGGTTTAAGCGGTTAAAAGTGGCATGTGGAGGGTGCAGGGTGTATCTTTAAAACACCTACAGGCTTCCTCTGAATCATAAAGGTGAATCACGTGGCATTGTGACGTCCAAGAACATCTTTTGATTGTCTAATGTCTTAAATGGTGCACTTATATTTAAAATGGCGCATTTACAGTATATAGCACTTTTTTCCAAAGCACTTTACAATGTGTAATTACATTCATTCACTCACCGACGGAGGAGGAAACCATGCAAGGCACCAACCTGCTCATCGGGAGCCACTGGCGCTTGGCCAATGGAGCCTAGGAGAGCACGTGCTCTTGCACCTTTTCCGAAATATAACCTTTAGTTAACTGTATGTTCCCTTTTATGTGAGCCCGATGCTGTGCAGTGGTTAGCTCTGGTCCATAGCATTAGAAGGAGTTCTCCTTAACGCTATGCACACACAACCGAACAATCTAGTTTCCCGTTCAGAAACGGGTTCTCACTCTAACGTGTCAATGTGCTACCTACCTGCTCGCCAATCATCTAGGAGCATAAATGCTTTCGTACAATGAGAGACAGAATGCAAAAAGAAAGTGTGGGATTCTGCAACAAGGGGGCTTGTTTAGCTGTTCAACAATAAAGAACCCTGTCTGGAACAATATCTCTTTTTATTTAGCTCAGTCCTGACAATCCATAAATCTATTATTTTTGGCTGACTAACACATATTTGTTTTGGGTCGGGGGGCTGGGTAGTCTCTCATAATGGGTCCGGGTACCTGAAAACCTGATCCATGTATCACTACTGGCTGCTATTACCATATATGGATCCATATTAGCATATATGGAGACACCAACACCAGTCGCAACTTGCGTGACAAAGAGTGTCCTGGTTGCTATATAGGTTATGGTTGCCTACTGAGCCATCAGTTGACCACAGCCAATGTGATATTGTATTCATATGAATAGGAAGCAATTTTACTCCTCTGCTTTTCTTCATCATCAGGCATACGTTGAATGTACTGGAGATAGAGATGTCTAAGGCCAATGAATGGGACAGGTCTAAGACCAATAATCTGGTCATTGGCCTCAGCATGGTCCCTGATAAACAGGACAAGGCCGAGGCTGAAGACCAGGACAAGTTTAAGGTGGAAGGGGACACGGCTGAGGCTAATAAACAGGGCAAGGACGAGACCGAAGAAGAACAGGACCAATCTCAGGGATCGGCCTCAGACTTGTCCAGGACACAGCTGAGGGTCGATGAATTGGACAAGTTGGAGGCCCATAAATGGGCCAAAGTACAGGACAAGTCTACGGCTGATAAACGGGACAAGATGGCAGCCGAGGCCGATATCCTGGATAAGGCCTTTGCTTTGTCCTTGTCATTGGCCTCTGCCCTGACGTGTTCATCAACCATGGACTTGTCATGTGTTGATGATGAACAGGATACATCCAAGGCTGATAAATGGGACATGTCAGAGGCAGAAAAAAAGTTCATGGCCGAGGCAGATGACCTGGACAAGACCATGGCCGATGACCTAGAAAAGGCAGAGGCCAAAAAACAGGACAAGTCTGAGGTCGATGAACAAGATGAGTCCCAGGTTGAGATACGGGACACGTCAGAAGATGAAAAATATCTATCAAAGGTCCATGACAGCAAGGACAAGTTTGAGGCTGATAAACAGGTCCAGTCCAAGGTTTCAGATAAGTTTGAAAAATCAGAGGCAGAGGCTGATAAATTGGTCAAGACTGACAAGTTCAAAGTTGACAGACAAGGCCAGTCCAAGTCCAATAAACAGGACACGTCCGAGGCCGATAAACCACGTTACAAGTATATAGTTGATAAACAAGGCAAGTCCAATAAACTAGACATGTCCAAGACCGAGAAACTAGACAAGTCAAAGGCCAAAAAACAGGACATGGACAAGACTGCTAAATGGTACAAGATTAAGGCCAATGACCAGGACACTTCCAAGGTCAATGAACAGGAAGAGATGAAGGCTGATGAACAGGAGAAGAGGGATGCCATTGAACGGGACAAGTTATTCATACTGGAAACGTTCAAGCCCAATAAACAGTGGCCATGCTGTCAAAACACAATGTGTCTATGTTGTCGATGGAATCCAATGTGATAAGAATGCGCAGGATCTCAGCCAACGCCAACTCTGCACTCCTGGATCGCCACCATGCATCCATCCACTCGGTCCTTTATAGCATTAAGAGCACAGCGGTAGTGTTACTGGCCATGTCAAGTCTCAGTGTGGCCATTTTGTGTAGACACTGTCCAGGGCCTTCTCCTGGAAAACTGCAACCTTCTTTTGACTTTTCTTTGCCGTTCAACTTCCAATGTAAAATTACTGAAGTAAAATATTCCACACAAGAAATTGGTCCCTGAACAGTCCAACGGTTTGTGAGATTAGACCCTGGACCAACAAACGTGGACACATACACATCAGAATATAATTGCTTAATAAAAAGATGCCATACTATACTATTATACTGTGTTGTCAAACAACAGCCACTCTATACAAAGCTGTAAAAAACTCCACATAATATACTGTGGTCAGAAATACTGTACACTACTTTAGTGGTGTCAAACTCATTTTGGGTCATAAACCTGAATTGGCAAAATTCAACATAATTTTGAACCAGTTGGGCGCACGTGAACCCATGTGCAATTATGCATGCTCCCTACTCGCAAGAACCCGTTGCCTTTGCTCTTTTTCAACCTTCTCTCATGCATCACAGTAGATTCTTATAAGGAATATTGCCTAGCAAGTATTTCCTTTTATCAGGAACGGAATAAGACTCGTAGGGGCCCATGGGACAATTATCTTTCAGGGCCCGCCACACTACCCAGAATGGCGCAATGGGCAATTTCAATTTAGATCATTTGAATTTAGAATTTGTCAATTGAAATTGAGCCTTGTGGTCCAAGGCTGCCCAAGAACCCCTTGTAGTCACGGCCCCTGGGCACTGGCCCCATTGTCTCAGCCTATAATTTATCCATGCCTTTTATGATCGGTAGTATTAACTTACAGTCATACGCTACAGGACAGTTGAGAGAATAAAATATGATGCTATTTGTCTGTTTGTCTGTGCAAGAAGTGACGAGCTGGCCTTCTAATCTACAGCCCTCTGAATGACGACCTCAAGGAGCAAATGCTGCCCTTTCTCGAACCTGTGTCTAAATGAACTGATTTCACCTAGACCACTGTTTCTCAACGTCTGGTACGGGGCCCACCATGGGTCCAAATGGTCCCTTAACTCTGAGAGTGTACAAATGGAACAATTCTTTTTACACTGTAAAATCTTCAGTGTTTATTTAACTCGAAGTGTACAAATGGAACCAAATGAACCCATTTGTGCACTCTCAGAGTAAATTAATGCATATACCCACAACCGTTGCAGTTATGGTCTTGTCCTCACAATAATAGTTTTAAAGTGCTATTTCAGAGTCACAAATACTAAAAACAAGCAAAACAGAGGACTTCTACCTCCAATCGCTGCACAAACTGTCTGGTTTAATTGATTTTGTAAAACAACAACATTGAGATGTTCTCTCCATGTACGCTGGATAAAGTTAGTATTTTGCAACATATCATATTATACCAAGTTATAACACAAGTTTATAGTCATTAGTAATGCTGCTATAGAATCATATATGGAGCCATTTTACCATATATGGAGCCTCCAACACAAATCCCAATGTCTGTCACCAATTGTTGCCCTTGTGGATATAAAAGGTGGTAATGCTGTGTCATCTATAGACAACCCTACCCTTAGTAATCTACAGCGGTTTATGCCTTTATACATTATACTTTGTTATCTGGATCGTGGATACAGTAGGGGAAGCTCAAGAAACCCACATAGAGGAGTTCCAGGACATGTCTGAGGCTGATGAACAGGTCACGCCCGAGACAGACGAACAGGTCAAGCCCGAGGGCAACGAACTGGTAAAGCCCGAGGCCGATGACGATGAACAGGTCAAGCCTGAGGGCGATGAACAGGACACAACTGACAATTTAAAGTCCACGGTCGAAATACTGGATAAACGGGACAAGACGGAAGCTGATGACGATGAACAGGTCAAGCCTGAGGGCGATGAACAGGACACAACTGACAATTTAAAGTCCAAGGTCGAAATACTGGATAAACTGGACAAGACGGAAGCTGATGAAGAGGAAAAGGCCAAGGCCAAAAAACGGCACAAGGCTAAGTCCAAAAAACATGAAAAGACAGAATCCGATGAACGGGACAAGACAGACAAGGTGGAGGCCAATGAATGCGAAAAGACGGAGGCTGATGAAGAGGAAAAGGCCAAGGCCAAAAAACGGCACAAGGCCAAGTCCAAAAAACATGAGAAGACAGAATGCGATGAACGGGACAAGACAGACCAGGTGGAGGCCAATGAATGGGAAAAGGGGGAAGCCGATGAACGAGATAAGGCAGAAGTTGATGAAGAGGAAAAGGCCAAGGCTAAAAAACGGCACAAGGCCAAGTCCAAAAAACTTGACAAGGCGGAGGCTGATGAACGGGACATGGTGGAAGTAGATGAAGACGAAAAGGCCACGTCCAAAACACATGACACGGCGGAGGGCGATGAACGGGACAAGGCGGAGGCCAATGAAGAGGAAAAAAGGAAAAAAGCCAAGGCCAAAAAACATGAGAAGTCCAAGGTAAAAAAAAACGACAATCTGGAGGCCAATGAAGGGGAAAAGGCGGAGGCTGATGAAGACGAAAAGGTCAAGGCCAAAAAACAGCACAAGTCCAAGGCTGATAAACAGGACAAGATGGGGGCTGGTAACCAGGAAAAGTCCATGGCTGAAGAACATGAAAAGTCCAAGGCTGATGAGCATGTCAAAAAACATGACAAGACCAAGCACAAAAAGCAGGACAAGGCAGAGACCGATGAACGGGACAAGGCGGAGGCCGATGAAGATGAAAAGGCCAAGGCCAAAAAACGGCACAAGTCCAAGGGTGATAAACAGGACAAAACGGAGCCCAATGAACAGGACAAAGACGAGGCCGATAAATTGGACATGGACAAGGTCGAATCCTATGACAAGGAAAAGTCGAAGGCCGAAAAACACGATAAGTCCAAGGCCAAAAAACGGGACAAGCCCAAAGCCGATAAAGAGGACAAGGTTGAGGCCGATGAACATGACAAGTCCAAGGCTGATAAACGAGAAAAGTCCAAGTCCAAAAAAACCCACAAGTCTAAGACTGATAAACAGGACATGGCTGAGGCCAGTGACCAGGAAAAGTACAAGGCCGATGAACAGGATGTGTCAAACACTGATGAACGTGACAAAACCGAAGCTGATGAACAGGACATGGCCAAGGATGACTTACAGGACAAATCTGAGGTTGAACAGGATGAGTCAAAGATTGATGAACGTGACAAGACAGAGGCAGATGAACAGGACAAGTCTGAGGTTGATGTCCAGGATCAGTCTGCAGACGATAAATTGTAAAGTTCCAAGGCCGATAATGATAAGGTTGAGGCCAATGACCAGGACTAGTCCTTGGCAGTGTTGTTGGCCCCACTGTCTTGCAACAGTGTGACATATAGTCATGGCCAACCATGTTATAGACACTGTCCAGGTCCTTTGGTCTTGTACAGCAGTGTTTATTCTACTGTACTTCTACTTTTGTTTTGTTTTTTGTTTAGTCTATTTCTCTTTTTATGGCGTGGCTCTGTAGGAGATGGCGAGCCGTCTATAAGCGGATTTGTCTGTATGTTTGTGTACCCAGGGCTGACCTCGCAAACCACTGGACCGATCAGTGACAAACTTCTTGTACACGCTGCCAGTAGGTCAAGGAAGTACCCCCACGCAGACATTGTGAATATATACTGTATTTCTTTACTTTCACTTCCATTTTTTACAGAAGTCAAAGGGATTGGATTGGGCTGAAACCTTGAACAGATCTGGAGTCATGGGATGACATCATAAGATGACATCGGGACATTAAGACTGGCCACTTGAAGTCCGACATCCACATGTGAGTCATCCCAGTGACCAGGTCATTGGTCACTGGGAGCCTGTGGAATCAATGTCATAATCGACTGAGTTAAACACCCTTTTTTATGTTTTTACAGCGTGACAATGTAGGGGCCGAGAATAGGCTCTGTGTGTCTGTGTGAGTCCAGGGCTAATCTCGCAAACTACTGGATATCACAACTTTCACTATAAATGTAAATTTCTATATTTTCTCACTGATCATTTGGTATTTTCAATTAAAATAGTTTTAAGACATTCCCTTTAATTCACATACAATAGGTCATGTGATAAATACATCAAGAGACCTGCAAGTAAGTCAAATGAGCAGTATAGGGACAACATTTGGATTGAATAAATAAAATTGTACTGAAACGTTCAAGAATTATACAATTTCAGCTGGGCAATATATTGTACTCACTGCCAGTTTATGAAAATCATTCTAGAATTCTATAGAAGGAAGCTTTGTATGATCTAATCGGGAGACATGCTTTGTAATTAGCAGTTTAATTTGACTGCACTCCCCAACTATGGATAAGGAGTAGAAACAATCGGCAGGTATTTTTTCAATGGTACTCACTGGCTCAGTTTAGTCAGATATTGTGAATATTTTTAGAACTTTGATTTTATACGGGAAGTCAATGATGTAGACTCCCCCAGAGCCTAATTGAGACGATTAAATTGCTATACACCAAATCAATCATTCAGATTAACATCAATGACCAATCAGTGACTGAAGCTTTTGAAGTTCAGCCAGGCAAGCATCATACAAGGGTGTCCATACTGCGCTTTTGTGTTGGACATAAGCCCACTGCTGAACAACAGAATACAAAGTGATACCAGGTTGTCTGTTATAGGGATAGTTCAATATGGAGAGAGCATAACAAAATGTGTTTTTATCTCAGGCTTTGGTGATTACACATGATGATGGGCCTTGATGGAGGAGAGAGAACCCTCCCCCTGGAGTCTAGATGCTGGTGGTGAGGAATGATAGGTTCAGAGGCAGTGATATTTGTAGAATGGAGACCATGGCATGATTGGAAATTGAAAGAGCCTGATTGGCTAGGTGTGCACATGCTTAGAATTGTGAATGAAATGTTTGGACAGCATGGGAGAGTTAAGTAACATAGTGGACAAAAGAGACCTGAATGAAAGCATGAGAGAAAAGATCTTCCTTACTGAACATTTAAAACTGTATGAAGAGGTTGGGGTAAAATATCACTTACCATACCTTTAAGCAGCCCATTCAAAAGTACAAAGAATGTATAACATATAGTAATAATCATAATGGTGAAAATAGCAGATCTACAAGCTCACAATGTGTTGTTATGTGACACATTGTAGCTACTGAGTTAAAGTACTGTAGTAGGCCTACTTGCTCTGTAAAAAAATGTCTACTTGAGTTAAAGTATTGGAGTACTTGCTTATAAAAATACTCAAGCATTCAAAAGTACAGATTACAATGCACATTTTATGTTAGCCAGACCCAAGGGGTCGGGGCTTACATGAGGCTTTGTATCTGTTTCGTCCATTCATGGGCAGGGGCCATTTGTCCTCCGGCCCCAGCCAAAAAAGTCTGTCCCCCTTTCGTCCATACATGGGTATCTGTTTCGTCCATACATGGGCAGGGGCCATTTGTCCTCCGGCCCCAGCCAAAAAAGTCTGTCCCCCTTTCGTCCATACATGGGTATACACAGGCTGACACGTCATGTGAAGTCCGGCTTAGCCGTGACGTAGTGCATGTTTTGTACCTGTTTGCCAGACCCAAGGGGTCGGGCTTACATGAGGCTTTGTACCTGTTTCGTCCATACATGGGCATGGTCACTTTGTCCTCCGGCCCCAGCCAAAAAAGTCTGTCCCCCTTTCGTCCATAAATGGGCATAGACACAAGCTGACACGTCATGTGAAGTCCGGTGATGTAGTGCTCTGATCTTATAAAGTACTTATTCTGGGTCTGGCAGAACCAGGTCTCCTGGTCTTGTTTAACATAGATGCATTGCTGTGCTGTAATGTAGACCACATTTTTGTATTTACAGTGTGTATACTCAAAAAAACATTTAGGCTACTTTAGTACAGTACTCAAGTAAATGTACTTGGTTACTGTCCACCACTGGTAATAACACAGCTATGTGGACTGGAGGAATGAATGTGTGATTCATCAAAAAAAAAAAAAAAAAACCCAAGGGGAGGGGGTGCTTTTCCCCCCAAACTGTTAATAAAGTATTCAATCAATCAGTGGTACAAAAGGACCCCATTTGAAACAGGCGATTAGGCTTTCATGGGATTTTCATCCTATTTAGTTGACCTTGTATTTAAACTGTACCTTCATGTGCTTTTTTCAGCAAACTTCTAAATAAAGTATTCAATCAATCAATCAATCAATCAATCAAAAGAACTACCGGTTACCAATGATGCCATGAGAAATGTCGCCATCATGTGGCAACATTTAGCCAACGCAAACAAATCCTTTTCTGGTAAACCAAACTATGTCGTCCTCAAAGTTGCCCTGCTGTGATTGGCTAAAGGAACGAAACTGTTCCATCCACTCGAATCCCGATTGGTCCATAGTACAGTCAACTGACTAGCATGTTTTCTTGTATCTGCTGCTCTGCTTAACAACCACCACGGCATCAACAGGTTTGTGTCTCAGTTTAACATCATTATTTATTATCTTACGAGTTTCTCTGGAAAGAACGTTGACTCTACATGAACGGGTGTTACACGGTGTTTAGTTACCCAGCTGGTAATCGGTTACCGCTGAACGCCTTTCTCACGAATTCTCAGTGATCCTACACCTAACTGTTGGTACTTTGAAGCTGACCAAGCAGGGACAGTCAGACTAAAAACCTTTCATTTCATCATGTCGCTTTGCCTAAAAAAGCAGACCTAGCTAACAACGCGTCGCGGTGCTTGTAGATCTGATCTTTTGGGCAAGCAGCGACAGACACCACCATCCTTCGTGGACGTGTGTGTGTGTGTGTGTGTGTGTGTGTGTGTGTGTGGCTCTGTTATAATGTTACCAATTCATTTCAAATGTGGCGGTTTGTATCGTTTTGTGAAGTGACGACGTGGGTGGTCTGCTCTAGTAAACTATATGACGAGAGAGGCAATGTATAACATCATGATTCCCATCTTTCAGATTTAAGGCCTGACAATGTTATTATTTTTAGCTATCATTATTTATTTATTTTACTTTAGTGTAATGTGGTCTCAGTAGCCTATCAGTTAAATGTAAATAACTTACTATCTGCACAAAGGTGTGATCACTTTTACATGTGCAGACTGTTTAATCCATTAAAGTCGGTCAGTTAATTATTGTAAGTTAGAAGGATAACGGTCCCCTGTAGGAAGACACACGAAGCAAATAGCCATCTGTGCCAGTCAGTCCGTTACCATGGTAACGTGGTAAACCCGTTTTGGTTTGCACAGTGACTAGCTTATAGCAGGTTGTGTGTGTGTGTGTGTGTGTGTGTGTGTGTGTGTGTGTGTGTGTGTGTGTGTGTGTGTGTGTGTGTGTGTGTGTGTGTGTGTGTGTGTGTGTGTGTGTGTGTGTGTGTGTGTGTGTGTGTGTGTGTGTGTGTGTGTGTGTGTGTGTGTGTCTGTCAGCTGTCAGCTGTCAGCTGTCTGTTGTTAAATGGTATTGTGTGTGTGTGTGTGTGTGTGTGTGTGTGTGTGTGTGTGTGTGTGTGTGTACACGTAGCAGCCCTGGGCTGTGCGTAACGTTGTCATTAGCAGGACAAGCTAGCCAGAGACATAAGGTAAGGTTATCCACTTAAACCATAGAGTTATAATATATCACTTAAACCCTCTAGTCTAGACCAGGCTTCAACGTTTTTCAGGCCAAGGACCCCTTAGCTGAGAGATGAAGCAGACACCCCCACTACATATTATGTACAGTGATGGAAGAACCACTCACATTTGCTACTTAAGTAAAAGTATCAATACTACAATGTAGAACTACTCTGTTACAATGAAAAGTCCGGTATTAAAAATAGCTTGTAGATCTTCTATTTTCAAATAGCCAAAGTATGTAGGACTGAAGTGGTTAATGTATGTTTGTTTAAAAATAATAAAAAAAACAAAATCTACAAAGTAACTAGTGACTGAAGTTTTCAAATAATTATAGGGGAGTAAAAAGTACAATATTTGCTTCTGAGATGTAGTGGAGTAGAAGTATTGAAAATTAGAAATACTCCAGTAAAGTAAGAGTACTTCAAAGTTTTACTTAAAGGAGTAGTTCACCCAAAACATTACCTATTTTTTTTAATCAATTACACACCCCATGAAGCATTGAATTCATGGAGTTTTTTTGTTTTTGTCACATTTCTAAGCCAATAATTTGATGACTGGCGGAAAGATGCTAGTGTTTCCGGTAGAAGTCTCTTTTGAGTCTCCTACCTGAGAGACTGCCGGTCATAAAATTATTGCCTTAGGAATGCGACAAAAACAAAACAATATCCCTGAATTCCATGTTTCGCGGGGTGTGTAATTGATAGAAAATAAGTCATTTTTTTGAGTGAACTACTCCTTTTAAGTACAGTACTTGAGTAAATGCACTTAGTTACTTTCCACTACTGATTATGTAGCCAAACATTTTGTTGCAGATTAAACCTTTTCATAGCTGGCTTGCTTCATAGACTTGATGACAGACAGCGCTGTCATCAGTGTTGTGTAAATTAATGTTTTGTTTGTTTACACTTGATCTTTTCTATTAATATGTTGGATTCATGTTGTTAATGTGTTATGTGTATTAGACATTTAACCACGTAAACTTTCAATAGTTACTTAAGTTAGTCTTGGCCTTTGGCTCTGTACTCTCTCTTTTTCTCACAAAGAGTTTTTTTGTTTAAAAAAATAAAAATAAAGCTCTATTTTGTGATAGTAATCATTGCTATAGAGTGTTTGTTCAGCAACAGGGATTTCATTTTCATTTATGAATGAAATGTGAATTCCACAACCAAGATGGTTTACCAGGCTAGGTCTGCTCTGCCCAGCTCTTAAGGAAACAGAAAATACATTTTCAGTTGGGTGACCAATTTAATCCATTCAGGAGAAAGTACCCATTCAATTGTATAGTGCTCCAGCTGTCATCACTTCCAATTTCACTTTTGTTTTCCTGTAACCTTTATGAGTTCTCTCTCTCCTGATTGGATGAAAGTGGTATAAGTGGACCTGAAAATAAAAAAACATGTTCACTAAAGAGCTGGAGAGACAGGGAGATCCCCTGTTACTGAACAAACACGCCATAGTAACGATTGCTATCAGAATACAGAACTATTGAACATTTATTTGAACAAAAAACATATCGCAGCACCTATAATATATCCCATTTGATGTCAAAGCAGCGTGCTCTCAAACGCTGGGTGTTACCGAGTGGCTAATCAGCTTTGCACGTCTTTATTTTTAGAGATGGGAGAGACTAGAGAGGGATGCCTGTGGTGATCCTCCACGCCAGTGGAAGGTGGTGACCGGGGCAAAGCAATGTGGCCGCGTAGCTGTCAGCCCTGCTGCCGTAGACCATGAAGAAGATATTCAGCTTCACCAAGAAGAACAAGTTTTCTTCTTCCTCGTCACTCAACCAAGGTTATTATAGTTTTACATTTTTCATTATTATTATTATTCCTTTTTTTTTCATCTTTGAATTTTTTGTTTTCAATTCAAGCTCACCACATGTTGTGAACTTGTAGATCTGCTATCTCCTCTATTTTTGAAGAACAATATTGGAAGATTTCATATCCACCCAATGCTAGTCTTCTGTATGAAACACTGATAAACACTGACAAAGACTAAAACTAAGGACATTTTCTATGCTGATTTTAGTAAATATTTGTTAGTTTTGAAAACACACAATACAGTTTCAGGCAGTTATTTTTTGTTTGTTTGTTTTTTTTGTCTCGGTTAGATTTTTATTTCAGTTAACTAAAATGTTTTTGTCAACTCTAGTTTTTGTTATTTGATCAGTTTTAGTTAACTATTCTAACCCTTCCCCCTCAACGCCCCACAGACAGTGGGAGTGTTCATTCTGCACATGGCTATGAGCTGAAGGAGAAGGACCTGAGCAAGGTTCACAAAGCTGCCTCAGTAGGTGATGTGTCCAAGCTCAAACAGCTTGTCAAGAAGAATGATGTCAATCAGCCAGACAAGGAGAACAGGTGAGCAGCAGGACTCTTATCCTAGTGGAAGAAATACTCTGATTTCTTTCACTTAAAGCTGCACTATGTATCTTTCCTGTTCTACCCCAGATTTGAACCCGGGTCTCCTGCACAAGTGCTGAATTTTGAACCACTGAGCTAATAGAGCCTGCCTGCTTGCTCAGGGGAGAAATTGAATTTTGACCTTCAGACAGTGCCACTTGTCAACCTGTCGTGTCAAACCTAGACACAGGATCAAAATGTCTCAATAGAGGAGCAGGGAGACTGAATACAACCACCCCAATTATATTAGTTATATAGTACAGCTTTAAGTAAATGTATCAATACCACAATATAGAAACACTCCGTTACAAGTAAAAGGCCTGTACTCCAAATGTTACCTGAGTAGGAGTACAGAAGTATACCTTTCGCTAAGCCGCCGTCCTCCATAGGCGGTCGTCCAATGCCAGCTTAGCGACCTTTGCTAAGCTGGCATCTGGTTGGACAAGCCGTGGGCACACATCATTGGAGTCAATGTAATCTAGCCTTTGTACAGAAGATAATTAGCAGCATTAATGACAAGATCAATTAAGATTAATACTGTGATAACACTATGGTGATTACAATAATACTAATGAGTATAATGGCATTAATCGTAATAAAGTCGCAAATCATATAAAACAAAGAAATGTAAAAAGAACTCAGTGATACTGATGTGTTGACATGGTTGCTTTGGCATGTACACCTGAAACAGTCTTAGATTTATGGGCCTGTTTAGAGACACATGCAGTTTAAGTCATTTATATTTTTGACAGCAGATGTGTATTCGTGATGGCTACGGTCAGTCGGTCAGTGACTTCCAAATGGAGTTTTGGGGTCGGGTTCAAGTTAGTGTTCAACACGCCAGAATCACAAAGCAACTCGTATAGCACTGTACTGCTCGTCAAAAGTGTTTATTAAGTTGTTTGTCTATTTAGTCAAACAAGGGCTCATTTTCTAACATTGGGTGGTGGAGATGTGGGGGGAGGAGCTTAGCGAAAGGTCTATTCATTGGCATCAAAATATGCTTAAAGTACCAAAAGTAAATGTATTCTTCATGCATAATGTCCCATTTAACTATTTTTTTTATTTGTCAAAATCTTCCGGGGGTTTAATTTACAACAATGACCGCTGACCGGCTCCCCATTGATTCCCCTTTGCTCATCCATTTTCCCAGCAAAAATAAGTACCGGTTTGCAAGAACCAAAAGAGCCAGAATAGCAGGTGTGATAAATGGTATCTTATCAGACGTGCTGGAGTTTAGACACTGGGTCAAATTAACTTGACACTTAAAAGCCCACATGACATTATTTAGTTTCTTCTTATGTTTCAAAGTGGGATCTGGTTACCTCTGACCAGTAGTAGGGGAATTGGGAGTCATTGGGAGTTTTAAGTGGAGTGCCTCAGCTCATTTACTCAATGGCTTGCTGATGAGAATCAATACCTGTTGCTATTAGTTAATTGCCAAAATGAACAAATTCAAAATGGTAGAGAAGGACATTGTCAGGTCTCTGCTCTTTATTATAAGTGTCTTGAGACGACTCTAAGTAAAAATATTTCTAAGATCTATAGTAATGGCATGAATAAAATGTATCCCGGTGCACATTAATACCCGTTAGAAACAATAGAAATCTAAATTTGGCTTTTTATAGATGTTAAACAATCCGTTTGGAAGTCCATAGTTTGGACAAATCCGATTTTACAATGTGTACTGTATATGCTTGGTGATGTGAGCTGAGTGACTTAGTGTGGTGGTATAATAGCCTACTTAAAGCTTATATTCTCTGGTTTGTTTACATATTTAAAGGTACTGTATGTTAAAATAAGTGCTGAATGGCTTTATATTCCGATAGCAATCATTATATAGAGTAGAATGTTTGTTCAATAACAGTGGTCTTCCTGTCTCTCCAGCTCTTTAGTAAACAGAAAATAAATTTTCAGGTTCAAGGTTGTGCTTTATTGTTGCAGCTTGTGTACAGGTACATCAGAGTAAATCTTATTTTACTTTCAGATAAATGAGCAGACAAAATTAGAACTGGAACACAACCTGATTAATGATGTTTATGTTCTCTCTCCTGAATTTGGTGTCACACCTGAAAATGTCTACTAAGCAAACACTCTATAGCAATGATTACTAGCATTGCTATAGAGTAAAGTCTATTAATATAGAGATTAACCTTTCAACAAAACAATGTTTTTTTTAACCAAACAGTATCACTTACAGCACCTTTTATTCAGTCCCTTGTTTTGAACAGAGATGCCACACTGTGCATGTAGAACATCACCACCCTTTTCTCTGTTACAGGACAGCTCTTCATATTGCCTGTGCCAATGGCCATGTGGAGGTGGTTCACTTCCTGGTTGAGGGCAAAGCCAAGCTTAACCTATGTGACAGTCAAAACAGATCCGCCTTGATGAAGGTAATCCCTATGGATCTTTTCCACTATAAGAACCAAGTGAACCGTGACGTGCCATCTAATGTATTTCACAGGATCTCATGAATTTGTTTCCATACACACTAAAACAGCTGATGTAAAAGCTCACAGTGTGTCACAAGAGCTTGGAGAGCAGCTATTTTCACTTTTTTAAAATGTGTTTTTTTTACAAAGTATCTCAATGGTTTTGGGCACACACATTACGGCATGCTATGAGCTTGCAGATATGCTATTTCTAGCCAACGTTCTCTCTGAACCCCAGAATATGTATCCTGGGGTTCAAGTGGTAAAGTGTTTACTTAATGTCCACCATGGCAGGCGGTGCAGTGCCAGCATGAGCGCTGTGTGAGCATCCTGTTGGAGAACCATGCAGATCCCAACCTGGCGGACACCAACGGGGACACGGCCCTGCACATGGCTGCAGCCATCCCTTCCATCTCCTCTGCTGCACTGCTGCTGGAGCACAGGGCTGCCGTCGACACCCAGAACAAGGTGACTCTCCCTGTCTGGGGCTGCCTAGCACATTGTTCTATAGGCCTCAGACCAGTGGTTCTCAAACCACTGTCCAAGGACACCCACATTAATATGAATTTGGCCACAGACCCGCATCTGAAACGATTTTGTGCCCCCCACTACAAGATTTGTGTTGTTAAAAATGTTTTTAAAAAAAAGGATTTCAGACTTCATGTGACCAGCCTGTGACATCTGTCATCTACAGTATGACATCAGTCGCCTATGACATATCTATGAGGAATGACTCCAAAAGTGGGATGAAGTCTCAGTCCAATCGAAGACCCTTTGACTTCCATTATAACATTTTAGTTGAATATTTTAAAAAGTATAATAAACGTGCATACAAGGGTTTCATCTCTGAAACTTTGCCATAACTGATTTGAGTCATATTTATGAGATTTTATGAGAGTATACTAGTGTGGGTAGTGTCCTTTCACATTGTTGTGCCACCCTAGAGCCTAGGGTCTGCCTGACGTTTCTTCCAGTTAAGCGGGAGGTTTTCGTTGCCACTGTCGCAAAAATTGCTTGCTCAGGGTGGGACTGTCGGGTCTCTGCTCTACATGTAAAGTGTCTTGAGACAACTTGTTGTGATTTGACACTTTAATAAAATTGAATTGAATTGAATTGAAAATTGTTTCACAAATCACAGACTGAGACTTCTGGGGGGCCTAACAAAACATTTTAGTCGTGAGATTAGTTTTTGCTTTAATCCCTGTGATGTGCTTCCAGGAGGGTGCCAGCCCCCTGTCCACGGCGGTTCGTAAGAGTCACGTGGAGATGGCCGAGTTTCTCCTCAAGGATGGTGCCGACGTCAACGTTAAGGACCAGGATCAAAGGTCACTTACTGGACAACATGCATTTAGTTGCTGTCAGGCAGAAACCTCCTATCTCCATATTTTAACTTTTTGTGTTTCTTTTTAGTTGAATTAACATCCTACTTGATCATACTACAGTGTCACACAAAAGTATCAAAAATAGCAGACCTGCAAGCTCGAAACGTGGCACGAAGTGAGTCGTTTTGAGCTTGTAGATCTGCTACTTTTGCTATTTTTTTTTTTGAATCCTGAAAAGTAACAGTTTTGGACATATGAGGTTTCCACCCGACAGAAACGATTTGAAACACACAGGCCTGTCAGTTTCATATTGCATACATAATTACATAATCGCCTGGTTGCATTTTATTTGACATAAATCACAATTGTTTTGCATAATCGTCAGAATCGTTTCCTTCCATCTGCATGAAGTAATCAGGAAAAATAGTGGAAATAAGCTGTGAGCTTGTAGATTGCCTATTTTTTGCTATTTTTTAAAGTATAAAATAATTAAATATGGCCTGTTTTGGCCCATAGTAGGCTACATTATTGATTTTGTTCAATGGTACCAGTCATTTATTTGTATATTTCAGTTATTTGTTTATTTGTTATTTTATCTACCCTGTGCAATATTTGCATAAAAGGCCTACAGAAATGTCATTCTTATTTATTCCAATGTTCAAAGCCAAATATACACTCAATCATTAATCGCAGTTATTTATGTGACAATTAATCGTCAATGAATATTTCATGATCGCGACAGCCTTAGTAATAGATGTGTATTGTATAATTTATTCTGCCGAAATGGGTACCGACACTGTGTAATACTTCTGTCATTGTCACTCTACCTAAAGGACGCCATTGATGCTGGCTGCTGGAAATGGACATACGTGCATGGTGCGACTGCTCCTTCAGTTTGACGCAGACATTACACTGCAGGACACCAGCGGCTGCACCGCTGACAGCCATGCAGTGAGGAATCAGCACCATGCGTAAGCTCTTTTCTTTTACTCACTCACACACACATGTCTCATGTTTAGCTCTGGCCCTCATTGAGTCATTGGTAAGAAAATGTGGTGTTTTTTTGTTTTGTTTGTTTGAGTTTTGCTCTATACCATGTCAAGGACCCCAAACTGATATGTATTTGGTTGCTGTTTTTGTAAGTATAAAATAGTGTTAAAGTGGTTAAACTGATTATGCACATTTTACTGGGGACCCCCTGGAACACCCTTGGGATACCCGGACCCCACTTTGAGAACCACTGTTTTATACGATGTGAGATGGAGAGAAAACATGTCACTTTCCATCCTGTGAGAATAGTAAAGCCCTTCACAAGTTCACATTCAAACAGCAGGTTTGGAATAGCATGTCACACAGGCTCATATTATTCTAAATCAATGGACCTTTTGTTTTATAATATTACTAACATTGTTTAAAATGTCAGAATATGAAATGGACTATATCTGACTGTGGTGTCAGACCTTGTATCCACCACCAGAGGACTGTGGGTTCTACTGGTTGGTCTTTCAGTCTCTGCTCAAATGGTTCGTCTTGTAGGCAGTGAATGTTTCTTGACATCCGGACGTTACTGCTCTTTGCACTCTGTGCATGGCCGACGCCGCATCATCACTGTGATGTCACTGTGATGTCAGTCTCGCCCAAATACGGAGCTCTATGTCAGTCTTTCCCTTATTAGTAAACCTTATTCCGAGAGTAGCCTCACAACCACTCCAGTATCGTAAGTGCCAACATCTTCGCATTGTTTTCCCTACTTATTTCGTCCCCACCAAAAGCCGTTATGTCAAATACACTAAACAAGTCTGCCGAAGAAGACGGCGGCTGGAGCCCGACCCTTGTGAGCGGGGATCTGTTTTCCTGTCCAGAGGACGAGTCTCTGGCCCACTGCATCAGCGAAGACTGCCGCATGGGGAAAGGCATCGCCTTGCCCTTCAAGCAGAAGTTTGGCGGCGTGGGCGAGCTGAAGGAACAGGGAAAGATCCCGGGACAGTGTGCCGTGCTGAGGAGAGGAGGACGGTTTGTCTACTATCTGATCACAAAGGAAAGGTTCCATGACAAACCCACCTATGAAAGCCTCCAACAGAGCCTGGAGGACATGAGGTCGCACTGCATGAAGAACGGCGTGACCAATATATCGATGCCGCGGATCGGTTGCGGCCTCGATAAACTGAAATGGGAAAACGTGAGTGAGGTATTGAAGGACGTTTTCCAACACACTGGTATTTCTATCGCAGTCTACAGCCTCCCGGAGAAGAATGGCACAGTGAAGCCGCAGCGGGGCTTTTGGCCAAAGACGTCGCATCTACACAGGACCGGGTCGACTCCTCATGTGCTAAAATACAATCGCACAACATAACCACCACTCCTGAGTACCGACATCAGCTGGGGGTAGTGATTCTCAACCTTCTCAACGACATCAGATGGGGGAACTTGATGCCCCCCAACATGGTCATGCCTGACCCCAGTCTCTGAGCCTGAGCAGTGGTCAGGAGTGGTCGTACCACATAGGGACCAGCACCCACAATCCCTTCCATCACCCATCCAAACCCCAGGGAGTACTCAAGACTATCCTGGACAACATCCTCCCTGATTTAAGGGGTTTTACCATCAGACAGCAGCTGCCATTGGCCATCAGTTGGGTCACTGTTGTGTTCATTTAAAATGGTGCCAGAACCGCTCAATGACATTAATAGTTGTTGTTTTTTGGGGGCCAAGGCAAATTTGAACAATGCTGCACTACTGTGGGACGCTCAGACTGTTATTTTAGCGTTCATATTGTGTCTCTGTCTCAGGTGTTCCCTCCTCATCATTGAGCATGGCACCAAGAAGAACATCATGCTGTCCCCGTCTCATCAGCTCCCCAGGAAAAGTCCCCTGCGTGGAGGTGACGCAGCCTTCTCTCTGGGAGGACCAGCCACTGACAAAGACGGTAGGAAAATACCTTTCAATTCAATTGTAGGGGTGCAACAGTTAATCGAACTAATCGATTATAAAATAAATATCGATTCGTGAAGTAATCGATTAATAATCAATCTCTATTTTGGGCATGTCATTATAGGTGTAAAGTAAAAACATTTTTTTAAAAGAAATGTCCAAAATAGTGAAAAGGGGGCGAACTACAGTTCACAATGCGTTACGATGCGACACGTTGTGAGCTTGTAGATTGTTTATTTTCAATATTTTTTCACAACATTGTGTGACAGTATAAAATAAGTGGTTAAAAAAAAAACGGAACAAATTATTGCACTTTGATTATTAGATGAATCGAAAAAGTTATCGATATATTAATCGATAATAAACGAATCGATGGTTGTAGCCCCATTCCATTGGTATTGAATAATTGTTATATGGTTGTGTCAGACTTGGTATCGGATGCCTGTACATCATTGTCTTTGATTATGTCATTTATCCCTCATGCATTACCACTTCACTGGATCTAGGGCATGGATCAAATCAAGCAGGGAGAGGTATTACTTTGTGTGGCTCAGTGCTTCCCAACCTTCTCTGGATCAGGGCCCACTTTGAAAGTCTTGAAAGCGTTCGTGACCCACCCATCTGACCACTTAACCCATTCCATCCGGAAACGCATCTGTGACACTAAAGATTTCTTTGCTATTCAAAAATAGCAGATATACAAGCTCTTTGTTCTTTTTTTGTAATTGTGAAAATATGTGCAAATCTTTGAATATATACATTTTCTACTCTAATCTTTGCTTCTGGGGGGTCCCTGTACAACAAAATATTTTGAGATGGGGGGGGTCTGCGGACAAACACATCATTTTGGGTGGTCCTTGACATGAAACAGTTTGAGAACCACTGATATATATAGGAACATCATTTGTTTTTGTAACTGTTAGGATTTAGAAGACATTATGTTGAATACCCAGAAGATGTGAATTAAAAATGTAAAAAAATACATTTTTCAAAAAAAGATAGCCGATCTACAAGCTCTTTAGCCTCGGAAACCCAGGCTTTTTTTTTTTGTTACAAAAGAAAAAAAGCCTGGGGGAACCATGCAGGAACGATGGTCTTGGACCTTGTTATCTCCTAACCAATCAGAGTGCAGAGGGGCGTCGCTCTAAATTTGGTGACGTCAGCGTGCTCCGTGCACAGGCCGAGGGGGGGAGGGGAGGGGAGGCGGGGACATAGATTGGTGAAGCAATAGGAAGCCACGCACAAATCCGGGCGGCTGTGTTTGGGTCCGCCCTTCAAGACCATGGATTGAGCTCGTAGCCTCAGGCTACAAGCTCTTAAGCTTGTATATCTGCTATTTTTTAATAGCCAAAGTACAAAATAATAGTTATAGCTAAAAATCTAAAATGACACTGTATGCGTTCCCGGATTAAATGGGTTAACATAAGTGGTCAGATGGGTGGGCCGTGTGCTTTTAAAGAGCGTGTTTCACCTTGGATCGATAGAGCTAACATAGTATAAATGTTCTTTTTACATTCATTGTTTGGTGGACCACAATGGAAACAAGACCCTGAGGCCTTTTGTGTTATACTTTTAGCATAACCATTGACTGCACTATCAATCAATTAATCAATACTATTAATGTTATATTATCATGAAAATCTTTAGTGTTTTGCCAATTATTTGGTGGCCCACTTGCAATATCCTCACGGCCCACCGTTGGTCCCCAGCCCACAGGTTGGGAATAGCTGGTGTAGAGCTAATAGCTGTATTTTTATGAATGTAAAAATAAGACGATCGAAAGTTATTGGTGATTTATACTTAGTTGCAGGCCGGTGTCGCAGGCGCGCAACTAACTTTCCAGTTAGGTGTAATATAGGGGTAATATAAGGCTTACCTGTAAGCCTTATATATTAAAAAAAAAGAACATGCTAAATGTGATGATTTTGAAGTCAATAGTATCTCTTTTCACCATCATTTTGACGCAAATTGGACTTCTTTTCAGAACATTGGGTTAAGTGTGGATAAAGCTTGACTACAGAGTAGCTAGAGCTCTAGAAAATGTGTTTGTGCTGTGTTGTAGATGCTGAGGACAGTTAGTGCTAGAACACTTAACCACTTAAACCCCCAAATCCTTATTGTGGGGAAGGCTTTAGCAGAAAATGGCAGATCGACAAGCTCACAACTTTTTTTTTATTTTCAACGAAAGCTTTCCCCACAATAACAGAAAACAGACAAGACACTAGTATAAAGCCCTGAGGGACCCAACCATATAGGGTTTAAGTGGTTAAGCAATGCATCTGGTCTGTCTGTCCATCCCTATGTGTGGAAAAAGCTTGACTACACTTTGTGCTGTGTTGCAGATGCTGAGGACAATTCACAATCGGAGTCAGCAAGTCGGTGAGTATAATTTTCTTTGACAGTACGTGCACTCAGTCAGCTGTCAATCAATTTCCCTGCTCAAAACCTTCTTCCCTGTTCAGGGCTTCAAAAAGTGCCGTGGATGATTGGCCATCATCAGAAGATGACGACGAATTAGATTTAACACCAGAGGTGATTGTTTACATATAAGATAAAACATGCATTTGTTGGATTGTTTCAAATCATCATCCACACATCCGTCATATTCTTCCTTCCTTGTCTTTTCAGAAACCGCAGAAAGTGAACTTGAAGAAACTGATTGCTTCTAAGAAGGGAGAAAATGCTGGTACCGGTAATTGTCTCACTGTGTTCACTTGTTGGTCTCCCTTAATAGATTGAGGTTGTTTGACAGTGGTGGACAAAGTATATACCCAAGTATTCAAAAGTACAAATTCTACAAAATACCTTTTCCTTATCAATGCGTTCTCTCAAAAAACTTTAAAAATAAAACCAAACAGAAATGTAAAAATCACACCCAGTGTGAAGTGGGCGGTGTGGTCATCACAGTGGTCATCACAGTGATGGAAGATCACTTAAAAAAAAAAGTTTTTTTTAAAAGTGCATAGTCCTATTTATAGGTTATTAGTTTCATCATGTGTCTCGCTAGCCAATCACAGTGCTGAATAGAGTCAGCCAATCACAGTACAGCTAGGGGTGTACTAATGTAGGGGTGTACTAATGTATGAGCCAATCACAGTACAGCGAAGGGTGTACTAATGAGGTGTCCCAACCCCACTTATAGGGGCGGCTATACCGCCCAAAAACTAGAAAAAGTGCTCCTCGGAGCACTGCCAGACCCCTAGTGGTTGAAATCTGAAGATCAGAGCACTACGTCACGCTAAGCTTGGCCAAAAGAGGGACAGGGAGGAAAAACGTTGAGATAGGAGGAAAAACGTTGAACCGGGAGGAAAAACGTTGAACCGGGAGGAACAACGTTGACCGGGAGGAAAAGAGGGACAGACCGACAAAGCCTCATGTAGGCCGACCCCCTGGGTCTGGCAAGAATATTGAGAATAGCAGGTGCGACTTGTTGTGAGCTTGTAGATCGGCCATTTTCACTATCCTTTTATATTAGTGAATAAAAAATATCTGACACAGTCATAACCATATAAGGAGTTCCCAATGCCCAAATATGGAGTGTGTTGTCTAACCTCAATGTGTAGTCATGGCATCAGCCACAAACAAATCAGTCAGCTCCATATATGGGCACAAAAGGGGCATGCCTATATATGGGCATAAACTGATGACATCAGCGATCTCCATATATGGGCATAAAAGGGACAAGGACTGACACATACAGAGGTCTGGTTGTCCAGAGCCACAGATCCGATCGCTATGCCCATATATGGTCATGTGCATATATGGAACCGACCGACTTCAAGTTCAGATATCCAGTTGTCCACAACTGCCGATCCAACCATAATATGCCATGGGCATTTCAATATATGGGCATATACTGATGACATCAGGGATCTCCGTATATGGGCATAAAAGGGACATGGACTGACATATACATATATCTCCATATATGGGCATAAAAGGGACTCCGTCTCCGACAGATGGGTACACTGGGTACTCTGACAAAGCCCCCAACGCTATGACTCGGACATATAGAGTACAGGGTGGAAAACCGCGAACCAGGTAGGATGTGTAAATTACGTCAGACTTCGGTGCTCTATTGGTCGGATCAGCAGTGCAACGACGTAAGTGTGAGGGACGCGTAAATTTATTTTAAAAAAAAATTAAAAATTTAAAAAATGTACTCGAGTAAATGTACTTAGTTACTGTCCACCACTGTTGTTTTGGTCGTAGTAACTCTTGCCCCTACCTTCCCTGTAGCTTCCACACAACCCAAAAGATCCTCGAGCGGTGTCGCCTCTGAGTCCGAGAACCAACACAGAGTCCTCCAGAGAACCCCGTCCCTCCCTAAGGCTTTACCAGCCATCCAAGCTCCTCACAACCCAGTAGCTCCCTCCCCTGCTCCCTTTTCCAAACCTCCCCCGATGACGAGCACCCTTCTCCAGAGCTCCAGAAAGGTAAAATTATCATGTTAAAAAAAGAACGTTGTCAGTTTAAAGGTCTGTGACATGTTCCATGTTTTCTTCCTCTCCTTCTATTCCTGTACCTCAATGCCCCCTGAATGAGCAGACAGTGGAACTGAGCCAGCAGGTAACAATGACACCTCACAGCAGCCTTCAACTAGCAAAGTGAGATCAGACTCGCCTGAGGGGAGCCCAGAAGCAGAAGACTCTGAAGACGGTGAGGAGGAGGATGATGATGATGATGAGGATGAAGAAGATGAAGACGAAGAAGACGATGATGATGATGATGAAGATGATGAAGAAGGTGATGATGATGAAGATAGTGAAGACGAAGATGAGGCAGAAGACGAAGACGACGATGATGACGAAGAGCAAGACAGTGAGGAAGAGGAGGGTGACAATGCTGCGGTCTCTGTCCCAGAGAAGAACACTGAAACGGATCTACAAATGCCCCCTGGAACCGCTGGAACCGTCGAGGTTAGCGCTGGCGGTAGTGATGTTCAAAATGAACCTACTGACACGTCTGACAGCACAGCAGCTGGTGCTGCTCTTGTGGATACGGCTGAGAATGTAGAGGCACAGGAGAACGCAAAGAGCACAGAGGGTACGAATAACAAAACTGTCACCACAGCTGGAACCTCAAGTATTGGTTTGCCGGTGACACTAGACCTAGAGGATGGCTTCATTGTGTCAGCCATCAGGGTAGAAGCCAAGTTTTCTGATGAGGATGACAGCCTTGGGAAGGTTCATGAGGGAGATTTTGATAAAGAACCTGGTGACGATCTTCCAGAAGATGATGATCATGACATTGATTCTGGGAGTGATGAACCAGACCATGGTGATACAATATGGAATGACAGTGATGATGACGTTGAAGTTGATCAAAAAGTTGCTTCTGGTCGCTCCACAGTACTTGCCAGGAGAAGCCGTTTGAAAGCCGGGGGAGTGGGGGAGGAAGATTCAGACGGTTCTTTAACACCCAAAGACTGTGACAAGGGATCAAATGTCAATCTTTCTAAAGCAGGGAAACGTAGATCATCGTGGGGCTCATCATTAGATGAAAGTGACGATGACAACCACGACTCACCTGCAGAAAAGAATGACAGAAACAAGGACACGTTTGAACAGGATGGTCAAGGATCAGAGGAGCTGCCAGGCCCAACAACCCCTCCCCACTCAAAACGCATGTCGCCAGAAACAAATCCAGACAAGATGGAGTCCTCATGGGATTCCTCACCATCAATGGCCTCCCGCTCAAAGAGCGCCTCACTTAAACCAAAACTAGATACACCAATGTCTTCCTTCTCACCGCGGGTCCTTCAGTCTAGAAATGGATCACCACCAAAACAGAAGGTGGTTGAATCCGAATCACAGTGGGATTCTTCTTCAACTGACAGCAACCCAAAAGATGGTGCCTTCACCACCAAAGGTGACATGCTGATAGCTTCAGCAGAAGATAAAAAGCCGTCCGAAGAACAGCAAGTTTCCGATGACTCTTGGGATGATGACAATGACGAAGATGCCTCCCCAGCATTGTCACCAGAACCTGAAGCTGAAAACACCAAAGTCCAGGTAGGAAGTAATGGTAAAGATGTTGAATCAATTGATAAATCTGCAAAAAAGGAAGGAAAATCAGAAGAAGAGAAAGAAGATGACAACAGTTGGGATGATGATGCTAACAAAGAGCCTGTGAAAAATGAAACCTCTCGCCACCAGGCAGAAAGTTCAGCACACGGATATGCATCCACTGGAGTTTCTCCGTTACACAAGAAAAAGGAGCAAAAAGAAGGTGACTCGGATATCTCTGAACCTGAAAAGGATGACAATGATGGAGAAGATGACCATGTTCCAGTGTCGGTTATCTGTGGGGATGAAGATTTTTCAGAGGATGACATGCAGAATGAAAAGGGGCTTGCAAGTGATGAGGAAAAGACAGAGGATTCTGACAGCGAGGACCAAAAGCTGCGGTACGATTTTGTCAGTGGCACGGTCAAAGTGCCAGACGCAGGAGAGGATTCCGACAACACCCTCGATGGACGCCTAGGTGAAGAGGATGAAGGCCATGAGGCAGCGCATGAGGACGAGCCTAGATTAACTGCCTTTGTTTCATTAAGCAGTCAAGACGACATGGTCTCGGGTGGGTTCGATACAGAGCCTGTGAAGCAGGCCAACTGCGATGGATCCTCTGATGAGGAGTTACCCCACACCGACATTGACGAAGTTGACGTGGATTCACCTGTTGAGCTAGGGGACAGGGACAAGGAAAGGACAGAATTCAGAAACACCAAAGAGGCTGACAAACAGGTAAACCAGGTTGTAGGTGGCAGCTAGTGTATAGCTATGTAGTGTGGTGGCTCCAGCAGATGTAGCATTGTAGGTTTTTGGCCTCTGTAGAGTCAACAGTTGTGGTAACTAGCACTGTGTGTTCAAGTGGGACAGCATTTGGTATGACACTTCATTGTGGATGAAATGCATCTTTTCATTGCGCAGAAAGAAGATTCCACAGAAGATGACGATGATGAGGAGGAGGAAGATAACTACAGAGATGAGGATGAAGAGGGAGATGATGAAGATGACAAGGAGCATTCTGAAGAGGAGGATGGAGACTCACCCGTTACCAGCACACCAGGGCCAGAGAATGAAATCTCCAAAGACAAGCAAAGGGGTAAGGAATGAATCATGAAATATATGTGGTTTACCTCATAATGGGCCATTTTAAAGTGCAAAAACTAGATAACTATGATAAACTATGAAATAAAGGTCCACAAAAAAAATCTGTGTATTATGTAATTATAGTTTTTATAATTATTATTAATTAACTAATAACTGGCAAACTACTAAATGCTCCCCAGATATATCCTTGACCAACACTTTAATCTGTAACATGTCACCCACAGATTTCCTGTCAGAGTTGGGTCTTGAGAAGGGAGAGGAAGAGGAGGATTCGTGGGACTCTGAGGTACAGTGGCATTTATTTATGTCTTTATAAGATCACACATATTGTTATTCACATTGTTGTTCTTTACACAAGTGATCTTTTTCATTTTCAGTCTCGCTCTGAAAGTCCCCAGAAGACACAGCATGAAGCGGAGAAGAGCTCAGTTGCCAAATCTCCCATGTCTGTTGTTCAAGAGGAAAATAAAGGAGGTAAATCTAAACATTTTAATTTGTTTGTTTTATCCAACAAAATAACTAATGACCAACATTAGATCTTCAACCTCCATTTCATGCAGCAGAAACATTATGGCCTCATTAAATGGAAAATAATGACAATTTGAAATATTGCATTGTTTTTATTGTTAAAGGTGCTGCAAGTGATATTTATTGGTTTAAACAAAAACGTTCAAAGTTCTATATTCTCTCTATTATATTCAGATTTAAGCTCTATATTCTGATAGTAATCATTCCTATTATAGAGTGTTTGTTCAGTAACAGGGGCTCTTTAACTACAGTAGCCTTGCCAAGCCACACGGCTCATAGGGCAGGAGCCTAACTCCTGTGCATCCCCTGGACATGACGCTAGTATTCAATTCAATTCAATGTTATTAAAGTGTCAAATCGTTGTCTCAAGACACTTTACATGTAGAGCAGAGACCCAACATTGTCCCACCCAAACTTTGCACGCACATTCGCACTACGTTGAGGAACAAATGCCACCCTTTTAACATTGCCCTATTATAGCGCCACCAGGAGGCAGATTTTTGGCATTTCTTTTAATATTACGCCTACAAATGTATTCCAAACATCACACAAATCGGTACACATTATATCTATAGTCAAGTGATTAGGACGGATCCGTCCGATTTTTCATATTCCATCCTGATTGGCGAATTCCGAACATTGCTAGCCCACAATAACCTACCTGACCTGGCGGAGACTTGTGCTCCGAGGAGCACTTTTTCTAGTTTATTCTGTATCCTGTTTTCTGTCCAGATTGTATTCCGACCTGAAAATGTATCTTCTGTTTATAGGTAGACCCTTGTTACTGAACAAACGCACTATAGCAATGATTTTCTTTTCTTTTCTTTTAGCAAAACATTAATAATTGTGTTGGTAGCCAGGAAAATTGCTTTTATGTCCGTTTTAGCAGTGAGTTTTGGCCCAAAGCTTCTGTTTCAAAGTTGTGTTTGCAATTAAGCTTTTTGCACACTTGTAGAATAAGACAGAATTCCACTTGTGTCCGCCACCGAACGAACCGTGCTTGTCCCCATGTAACAGAATGTTAACATCTCTTTTGTAGACTTGTTTTATGTTCCCTCTTTCATGAGAGGCTCTGGAAGCAATAGGATGGCAGTTCTAGAGCCATGGAGGAGTGTAGACAGTTCCAGAGGCTGCCAGGGACTGCTGGGTAGGAATGTCTGTCTGAAAAGCAGCATGTTCACCATGTCAGAGGACCATCATATCATGATCATTATACTGTAGGAGAATGCATGCAGCATACTCACCCCCCCCCCCCCGAACCCTGGCATTGAACCCTGGCATTGAAACCTATACTGTATCGCCGCTGTCGGGTGGAAACCTTGTATGTCCAAAACTCGTACTGGTACCGTTTTTCTCTTAACCAGTAAGTGTATTTTCGCTTCTTTTGTACTGCACTTGTATGTAGGACTTTAATTTGCAACAATAAAGAAACAAGAAAAACTAAACGGCAAAATTTGAAATGTGGAGATTTTGCAAGGTTTCTGTCCGACAGAAATGATATCTTAGAAGGCCACAAGTTCTGCAGGTAAACGATTAGGCAAGTTGAGAGCTTGCATCAAATTATCCAAAATTGAATGGTCAGATATTTTCCATAACTTTATGGGACACGTTATATTGCCACATGGTGATGGAGGAGGTCAAAACAAATGCTAAGATAATGCGATGCGAGGATGCAGCCGACACAAACTCGGGACTCCTGGATCGCTGCCCTTCACACCCTCCTGTCTAGCATCAGGGTCCAGACTTGTTAGCTCCACTGTCGCACCGCAGTGTGTGGGTGGTGCTCCTCCTTTCCCTCCTAGCTGTGCCTTGGGTTGGCCACCAGTTCCAGGTGCCTGACGCAGTGCCCTGCCAGCCTCATCCTTCTCTGCCTGACCTTGTCCGTGACCCGTAGGAGGCCTCCGTAGAGGTCCACGTTTCTGATGTGGTCCGCCCATGTGACATCAAATGACATTCGTAACATTCTTGTGTTGACGCCATCCAGCAAACCATTTCATACTGTATCTTCGTCTTGAAAAGTAAATAAAATATGAAGGCTTTCACCATCCCAACTAATACAGAACCCACTGAGACTAGAATGAGCAGAAATGTAACTCTTGTTCATTGCCTAATCACACACCTTCACGGCACGCTCATTAACCACAAGCTCAACTGCATGGACAAGCTACTTACAGTGCCCTGGCTTCACGGAACAGCATGCCATGCAAACTAATCCACTTGGCTCTTTCCCACTATATAGGGTTAACCCAGAACCTTCCATACCCCTAAACTTTCCAGAACCTTTGTGATCTTGCCTGGTAGATCGGCTATTTTAGCTATTTTAGAAAAGAAACAGTATAATTGACAGTATAATTTCTGTGTTCAGGGTTCCCAGAACTCAGGGTTAGTACCACCTTCTGAGCAGGGCCCAAATTAGGTTCTGAGAATCTGAAACAAATCCACAACCTGTGAAATACGTTTCACAGCACTGTACGGTTCACTTAGTTCTTCTAGTGGAAAAGAGCTAAACGTTCTTCCATTCTGTCCAGCGGATGCTTCTTGTGCCGTCTCGGACACACACACACACATATGTTTTTGTTTTGTTTTGTTTTTGATAAACCGTTTTTCTCCTTGCAGTTGTCAAAGATGATGTTGGCGGGGACATTGACAGCGGTGGCAAAGATGGTGACGTTAATGGCGATCATGTGCCACCGAAAGAGGTAAGTTCATCAAATGAATGAATGAATGTAGGAAAATGCTGTTTTCCTTGAAGATGTAACTAGAGCTGCAACTATCGATGATCTTCTTGGTGATTATTATTCAATCGATAACTTTTTTGATTAATTGAATAATCGAGAAGCAAATATATTCTTTATACATGTTTTTATTAACCAATTAAGCCCTATTTTTTAACATTGCTGCACGAAAATAGTCCATTTACAATCTCACAATGACGTGTTCTGAGCTTGTAGATTGGCTATTTTCTGCACTTTTGAAAATCGATTACTTTATTAAAATAGATAATTTTTTGTATTCGATTTAAATCAATTAGTTTGTTTAACTAATTGCACCCCTAAATATTAACACTCATCCTCCCTGCCAGACTGAGAAAGCAAAATGGGAGCCACTATCTGTTCTGAGCAAACTGCAAGGAACCGGTAATGGAAAGACAGGTACGTTAAGTTGTAGCCTTCCTGAGTGATGTGAATCTGAACAGTAGCAAATTATGTAATTTGTCTCGATTTATCAGGTTTATTTTTAATACTGCACTTCATTCTACTTGATAGACTTAATGGAAGAGCTTGGTCTGGGTGATGTTGATGATCTGGAAGGTAAGATGATACATGTAATTCACTTTCTGTGTACAGATCATATGAATCATACATGCAGTGAATCTTATTAAGTAGGCTACTCTGAATATAAATCTAATTTTCTTTCTACATACTTTTATGAAGCTCGCAAAGCAGGTCAGTGTACGTGACACACATTAGAGCTTCCACCTGACGTCACTAGTTGTAGTTCTTCCCTAGCCTCCTAAAGAGATACTCCGTAGCATTGATATAGTTAGACACTATTACTTGAAGCTGTACTGTGTAACATTTTTTTGTTAGGGGTGGTTGTATTTGCTCTCCCTGCTCTTCTATTGAGACATTTAGATCCTGCCTGTGTCTGGTTTGATACAACCTTTGTTTTTAACCTGAGGGTCATTTCTCCTCTTCTGAGCGAGCAGGCAGACTCTATTAGCTTAGTGGTACAAGTTTAAGCACTTGCGCAGGCAGGAGACCAAATCCGGGGTAGAACAGGAAAGTTACGTAGTGCAGCTTTAAGTGCAGCACTTAAGTTACATTACACCACTGATCGTTAGGCATGCTTGGTCTCCAATGGTTTCTATCATGTTACTGGTACCAGATGCCTCAGACTGGGACTCGGCCAGCACCACCAGTAGGAGGACGCTGCCTGGCCGCAGGAGGGCTTCCTCCCCTGGGGTGGAGGAGCTGCCAGAGTCCTCCAGCCCTTCCCCCGTGCCACTGCCATCTGGTCAGGAGCAGGAGGCGGCCGCCGGTGCGGTGGCACCACCTCCTACGGTGGCACCACCTCCTACGGTTCACGGGTCGGACCAAAAGTCGACGCCACCACCACTGCCCAGTCCAAGGTCCCTCGCCTCCCCGTCCCGGGCCTTACCCAATCCCCAGCCCCGTGCCAGGAAGATGGCGCCTCAGAAACCAGAGAGCGAAGAGGGTAAGGTCATAGGACCTCGTGCGACCTTATAATTGACTGATTATTAGCCATAGTACTTAGTGTTGTATTTGCTGGGATGGATGCTTTTGATATCCCTTCTCTGGTCATTATTTTTTATGGCTGGTTTTATTTATCCCTGCTTCTCGTCACACTGAATTAAATACGTGTATGTTAACCAACCAATAACCACATTAGCCCTGGTGTATCTATTTTGGGCACATTTAATTTTTCAATTCAATTTCAAAGTTAATAAAATGAAGTTTGAACATGGCAGATCTACAAGCTCAGTTATTTTAGCTGTTTGTTGGAGAGCTTAAGTCCCTCCCCCGATTTATTTTACAAATGTAAATGGTGCTTTATGTCTCTCTCTGCTTGTCTTTTCAGACTCAGATTGGGATTCAGACAGTACGACCTCCCCTCCCCGTCCGGCGAAGACTTGCAATCAACTGCCACATATAAGCGAGACTCAGGTGGTGAAGTCAGGTAATAAGCTGGACTGTTTGTGTTGACATGTCATCTATGCTCGGCCATTGTAGAAGAAAATGTAATATTGCTATGTAGTTGCGCCAAAATATCACAATATACAGTATTATTGAGGAGTGGGGGAGTAAAGGGCTGCTCACACAAATCATTATCCTCCTATAATTCTACAAAGCTCTGTGCTGGCGGTGTGCGGTGAGCCCAAAAACTCTTCTGCCCGGTTCTCCTCAGTGACTGGAACAATTGCTCTGCATTTGCACACAGACATTGACCATTACCATGTGCACGGAACAGCGAAGCCCGTTTTTCGCTTTCCCCAAATGTCAGCTGTTTATTAGCCTTTTTGTGTTCGCTGGCTCCCGGGTTGCCAGATCATGTGCACATATCCCCCCACGGGTTGCCAAATCATGTGCGTATATCCCCCCACGGGAATGGTCTAGTAACTTTAACTTTAAAGATATAGATATATATTTATCTAACTCAAGTGAATGGCAACGATTATGGAATATCGGCCCATTCCTATCGTCATGTTTTGTGTGTTCTCCATGCAGGTTCCCCTGTGCACGAGCCTTCACCTGTGGCCAGAGACGGGGAGATCATTCTGCAGGCGGAGGAGCACATGCCAAAGGTAGGTCAATGTCACTAAATGCCCTGTTCCATATCCATCCTACCTCATTTCTCATTGTCATGTTTTCATCCATGCGTACAATGTTCTTATGGTCTCCCACGTGTAGCAATAATCAGTCCATTGAATTAGTAGGTGCTCAAGTCAATTCATCTACTTAACAAGGTTTCGTGTTTGCGCTATAAGTTTTGACTTTATTGCAGACCCTAAGATTCTCTTTGAGTTCAATACAAGTTCAAGGTCAATACATGCTCCTTCCGATGTAGGAAAAAACTGCTGTTTCGGAAGGGGTTTCCGAACTAGTTTGAGTCAGGACATCTGGGGTGCACGAGTTCCAAGGAAAAGGTCTGAGACCGCTCATCAGAAGTTTTGAATGACATCAATTTGCAGTTATATCACCTCCCTTTCCGAAAACTTTGGAAGGAGCATGTATTGCACTTTAGTCCTGCTGGAGTCATGGTTGACGATTTCAATGTTGTATCCTAGATGTTCTTTTTTTGTTTTTTTTAACTACCACTCATTCTACCTTGAGATTGTTACACTTTAGATATATCTGCAAAATGTTATACTCCCTGCATCAGCATGCGCAGATTGAACAGAAATAAAGGCAGTAATGCAGTAACTGTGATGAAAGGAAAGGAATTCTAACAAATACTAACATATGCTTCCACATCCGGATGAATCTTGCCATACTGTAATCCCTGTGTGTTGCAACATCAACGCCTGGTTTGTGTCTTAATTTTGTTTTTGTCAAGTCCACGTTAATTGTATTTCTTTGTCTACTCATGCCATCAAAGGAGAAGGATGATGCCTCAGATACACATGAGTTAGACTCAAATACGCCCTCTGACCGCGGGGGGCCTGAAAATGGGAAAACCGAGGAAGAGGTGATTGATGAAGCTAGGCCTGAGGCGGTCGATGAATCCGATCAGGGGGAGGTCCCGTGGGAGAAACGTTACGAGAAGCTCTGGGTGGAGGTGGAGAAACGGGAGGTCAAAACCACCTTCAAGAATGTGACCGCAGAACTGAAGGAGAGGTTCGGAGAGCTGACCGAGTCTCACAGGTGTTCCCCGGAAGACACAGCAGAAGAAGAAGAACAGGCCATGGTCGAATCTCCTCGCGCCGAAGAAACGTCCAGCGACGAAGAGGAAGGCGAACTCATCGTGCGTCCCATGGCCAGGGCGAGGAGCACCGCTCTGCTCACCATACCCGAGCAGAGGGAGTCGGGTTTAGAGGACTCCCAGACCGAGTCTGCTGACAACTCCCAGTTTGAGGAGCGGACCCAGCAGTTAGTGCTTCCAGGCAGTGAGGCCAGCAAGGCCGAAGAACAGAATCTGACCAGCGACAGCGCGCTGGAGCAAAGAATGTCTCCTTCACCACAACTCTCAGCAGGGCTTGACTCTGCGGACAGCGACATAAATAATGATGCTGAGGCTTTTGCCTGCGGTCCTGCCGAGCACATGTCTGAGGACATTGACCTTGATTCGCCTTTGAAAGCTGAGACCAAAGCTGAGCCGCTCCAGTGCCCACAACCACAGTCTACCATGGAGGACAACGATGCAGTTCCAGATGAAGGCGAGGAGGAAGAGGAGGAGGAGGAGAGCGCCGCTGGTTCGGAAGAGAATCCCCAAGAGATGGTTGACTCTCAGCCTCCCTCAGTAAGCACGCGTTCAGCAGCTAACCCCGGTGTCTCTGATGAAGAGCTGGAAGAGGACATGCAGAGGTTCAAGCAGGAGGTAGGGATGCTGAAGGTTGTGCTGCTGGACTTGGAGAAAGAGAAGGCCCAACTCCAGAGAGAGGTAGAGGATGGCCGTCACTCCCCCCCATAGTCCGGCCTAGAGAGCCTCTCTTTCTTCATCTTTTTCCCCCCATTTCATTTCATTATCTTCACTGAGTTGTGAGAAAAGCCCCAAAACCATGGTCACAGATCATAACTTCAGTCTGTTTTTTCTGTTAGATTTTCATTATTTCTCCATGTATCAATATTACAGTAGTTTTTTTGTGTGTGTGTGTTATTTAACATAGAAAAGATATCCTTGCATGTTTCTATGGTTTGTCTGCGTAGCTCGCTTTGCTATTCATTACATTTAGTTTTCCATCTGACATTTTCTCACCTTTTCTCACCAATCTGAATGACAGAACTAACGTGTCACTTATACAGTAGTTCACTGACATGCACCAACAAGAAGCCTTTTGGCCTTTGGCCTCCTCATCTATAACGTATTATGTGTTGCACTCCAGATATCAGAGGCCATCTTCGATCTCCCGTACTTGTGCCTTTTTGTGTTTCTTCAAGCATGAAGTTTGCATGTCACTTAACATTGTGGATTACTTCTGTTGCACAAACTCTAGAATCTAGATGGCGTGCTGTGAAGTGGGTGTGGCAAACTATGCTCTTCTTTTCTTTGAAAAGAAGTTTTGGGGAATGATGTGTCAGTTGCAATTCTGTTTAAGTTTTTTAGTTGTGTTTAGTAGTGTGTTTTCCCTGCATGCTGTTTCAATGTCATCCTTCATGTGAATAATTTGCTCATACAACGTACCATCCATATACTTACAGAATAATTCAACTTAACTTTTGGCCAGCCTTTTGAATGTTTTCCGGGACCAGTGTTTTCCTAGGAACAACTTGAATGTGACAGTTTCTGATTTTAGTCGTGCATATTCACTAGTCTCCTCCATAGCCAAAGAGAACACCTTTTCCACTCACAGCTCTGAGTCTGAACACAATGAACTTGAGAAAGAGCGAGTCGACTTTGACATTGTCCAGAGTGAAATTCAGGAGATATATGGGTATATTTTCTGGTTGCGAACTGAGGGTAGGATTATTATGACATAAAGCTCAAACAAACAAGAGTCAGCAATCTTTAGCCAGTGTTCAATACTTTGACAGTTTCAGGACACTGTTCACAAATAGGGGTTGGAGAATCCAACTGGAACATACTGATGGAATTCAAGACGTTGACTGAAGTGAGCATTAAAATGCACAGAAACTACACTTCATATTAATTAGCTCTGACTACCGTATTACATGGAGCAACCACAGTTAGGTGTTAGGTCTCCCGAAGGAGGGGTGACGTGCTGAATTATGCATGGCAATGCATACAAGTACCTGCTCCAAATCGCATTTTTAAAGGCTGGCCGTGACCTGCTTCACTCTGGCCCCGATCATGCTCATCATTAAACATTTACCCTTGTCTTTTAAGGCCGGCAAAGAGAGGACTAAAACCAAAACGGAGGCGCAAAAGCCCAGTGCTTCCTGGGATATTGGACCAAAAGAGGAAGGACTGGAAGCAGAGAAACCTGAGACCGTCTCAAGACAAGTAGAAGGCTCAGTGGCTGGAGGAGATGGAGCAACTGAAATGGAACAGCAGCTCACTGCCACTGACAGTAATGCCCAAATACTGGCAACTAGAAATCCAAAGAGGTATGCACTTTTCTCTTCTTTTTTTCTTTTCTTTTTCTGTGTATTAGAGTAGAATATCGTTGCTGTCGGGCAGAAACCTCTTATCTCCATATTCAAACTTTTTGTGTTTTCTCGTACGACAGCGTCACACAAAAGCATAGAAAGTAGCAGATCTGCTGCTTTTGCTATTTTTGAATTTGAACATACTACTGTATGAGGTTTCCATCCGACAGAGACGATATGTGTTTGTATTCAAAAACATATACTTGCTGTACAGTACATTCTATATACAACAGTGGTTCTCAAACTCTTTCCTGTGAAGGACCCCCAAATTAATATGTATTAGGCTGTGGACCCCCCATCTGAAAATAGTTTGTGCCATAGATCCCCCATACACGATTTGTGTTGTTAAAATGTAAAAAGGCCTGAAGAAGATCAGGTAAATGGTGATCAACAAATTGTGCACGCATTCATCGTTCATACATACATACACACATACAAACATACTTGCTTGTTGCAGGACAGTTAAGAGGAGGATGCCAGCAAAAAAAGTTTTGATTTCCTTTTTCTACTGCAACCCTGATCTGAGAGATGCTGCGCAGGGCAAAGAGCATGCAGCTGTAAAGTGTTAACGTGTCATGGGGGTGTTACCAGTCATTCACCAATAGGTTTATTGCTTTCCTTAGCGGCAGCAGAACCCCAGCGCAGCCTCATGTCCCATCCCAGCAGGTAGAGGGGACCTCACAGCCGCAGGCGGTCCGAGGGGCCCGGCGCCGCCGTAGAGCCCCTCAGACCTCCGTCCACGTTAACGGAGACCCTCTGTCCGTGTTTGACGATAGCACTTTAAGCGAGGTGTCGGACGATGACGGAAGGTATTCTATGCCGTATAACTGCGCCGCTTTTTCTTTGTCCTTTGCCACATAACCTCTCACTCTCTCTCAACACTTCCGCCGTCGATGGTGGGGGAAATAATCAGGACTTTCTTTCACCTCTCTCTCTCTCACCCGGTTAACCCTCAGTCTAGTTGCATGACTAACTAACCCGGAATGGAGTAGTATACTGCATTATACCACATCACACAACACTGCTACTGAAACCGGTCCTCCTCCTCACCTCTTATAAGCGTTCTATGCTTGAGAAGTGAGGTGTGATGACATAGATTTGTCAAATAATCCCTTGTCGTTCTGCCCTGTTTTTGTCTGTCCCAGGTCTCCATCTGCAGCTAAAGGGAGAGACGAGGTAAGGTGAACAAAGTATAGGGATTAAGCGGTTCATGTAATCGCCTCTGCATAACTGTAGTCCCAGGTTTCCAGAAGGTGGTATACCATACGGCTCAGAGTCCCATAGCTTCATTTGGCCCAGCAGCAGATTTGAACTACTGGAAACACACAAAGGTGTCATTGGTGTTCCCTGCTGTCAAGCATGTAATCTATGGGACACTGAACCGGAACAGTATGCCACCTTATGGAAATTTGGGACTACAGTTATGCACAGAGCCTATTCGTTTTCACTGACTGATACTGTACCTCAATACAACATTGGGGGTAATAATAATATTTTGTCTGCATTCAGAATCCTGGGGACATGGAGCTGGCAGAGGACTTCGATGAGCTCACTCAGTCATCAGACACGGCCACAGATGACTCCCCCACCTCAGGCTATCATCACGCCTCCCTGCTTGTCCAACAGCTGGACTCCACCACTTTAGGTACCAACTAAATAGTGTTGATTTCGTCGACTACAAACTATGACGAAAAATGTTCATCGACTACCTTTTTTCACTGAAAAAAACTAAATAAAAACTAAGCTATGATGATTAAAACTAAGACTAAATATATTGACAATTTCGTCAACTAATAAAAACTAGACTAAAATCATGTTAGTGAGGGACTAGTGGAGAAGATATCCAGTAGAACAAAAAGACAAGGCATTTTATGTTTGGTTGCGCTCGGGTGTTGCACTCTGAAAATAGCAGATCTACAAGCTCACAACGCGTTACGCTGCAACGCGTTGTGAGCTTATAGATCGGCTATTTTCAGCATGCAACCAAGTGTAAAATCAGCCATTATGACGCCATCAAGGCACCGCCAAAATACATTATAGTCGACTAAATCAATTGTAGATTTAGTCGACTATAATCTTGAAACTGAATCAAAATGTGCTGTCAAAATCAACACTGCAACTAGAGCTAGGCCGATATATGTGTCTGGCCGATATGCCAGCCATTATTTGACTTTTTTGATGGCATCGTCAATTATGCAGCCGATGTGTCCTGATTTTTTATTTTTTTTTACAACTTTATTTATGGTATTTTCAGTTTTAAGGACATACAACCCCACATATACCCCACCCTCCCTGGTTCCCTCACAAAAATTAAATTACAACAATAAAACAACATTTATAATGGGGGAGAAATAAAATAAAATACGAGAGCAGTAAATAATTGAAGTTCGAATTGAAAACAAAATAGACAAAAAATAAATGAAATTAAAATTAAAAGGAAAAGTTCTTAATAAGCTTAAGGGGGTTTAGCATAACCAGACCAGACAGTTAGCAATGAATTTGGCAAATATAGGGTACCACACATCCAAGTACAGTTAGAGAAGTGACCAGCATTTCTAGAAATCACAGTAAACAGGAACAAAATGAAAACACTTATTGAGTCAAAATACAGTATCACTTTCAGTAGTTGTAGGAAAAGACAGAGTAAGGGTGAACTCAATAAAAGGGGACCAGGCCTTTATAAATTTTCGGCGAGACTTGTATCTGTTGTACCTGAGCTTTTCTAATGGTATAAAGGACAGCACATCCTTGGTGTCCTGATTTTTAATGACTTTCATCCTGCTGTCCCTGATTCGGGCACGTCATTAGTTTTCAAATATTTTCTAAAATAGACCATCTACAAGCTCACAACGCGTTGCATCCGCAACGTGTTGTGAGCTTGTAGGTCGGCTATTTTCAATGCATGTACGACACCGTGACAATGGGGCTTAACTCTCCCACATGTTGTGGTGTCCCGTCAGACTCGAGGAGCATGGTGAAGCTGCAGAACATGTTCCTGGAGTACGAGCGCTCCATCCAGAAGGCCAGGAGCCGCCACGGTCACCTGACGGACAAGGTGAGACAGCTGGAGATGGAGAGGGCCGAGCTGAAGACCACCATGGAGGACGTCAAAGAAGACAAATCTGCTCTGGAGCGCCACCAACTGGAGCTGAAGACTGACGTCAATAATCTCAAGTAATACAGTCAATATAATATATCGTCTCTGTCGGGTGGAAACCTCATATGTCCAAAACTTTTCCTTTTCAGGAGCTTTTTTTGATACTTTTGTTTGACACTGTAGTATGAACAAGTAGGGCATAAGAGGTTTATGCCCGACAGCAACGATATATGTCATTTCTGTCGTGCAGAAACCCTGTATCTCCATAATTCTTCCATAAAATGTTTTATCTTTTTTATGCCCCCCCCCCGTAAATTAATGCCTTACTTCGTCGTACAAGAGAGTTGTAAAAGTAGCAAAAATAGAGGACTTACAATTCTGTCTGGCTACAACTGGCTTCCAAAATTTCCAGGCCCTGGGTAAGCAACACGGCCTATTGGAGACCTGCGCTCAGAGGAGCGCACTTTTCTAGTCTGGTCTCGTTTTCCTTGGTTCTTTCTCATTTTGTTGCTCTTTAAATAATCCCTTTTTTGATCTCAGTGTATAGTTTAACAGATAGGATTGCAGTTTCAAACAGTTTTCCGTTTTTTTCACGTGTAGATATCAGCTGAAACAAGAGCAGGAGAACCACCGCAACGCGTCCATGATGTACAACAGCCTGCGGGAGAAGCTCAAGCGGACGGAGGAGCAGCAGCAGCTGGAGGTGGAGGAGAAGCAGCGGGTGGAGCTCACCCTGCGCAACCTGGAGCTGGACATGAGAACGCTGCACAACAACATGAAACAGGTTTGCACTGCGCTTATACAGTACAGAACACTGCAGGCTTCACTTGGTTAATTTGAATGCATGAGGACGTAGCTGAGTATGTAGAACATTTTTGTGGCAAGGACCCCCAAATTGATATGTATTTGGCCGCGGACCCCCCCATCTGAAAAGGTTTTGTGCCAGGGACCCCAGAAGAGAAGATTTATGTAAAAAAAAAAATCTAAATGATTGTGATGCTACATTAACTACTTTAGCTGGGGACCCCCTAGAACCACCTCAAGGACCCCACTTTGAGAACCAATGAGGTAGAGAGGTCGTCTGGTATTCAGAAGGTCATCAGTTTGACCCTTGCCATGCCCGTTTAAGTGTCACTGTCCCTAAGCAAGACATTTAGGGGCCGTGTCCACAGAAGAAAGCATTTTTTTAGCTGCTAGTGCCAGTCTGTCATGCGTTTCTATGGTAAAGACACGCTGGAGTCCTCCTCTTCCCAGTGTTTTCTGATGGAGCACCCTGGCCTGGTTGCCTCAAGCGGACAATCGTTCAACTTTTCCTCTTGTTTACGTTTGCTCCTCCTTTGAATCGTTACCACAACCAGTCCATGTTTACAGTTATTTCTGCCAGGCTATTAAATAGTGCTATGTATATTGGCTAGAGATTTGGTATAGAGGGGGGGGGGGACCAAGTATTGACCACCTGGGGACCCCTGGTCAACTAAGTATATCGTCCAAAAGTTAAAACTGTAACTTTTCAGGATTCCCCCCCAAAAAACAGCAAAAGTAGCAGATCTACAGAAAGTACCAGATCTACTTTTCAGGATTCAAATTCAAAAACAGCAAAAGTAGCAGATTGGCAAGCTCAAAAGCTTCGAGCTTGTGGATCTTGTGGATCTGCTTGTGGAGCTTGTGGATCTGCTACTTTTGTGTGACGCTGTAGTATGATCAAGGTGGGCGTTAATTTCCGAGAAAACCCCAAAAGTTTGAATATGGAGATAAGAGGTTTCTGCCTGACGATAGCAACGATATGTTAAGTGGTTAAAGATGTGAATCCCACATCAGTCTCTTCTTACCTTTTGTTACTTGTGCTCTATGTCCGCTGTCCAGCTGGAGGAGGACCGCAGTGAGAGCCAGAGGCTCCTGGCCCAGGAGCGCAGTCAACGCACCATGCAGGAGAACCTGCTCAGCACGCACCTCCGCAAGCAGCAGGAGATCGAGGAGGAGAACCGCCGGAACGTCAGCAGGAGCAACGAGGTAACCTTACGTTTCATTATTCTAGACCACTGGTTCTCAAACTTTTCCAAATTGACACATATTAGCCCGCGGACCCCCATTTGAAAAGATAAGCCAGGGACCCCTATCTAAGAGAGGATTTTTACGGCTGTAGCAGTGATTCTCGACCATTTAAATTTAAATTTGTATATGTTTTAAATGCCATAGGCCACAGACCCCCATTTGATACCTTTTGGATCTCTAGGACCCCAATCACTGTAGTATCATCAGTGTTGATTTAACTCTGAGAGTGCACAAATGGAACCCAAAAAAATGGAGGGTCCATTTGGTTCCATTTGGTGCCAGTCCCTGTGACATGCTAACACTGATGTATACATGTACTTACAACAATAATAGGTAGACATAGATGCAAATGTGATTAAGAACAGGGGAAGGATGAGAACATGAAGTAAAGGCCCTCCCGTCCCGCGGGCATTATCCTGTAGCCAGTCTCATTGAGGCACTACATTGTTTTCTCAGTGGAATCTTTTCTCCATCTTATTATTATTATAATGTCTTTATGCTTGTATTTCTATTCTACCGAATTGATTCGATTTAATATAAACAAACTTCTCAAACATGATAACATAGGCCTTTTTACACTTAACACCTTCAAGACGTACTTTGCATATAATAATTATAAAAGGAGGAAGGCAATATGTGTAGTAGTACACTAAGTCAAACATTTTCTTGGCCTTGAAGCAAGATTAAACTAAGCCACATTTTACTAACAGAGCTTTCTCCTCATAGTCGATTGTATATCTCTTGTAAACTAGACCCCTTTAAAAGTCTAACTTTCAATAGCAAGTAACCATTGTGAAATAAGCATAATGTTCAGTTCTCAACCCGCCTGCCTGAAAAGACTGATCTATGCATGATTGTATGCAGCAAACACAATTTTACAGATTTGTTGATTAAATAAACAGTCAACCAAGGATTTCTTAAGTCATTGACAGCCCTACTCCCCAGTAGAACAAGCAAGCATGAGCATTAGGCCTACAGACAAAAGCTAGCCATGTCATTAACTTGCACACTACTTGTATTTCAAATAGTCAGCCATCTTTGGTAATGAACTGGCTGTGTGCGGCAGTCAGGTTGCCGACAATCTTATCCTCTATCTCGGCCCCTTTATTCACGTCCTCGTCTGTGAGGATCAGCTCAGCCTGCGTGTCTGGGGTCACCACCACCACATGACCCCGCCTGGTATCCAGTACGTTACCCACCACTGCCTGGTGCCTGTAGGTGTCTAGAGCGCTTCTCGCCTTGTCCAGCAGGATGGACGGATCCGTCTCCAGCTTGAAGGAAATAACGAATGCCTGTGGTGCCCAGTCCTTCACCAGTGGGGACAGGATTTTAGGAACCATTTTCATGCTGATCTGAAGAGGTCCGTCGGAAGACTGGATTTTGTGTTCAGGCATATCAGATGCTGGGATATAGAAATCTGACACAGCTGCAGCCAAGTAAAACATAGCCTTGGAGCCTATCGTGCTGAGAGCCTGTGCTGCTGCTTTGAGGAGGTGCAGGTATATCTGACAGGGTGCTGAATTCGATGGGCAGAAGAAACCCGTCTTCTTTCACCTCCTGGTAACGCTTCAGGACTTTGGCGATGTTGGGAAGTGCCTGCTGGTTGACCACTACTTGAGCACAACTGCTGGACGACGCTCCATCTTCACGCTGAACCTGTAGAGTGTCTAGTATGTTTATGCCAGAGTACAAGCGTGTGTAAGGATAAAGGGACCGGTGCCTGTGTAGGAAGATCACAGCATAGCCAGAGTCTAGAAAGTACTCCGCTGAGGAGGCTCCACGCCTTCCACTGCTGAAATTGTCAAGGAAGAGAACGGTACGGGACTCCAGAGGAACCTTGGTTCCCCCTGACGTGATGAGGACAACCCTGCGGCCAACGGCCCCATGCCGCTCTGCAAAAGCACTCATCTGCTTCTTGTCATCTTCAGCATGAGAGGGAACTGCAAACTCTTCAGCCAGCTTCCCGTCAATGGTGGCTTCTCCGTGTTCTGCCATGCTTTTCTCTGAGAACGCCTGTGTCAGTAGTCTCACCTTCTATTGACAACTTCCATACTTCGTCTTCTCTATCTTATCTTATCTTTATATTAAAATCGGCTGGCGGGCCAGAGGACCATGTCGTTACGCTCATGTCACTATGACTCCATATAAGCCATAACCATAGAAGGAGTTCCCAATGCAGTTACGCCCATATATGGAGTGTGTTGTCTAGCCTCAATCGTCATGGCATCAGGTGCAAACAAATCAGCTCCATATATGGGCACAAAGGGGGGCATGCCCATATATGGGCATATACTTATGGCATCAGTCATCTCCATGTATGGGCATGAAAGAGACAAGTACTGACTTATACAGAGATCTCCATCTGGGCATATTGGTCGGATCGGCAGGACAACCTCTAGTTAGAAATAAAATGGTAATCAGTTAAAAAGTAACGGCTAAATGAAAACAAGAATGACTGTTAATGTTGTCCCCGTCTTGTCTTCAGGCCTTGTCTCAGCTGACCGAGGCCAGTGACCGGGAGAAGGAGCTGCTCCAGCAGAACTCCTCCCTGCAGGAGGAGCTGGGCCTCCTCCGTCTGGAGCTGGAGCGCTCCCGTGCCAACAGCGCCATGGAGGAGAGCCGCCTGGCCGAGGAGAGCGAGGCCGTCAAGGAGCGTCTGGAGGACGCGCGCCGCGACCTGAAGCTCAACGAGGAGGCCCTGGCCCAGACCGTCTTCCAGTACAACAGCCAGCTGACGGCGCTCAAGAACGACTCGTCCGTGGGTGCCGCCCGCCTGGAGCACGAGCGGCAGGCCCGCGAAACATTGGAGACGGAAGTGGAGTCGATGCGGAACCGCCTGACCGGCGCACTACAGGAGGCGGAGCGTTGCCAGGTGTCGCGGACGGACGCGGAGAAAGCCCTGCTGAGAGAGAAGGAGGAACACCAGCGGATTAAAGACAAACACTCTGGTGAGCAGTGGTGGGACGAAATGATGGCAACGTTTATGCCAGTGATTCTCAACTCTGTTGAATTAGGACTTTGTTCGTTTGTTAGCTTTTAGATCGATACAACGCATCTGCTATTTTTTAACCACTTAAACCCCATCTTGTTGACCACCAGGGCCCCTGATGTTTTCGCTCTAGACTAAATATATTTGCCGAAAAAAAGCCAATCTACAAGCCTACAACGTGACGCGTTGTAAGCTTATAGATCGGCTATTTTTGGCTGATGTTCGACCTAGAATATGGATGCTGGGGTTCAAATGATTTAAATAGGGCTTCAGTAGTAAAATAAAATAAATTGTACTTAACTGTTCTCAAATGGTAACTTTAATCAATTTTTCCAAACCGATTAGAACATTTTGCACTTTCTGACAAATTATGGGTGAAAACATCGATAATCGGGACTCTTCAAAATGGAGACCGGTCTGGCTCTAAATGTCATGTATTCTTTTCGTCTCCATTGCAGGCGACGCAGCCGGTCAGCGAGATACGGTCAACAGCCTCTCGCTGAAGCTCTCCAAGTCAGAGGCTCGCGCCAACAGCCTGGAGAACGAGGTGCACCGGGCCACGCTGCAGCTGACCGAGAAGTGCCTGCTGCTTGAGGCCCTGCAGCGAGAGAAGGACCAGACGGCCGCACGTGCCAAGGAGCTGGAGACGGCCCTGCAGGTATGTTTATGGAGCAGATATGACATAAATATACAAATAAATGACAATGAGCGGTTCCGATTATTACCGAATGCACTATGGCCAAAACCATGTTACCGTACTTGATAATTGTATACTTCAAAAATTGCAAATCAATTTTTATTTTTATTTTTTCAAAGAGAAAAGAAAAATCTACATTTTTGAATTTCCTTTGCCCTAAATGCCCAAAATATTGACACCCGGTTGAAAGTGGTTAAAAGAATGGACAATGACGTGTAAATAATGATGAAAACACCGTTAATTTCGTCCAGACATTCTTATACAGAGTAATGCAAACGGATTCTAACAATTACGCAAAACAATTGAGATGATCTCAAAATAATTGCTATCAGGCGACTATGTATTAATTGTGAGAGGCCTAACTGTACCTACAGTCCGAGAGGGATGTGGCCAGTCGGACGGGAGCGCGTCAGGAGGCCACACAGGAGCGTCTGGCCCATGCCCAGAGCGAGGGCATGCTGCTGCGGCAGCAGCTGGAAGAGTCCCAGAACAAAGGCGTGGCCAAGGAGCGCGCCGTGACGGACGCCCAGGAGCGCTTCAGCGACATCCTGGACAAGCTGCGGGGCGACGGCGAGGAGCGGGTACAGCTGGTGGAGGAGAGGAGCAAGGAGCTGGCCGGCAAGGCGGCCGACCTCCGAGACCATGTCTACAAGCTGGAGGAGGAGAAGAACGACAGGGAGGTTTGTATCTCTTGGACCCCAATCTACACTGTTAATTTAACTCTGATAGTGGATTTGTCTGCACGCTCTACATCTATAGACCAATTATTTGTTTACTAACATTGGCCCCGATTCACTAAGAAATTTATGACCATATTTTGATCTTACCGGCATTTAAGACAACATTTTGCATGAAGAAAATTGTCTTAAATGCCGTTAAGATCTAAATATGGTCGTAAATTGCTTAGTGAATCGAGGCCATTGAGACTGGACGCACAGGTGATTGTTTCACGCAATCAATTCCCAACCTGTTGTTTTGGGGTGAGCTGGTTTCAGCACACTCCAACCCCCTCTTGTGTGTTGGCTAGTGAGGTGCGTCCTAGCGAGACCTGATAGAATGGGTTTCATTGCGCGCATACTGGTTGCACGCATACTGGTTCTTATCAGTGTGACGTCGCCTGTTAAGGGGTCTATAAGCTCACAGTGCGCCACATACGCAATACATTGTGAGCTTACAAATGGTTTTCTGTCCACAACACCATCGTTCAATGGAGTATAACTCAGGCTTAAGAGGATTAGTACTCCAGGAGCACTTTTTGTTCAGGATCTGTGTTAACGGTCTAACCGAGACGCTGTCGCTCTTGTCCTGTGAATGGTGTGTGAGTGCAGAGCAGTGTGAGACAACTGCAGCAGGAGCTGGCTGACTCTCTGAAGAAGCTGTCTATGAGCGAAGCGTCCCTGGAGGTGAACACACGCTACCGCAACGACCTGGAAGACGAGAAGACCCGACTGCTCAAAGACCTGGACAGACTGAAGGACAAGGTACAGGAGGGCTTCGCGGGGACGGGGGAGTGGTTTGTTTGCTATGTTATTATTCCCTAATATCTATCTAATATTCAAAACAAATTGACAAATCTAAAACATGGATCTTCAACATTTCTCTGGCCAAGGACCCCTTAGCTGAAAGAGAGGCGAAGCAGGGACCCCCATTACATTATATGTCCATTCTCTCCCCCACATCATTAATGTGCATAAATGACGTGCTGCTGTGCTGCACTGGCAGTGTGCTTTTGCACTTTATTCTGTCAGTGAGCATCAGTAATATCGTTACTGTTGCTGTTACTTTTCATGATTCAAATTCCAAAATAGCAAGTAGCAGATCTACAAGCTCAAAGCCATTTCGAGGTTGTGGATCTGCTACTTTTGATGCTTTTGTGTGACGCTGTAGTATGATCAAGTAGGGCATTAATTTACGAAAAAACACAAAAACTTAAAATATGGAGATAAGAGATTTCTGCCCGACAGCAACAATAATATTGTTGCTGTCGGGCAGATTTTTTCCCGCATATTATCCTTATCATACTGTATATACGCAGCTGTTCTAATGGCATGTCCACCACGACCAGCTTTGTGTGACCGATCAGTCAGCCACACAGTGCCACCTCTAACCCATGGTTTACCTGAGTTTAACCTTCCGTCAATGCAGGTGCAGGAGAGTGAAGATCAGTATGTCCAGGCAGAGAGACGCATCAACACGCTGAAGAGCAGCCTGGATGACAAGGACAGAGAGCTCTGCACCACCGCCCAGAGGCTGCAGGAGGCGCTGTCGGCCTCAGTGGCCACAGACGCCACCACCAAGCAGCTGGAGGAGGCCGTACAGAGGTATCATTCACTACCCAGAAACCCTCATATCTAGGTTTACACTTGCAGAGTTAAATGTATACTATTGTTACTTTTGCTGTGCACGTTACACACTACTAGAGAATGAAACAATAACATGTTATAGCCCTACCCCCCCCCCCCCCACCCCCAAAAAAAACACCTATAATAACATCCCCAAAATAGGGAGGCCAAGGTTAGTGTGGTTAATGAATGTCAATATCAATATGGCGTCCCTTTTAGACTGGAGATAGAGAACGCCAGGCTGGAGGCCGCTGCCAAGCAACAGAGCAACAAAATCGAAGCGCTGCAGAAAGAGGCTCAGGAGGCTGCCATGGTAGGTGATATTATCCACTGACCACTCACCTTAACACACACTCCATGGTAGGTGATATTATCCACTGACCACTCACCGTAACACACACTCCATGGTAGGTGATGTTATCCACTAAACAATCATCTTAACACTTATCCACTAATCAATCATCTTAACACATTTATTTCACACAGCATCTCACTGATCTCATCAACTTAAAAAAATCTGAATATGATGATGTCCACACAGTATATACTGTACATGTGATGGTTTCAGACAGATGAGTTTGGATTGTTTCCTGTCTGTAGATGTGCTATAAAGTGTTCCATCTTTTCACAGCAATCTGAGCGTTTACCTGGAGGAGGGGTTGGTATTATGGATGTAGACCTTTGTCTTTCTGTGTGGGTTGACTTCTGGTTTGGTTTTGTTCTTCCCAAAGATTATCATTGTCAGTCAATGCACTATGGTTATGCTATTAAAGGGCAACTGTGCTGTTTATTATTTTGTTTTGTTTTTACTTGAACCAACCATTTCAATTTAAGCATTTAGCAGTAAATGTCATCATCCGTAGTCAACAAACACGATAATAAATAGTCAAGGAAATAGAGTGCAAATAAATCAGTTAAGTGCTTCAAAGTAACTAAGATACCAGGTAAACATCAAACCCAGCATGCTATCTAAATAACATACTTAGCTTTTATGGACAAGCAAACAGTGTATGTCTATACACTGGCATTCCACAGCTTAGGGAGCCAGGAGGGAGAAGAGTCTAGGACTCTTGGAGCGTTGGCCAGGGTTCCATATGGAAGGGAGGGACTCTGTTACCTGATCTAAAGTGTGCAGGAAGGGGTATGGGGTGGATCATGTCCTGAAGGTTGGGGGTCTGCCATGACCTTGATTGCCTTTTAGGTCATCACCAGTGTTTTAAATTGGACGTGTGCCTCTACTCATTCTGTTGTGGCGGGTGCATGTGAAAATCTGACATAATAACTCACTTACAATGTTTTCTGTTTGTGGAGACACCGCTCTCAACAGCGCTGGAAAATCTTCACTAGGGAGATCCAGTGATATTGACGCGTTGACAGTCGACACCAAAGTCATTGCAAAGAGTTATGTCACAATTCTCATGTCCTCCTCACAATATAACAGTAGATTTGCTAAGTTGCCCTTTAAAGACTGCACTTTGATTATATTGGAGAATGAAAAGAATCTAAAGACATTTTTATAGCTTAGCTTAAAAATTACTTTTAGTTTTAGATTGGATGGGCTGGGTATTTCTTGGTGGTGGTCTCTCTATCATGGCATCGCTGACATGCAGAAACCTTGTATCTCCCCATGTCATCATTTTATGTTTTTTTTTTTTAACTGGTTATGTCTGTCTGTTTCTTTTTTCCATTTCCTGAGAAGTCACGGTTTTGGACATACAATGTTTCTGCCTGACAGCGATTGTGTATTCTCCCTCTAACTTGATCTTGGTTTGTGGGTTTCTTTTCCTTTGTATCTGTGTGATGCATGATACTGTCTCTACTTTAAAGTTTCATTGGGAGTGGTGGACATTTTAAACCCAATAAACAGCTTTCTTTTAGGTGGAGGTTTAAAAAGAAACAAGGAAAAAGTCAGTTTATCCAATTCGCTTATTCCCCCAGGCTAGGGGGCGATTGGAGGACTTGGTTACAAACCTACAAGGCAGTAAGATGAATTTGGAAGACCAACTCAGTCGAGAGGTCGGTTGCATGCTCACTTATTTTACATAATGAAACTTTAACTAAATCAGTGGTTTTCAAAGTGGTGTCCGGGGACCCCCAGGGGTCCTTGAGGGGGTTTCAGGGAGTCCGCAGCAACATAGTAATAGCATAAAAATCAGTTTAACCACTTTAACCCTATATATACATCAGCTATTTTAAAAGAAAATCTTGAAAAAAATTTGAATATAATTTGAAACTTTTCAACAACACAAATCTTGTATTGGGGGGCCCCTGTTAAAATATTATAAGATGGGTGCCCACGGCCAAATACATTTACATTTTGGGGGTCCATGACATGGAAAAAGTTTGAAAACCACTGTTCTAAATTATTTCTTGTTCTCATCATCTTCCCCAAGGCTTGCACTTATTTGTCTTAACTGCAGTCAAATATTTATTCAACCCTTGTGACGTTATTACGAGGGTTTGAGATTAGTTATTGTAATTAGTACAGTTACAGGGTAACAGCACGGTGCATTAAAGGTACTATGAGTGATATTTATTTGTTAAAATAAGTGTTAAATAGCTCTATATTGTGATAGTAATTATAGTTCTAGAGAGTTTGTTCAGTAACAGTCTCCCTGTGTCTCCAGCTCTTAAATAAACAGAAAATATATTTTTAGGCTGGGATACCAATTCTATCCAATCAGAAGATAGAACTTATACAGAATACAGAATAAACAAGCGAAATTGGATGTGATTAAACAAATAAATGAGCAGACAAAATTGGAACTAGAAACCCTTTAAAATTGAATCAGATAAATGAGCTTTGTGGGGTTCTCCCTCCTGATTGGTTGAAATTGGTGTCCCACATGAAAATTTATTTTCCGTCCACTAAAGGGCTGTAGAGACAGGGAGACCCCTGTTACTGAACAAGCACTCTATAGCAATGATTACTATCAGAATGTAGAGCTTTAACCTTAAAAAAAAAAAAAAGTTAAAGATTTTAACAAAATCATATCACTTCCACACCTTTTTAAAGCGTGCATGTGTATTGTGTACAGTACCATCAAAATGAACTTTTCCTTCATATCGATGCAGATAGATCGAGGAAAAGTTGATATGGAAGAGGAACTGTACTGTATATCGTTGGTGTCAGGCAGAAACCTTTTTTTTTTAAGTGGTTATGTCTGTGGGTTTTTATAAATATTAAACAGATGAAAAGTATTAAACAAGGGCTTGTGACTAAAATAATAACTACATTGGATCCGTCGGAACACAGGTTATTTTTTTCCCCATTGCCTGAAAAACTGTTTCGGACATACAAGGTTTCCACCCGACACCGATGATAACATACTGTTTATATAATGTATTACTGTATAATGTGATCACTGTCCTGGATCCTCAAGGTGCAGAAGCAGAGCACGCTGTCCCACACAGCCCAGGACTCGCAGGCGTTGTGGGAGGAGGAGTTGAAGAGCCGCTCCAAACTGGGCCTGCGTCTGGCGGAGCTGGAGAAGGAGAAGGGAGAGCTGGGCAGCCAGGTAGGTGACCCACCAACCACCATGACAACACTGTCACACAAAGAGCACATCTCACTGGCCGCTTGGAATGTCCACCAACAAGCCCCTGTTTTGACACCTTGTTTATTCTTATTGACAGTAACGACCTGTCAAGACAGAGGCAACAGAACCTCTCGAGATATAACCATAAAATAAAAACCAACAAAGACACAATGGAGTTCTCCACGGATGGGATATCTTTTTGTAGGTCAACCTGGAACTTACTTACTTACTTACTTTCTTATAGCACAACGGTTCCAACCGCAGATTTCCAATTACATTTTTGTAAAAGAAAAGCACATAAGGCTAAGAATTTGTGGTGGAAACATTGTGTAATTTATGTAGTAGACTAAAACGTGAAACTATCTTAGGCTTATGTTATCGACAGACGATATTTTCTGCATGGATCAAAATTGTGTGTGTGGGTGTGTGTGTGTGTGTGTGTTCCAGATGGAGATCGAGAAGAAGAAAGTGAAGAAGATAGCAGAGCAGAAGAAGGCAATGGACAGCAGGCTGGAGCAGGAGATGAAGAGAAACACTGATCTCCAAAAAGAAATGTACAGGTGACACCTTACTTCCTCCACCCACCCTGCACAGCCTCCACCCTTACGGCAGAACCACTGGCCCCCATGTGATGTGTACCTCGTCCTCCAGCCCAGTAGAGCGCATTCCTTCCTGGCTTACGTAACACTGGTGTTAGCTCTCTGTGTTTCTGCTACAGAGATGTGGTGTAAGGTTAACCACTTAACCCATTAAGACCTGTGTACTTACTTTGCCATAATGTAAACCCTAATATTGGCTTCAATAGTTGCTCTGTTTGATGATCCAAAATAGTACATTGCACAGTGAAACAGGTGTCGAAGTCAAACTGTGTGTGTGTGTGTGTGTGTGTGTGTGTGTGTGTGTGTGTGTGTGTGTGTGTGTGTGTGTGTGTGTGTGTGTGTGTGTGTGTGTGTGTGTGTGTGTGTGTGTGTGTGTGTGTGTGTGTGTGTGTGTGTGTGTTTTCCAGGCTGCGTACTCTGTTGAAGACAGCGAAGAAGAAATACCGGGAGCATGAGGGCGGGGGAGCAGAGTTTGGCTCCTCCCCCATGAGCAGTATGAGGATGGAGACTGGACGTTACGGCCAGACCGACGGCGCTGCAGGACGCATGAAGGAACAGGTCCGTTTATTACAGTGGTTCTCAAAGTGGGGTCCAGGGACCCCCCAGGGGCCATTAACTCATTGAGTGCCCAAATTATTTCTGGCTATTTCTGGCCAGTACGATTTAGATTTTTTTTTTTCAAAGTAAAAAAAAAGTGCTTAGGAAGCGAGATACAGCCTTTTTCAGTTATAAGTTAAACAAGGAGTGGATGGAGCTGCAAATCTTCAGATAATGATATCTTGGGTTCTAAAAAGTTTTTTTCTATTATTTTCAAAAACACGTGAAACACGTTAATGGCACGTTGCACCATAGCGGTAAAACACGTGAAACACGTTAATGGCACGTTGCACCATAGCGGTAAAACACGTGAAACACGTTAATGGCACTCAATGAGTTAAGTGGGTTCAAAGGGGGTCCCCAGCTAAATGTGTTGATACAGCATCAAAATCACTTTAACCACTTTAACCCCTATATACATTCACTATTTGAAAATAGCCGATCTACAAGCTCACAACCAATGAAATGTTCTCAATGCTTCTCATGTATTTTGTAAATTATTATAATACCTCAGATTTATACGGTATAGCGCTTCTCTATGTACTCAAAGTCACTTTACGTGGATCAACAAGAATAGTTATTAGGTAAAATAATCAAATAAATGTTGTGTTAAAGGACTTGTACAAACAAGGAGAATGGAGAGACAGACAGACAGAACTTTATTGATCCCAGAAGGGAAATTCAGTCACCAGTCAGTTAACAGCAGTTCTACAAAAATAACACAAGGCATAAGCAGCCACAACAGTTGTACAATGCTGCAATACTGTTTACCAAAAGCACTGAATAGCAGCAGCCCTCTCAGAGAAATTTAATTTTGGGCTTAAGTTTTTGAATTTTTGTGTCAATCCAGAATTGCGTCCAAGTTATATTGCATTAACATATTCTACCATACAGATTGGACAAAATAACGTTTTATTCACTAAAATAATTACATAATGGAGCTTTAACTATAATAACTCTGCTACAGGTGGACGATCTGCAGACGCAGCTGGGCAGGGAGACGTCTCGCAGTAGAGAACTGGACAAGTTGAACGGAGATCTGCAGCAGCAGCTCTCCTCCATGAATGGTATGAGTCGCAGCAACGACAGGCTGGAGAAGGCAAACAGGTAGGGACAGCTATCCACATTCTGTTGTAAGTAGGGCTGCAACTATTGATTCTTTTTTTAGTGATTATTCTGTCGATTGCTTTTTCCTTTAATCGAATATTCGTGTTTTTTTGTTTTATGTTTTTTATATATTTAACGAATTGAATCGAATTTTATACTTTGTCGCACAACGGTGTCGTGCAAAAATAGTTAAAATAGCTTCAAGCTATTTTACAAGCATTGTAGATCAGCTATTCAGAAATTATTTGAAACTTTTAGTATATAAGTATATATACTTATACTTATATATTACTATATTACTATATATACTTATATATTAGTATATAAGTATATAATATAATCCTATACCCATCCGTACCAACAGACAGCTGGAGGATGAGCTGACAGGCCTGAGGCGCCAGGCAGAGGCTGGCATGCTGGACCCGGGCCAGGCGGAGCAGTACCGCCGTGAGGCTGAGGACAGAGCCCGCCTGGAGATCCGTCAGAAACTGGAGGAGGTTAACCTCTTCCTACAGGTGAGTGCACTGCAGGTCCCATAACGAGTTTCAATTAACGATGATGACATTTCTTTTATTGTACCTTTTTTTAAAAGGACCCAATGTTTTATACAATTGTGTCAATAAAGTAACTAACTACTTTCAACAACACAAAAACATAAAACGCACAACACTTTCAACAAACCATAGATCAGGGCCTAATCTATTAGTGACTTTGGACTTTAGCCTAATCATTTGGCTAAAGGCCAAAGTCACTACACCAGTTTTTCACCATTTATATATTAACTGCCACCCTTTTTAAGGAAGGAAAGTGAACATATTGTACTGTACATTTTCCACTCAGGAGCAAATGGTATGATTTCTTTTTTACTTCCTGAAAGCATATTTTTATGCCATATTTGTAACAAGCGTCATTATTTGAAGGGTACAACAGGAGAGAAACTACTTAGTAGCCAACTTGTTCCTCAAGATTAATAATAATAGTCGTAATAGTCTTTTTAGGATTTGGATTCATGATTAATTAATTGCTAATAAGTGAAAATGTGTAATATCCCTATTCCCTACTCCAGACGCAGGCCGCCTCCCAGGAGGCTCTGGACCAGCTTAAATCGGCCAACGAGTCCAACGTGCGCTCCAGTCTGGAGCAGAGGATCCGGGAGCTGGAGACGGAGCTGTCTCGCACCCGCAGCACCCAGCAGGACAGCCTCAGCCAGAGGGACAGCACCCGCACCGAGCTGGATCGATACCGCCACCTCTACACAGACGAGCTACGAACCCGCAAGTCACTGGCTGCCAAACTGGAGAGGTGAGAGCGTGAGACCCACACCACATTGCACCGTTTAGATCAGTGTTTCTCTCAAAGTGGGGTCCTCCAGACATTCCCCACTCCCCAGGGGTCCTTGAAGGGGTTCCAGGGGGTCCCCACCAAGATTAGTAATAGGCTCCAGCATTTAAAAAATGGTTAAAGATTTCATCCGATTTGTAGCAGAACGTACTGTGACATATTGTGAGCTTGTAGATTGGCGAATTTCCCTATTCATCGTTCGATGAATTATATGGGGCTTAAGTTGTTAACTAACTAAAGCCCTGTACGCACTACACGATTTTAAGCCCGATTTTAGCCTGATTTGTCACCGCCGACAAAATTCCTGTGTCGGGCCCGATTATGAACTCCCGACAAATTAACGTTAGCGTCTTTTCATGTTGTAGTGTGACAAAAGACCAATATTCGGCCGCTGCGACGCCCACGACAACACGTTAATATTAAACATGTTTAATTTGTTTTGTATTTTCTCACCTAGTGTGACATATCCTACGACCTTTCATTGCGTTGATCAATCATAGAATCTCCAGTGCGCTGCTGCACTCTCCAGTGCGCACTGCCCATGCAAAATGTAGGCTACATGGCAGTCATATTATAAACTTTATTATATAACCTACAAAAGCATTATGGTAATGTAATTAATTTATAATGCCGAATCCTTTATGTGTAAAGCCCCGATGTTGTTTCTTTTATATTTTTTGTCCGTGGTCGGGTAACTTTATTGATTATGGGTCCATTGGACCGGCTGTAGGCTATTTGGATTCTTATTGAGGAGTTTTTTATACGTTTTCCATGTGGATCTCGTTTGGATTTACTTCATTATTCCAAGACATCCAAGTGAGTGACACCAACACACACACTCAGACACACACACTTAGTAGTGCTGTGTGCGCACACACATATTACACACACATTTCTTCCCTCGCACTCCCTCTTCCTCTGAACAAATGTAGCCTATTATTATTCTTGATTGTGCTTCTACTGAAATATTAACCAACAAAATAGAAAATTATTATTCTTGATTGTGCTTCTACTGAAATATTAACCAACAAAATAGAAAATTGTGAAGGTTACTTTAAATTGTATTTGTATTCATATCATAGGGTCGTGGTTGTGCACACAACATTTTAATTTGTTTTGCCCCTGAACAATGCCAATGGGACCTGTAGCTCTGATCCATAGCGTTAGAAGGAGTTCTCCACTCCCTCTAACGCTATGGACCAGAGCTAGGACCATTGGAATGCATTACGCAGTACAAAGTAACACCCAGAAAATGGCCTAAAATAGAAAATAGCCAAATTAACACTCAGAAAAAGCCAAAACTGAGCACATTTCGATCTATAAGGCCAGATCTCATTTGAAAAAAAAATATTAAGAGTATGTGAAAGCCATTTCAAATGTTTATACTATTGGAATCCCACAGGTGCTCCCAAATAATTAATTACCCAGGCCAGTGCGTCAAATCAATTATGCTGTCACTCCAGTGTCGGAGCTGGTCAGAAGCACATGGGGTAGCTCCCCTTAAACCATTGCACGTAGGCTACTATTGGATGTTCAGCCAAACGAGTAGGCCTACTCATCGGTACAGTAGCCTACTAGTTCTGCCGTATTTTGCCCACCTGAGCCCCAGCCCCCAACGTTTAATAATGCTACTCATTATGTAGGAAAGCTGTGGACACCGCTGTGGGCAGAGCCACAGCCCTTTGTCTTCCCGCAGTTAATTGGTCCTTGACTGAAAATAAACCTCGCAAAATGATGGACTTGTAGTACCACCACGATCAAAGTTGGACTTTATTAAGACATGACAGCAATATGGGGGAAAAAAACGTAAATATCTCAAATTAAAAACAAAAAACATGTTTGGTTTAACATGGCAATGCATTAAAACTGACGTGGCTTCTACATATAATAGGCCTATACCTACTAATTCTAATACAAATATTAAAGGTTCTATGACATTCATTTTCACTTTTTTAATTTTTTATGTTTTTGGGGGGTTTTATGACCTCAATTACACCCAAAAAATCTGAACTTTGAACATTCAGTGGATTTTCTGTGGTCTGGGGTTTTCTGAATAATTAGGCTGAAAAGTAATCTGAGCTTGAAGAAAAATAAATAAAAATCCTTTCCTGGGGGGGGCCGGAGCAGAGGCGATGATTGACAGGCAAAATCCCTCAACAGCGACACCCGCAGGCAAAGATTTATTTTTTCATTGCAGTTGAAAAGGCTTTAGAAATGTGAGAGAAAAACACCTGCCATGGATCACTAGAGTGGAATTTTTTGTTAAAACTTTTTATACACGTTTGAAGAACCATGACAAAGACTTTTAATGTGTGGTAAAACTGAATGTCATGAAACCTTTAAGCTACAACTGTGCAAAACGATAGTCATGTGAGTTCAAAACTCACTTAACTCTCTCAGTGCCAGACCCCGAGTTATCCCGAGTTTTAGGGTTATACCCTCAGTGCCAGAACGAGAAATCCTGAGTTTAAAGTTTTTTTCATTGGCACTGAGAGAGTTAAAAACATAATGTTTCCATTTAGGACTTCATGCGCAAAATCCCAAATGTGCATACTGATTGAAGGTTTTTTGTACCTTTGGGTCCCAGGGAGACACCAAATGTTTATTTTGGGTCTCAGCTGAAAAAGTTTGGGAACCACTGAACTAATGAACCTGTGTTGCTGGCTGTTCACCCTCCCACAGGTCAAACACCCGTCTTTCCGATGCCAATGCCAAGCTGCTTAATGAGCGCCACCGCACCAAGTCCCTGTTCAGCAGCAGCCTGGGAGGAGTAGGGCCCCCGCAGCTGGACATGAGCTCCCTGGGGGGCTCCCCCATGGGCTACGGGGCCTCGATGGGGCCCCTCAACAGGAGCCTGGGCGTAGGGCTGCCCCTGCTCAGCCCCATGTCTGAAGGACACAACAGTTCAGTGGAGGATTACCTGGCCAGGGTCAGCAACCCCCTAAACACACACACACACACACACACACACACACACACACACACACACACACACACACACACACACACACACACACACACACACACACACACACACACAAAGTCATGAATAGCACACTACAAAAGAATGGAGGAGCAACCTCTCAACATAAGCCACCACCTGTCCATTGAGTTCAATGGACAGGTGGTGGCATCTTGTGAGATCCGCGCTATTAAAACAACACAGTGTGACGTCACGTTCTCTATCTATATAGTGTTTAAGGGGCCGTGTTCCACAGAAAGTGTATTTTGAGCTGGCAGCGCCTGTCTGCCATGCATTTCTATTGATCATTTCCATTTCTAAGACGAGCTGGAACGCCCCTCTTCCCAACGCCTGAGCATCACGTTTTAGCGCTCTCGGTTTCCAGCATTTTTTTGGTTCGCTTTAAACTTTTGGAGAGGAGCACTGTTCATCAATGTGACATTGATGAACGTTTTCACACACAGCCAGGAGGATCAAACCCTCCTGGCTGTGTGTGAAAACGTGGTCATCTAAGACCTGTTTTCTCGCCGTTAATTATGAAGATCTTCGGCCACGTGGCCGTTTCGAGAAATGCTTTTACAAGGCTATTTTAACATTTAAGCCTATTATTAATATTATTATTTGGATAAAGTAACAACATTGAATGATTCCATTACGTAGTTTACAACCTATCATCGTAATGGTTTAATTCCCGACAGCCTGCTGCTGCTGTGTCACACAGTGCTCTGCAGTTATCTGATAGATTAGCCGTGCGTTGAAAATATCAGACCTACTGTACAAGTTCACAACGCTTTTGCAAGTCGGGCAAATCGGGCTTTACACAGCTGTCTGCGGCTCCTCCTAATCAGAGCTGAGTGTTGTAATTCTCACTTAGGGTGTTATGATAACAGAACCGGGGTCCCGAAGTCATAGAATGTGAACCAAGCTGGACCCAATTGACGATAATGAAATAGGGACCCGAACTTGTGTCGGTCGTGGATATTATACAAGCAGCACAGTGACTGCCTTCAATGGATAAAGTGGTGAAAGTTGGTGACATACATTGCAGGCAACTGAGGCAAGTAATCAACCTCACTTGCACCATCATTCATGATGACATAATTATACATTAACAAAGCAAAACAAAAGCTGTAGGTTTTGCATATTATGGTTGAATGAGATGTAAAGGCCAAAACCTATATTAATTTGTTTATACTGTGCGATGGAGTTGCGCAAGCAGTTCACTCACGCCCACTTTATTCAGTTATTTTTTGGGAAGCGACATCTCTGCATTATAGAGTAGATCATATTATTTAGTTAAAGGTAGTGTAAGTGATTTTCTTTGGTTAAAATAAGTGTTAAATAGCTCTATATTCTGATAGTACTCATTGCTATAGAGTGTTTGTTCAGTAAAAGGAGTCTCCTTGTCTCTCCAGCTCTTTATAAAACAGAAAATGCATTTTCGTTTCAGTTTCAGTTTCATTTCCAATTTTATCCAATCAGGATAGAGAACTCAATCAGGATATAGATTAAACAAGTGAAATTGGAAGTGATGACACTAAGAAATGAGCAGGCAAAATTGGAACTGGAACACTATAAAAATGAAGCTTAAAAATTGGTACTTTCTCCTGATTGGCTGAGATTTTGACACCTACCGGAAAATGTATTTTCTGTTTATTAAAGAGCTGGAGAGACGGGGAGAAAAAACTTGTGACGTTAATTATTTAATACCGGCCCATTAATTAATTATTTGGCCGGTAAAATGTAATCCTGTCGGTCAAGGTGGCCTATCAAGGTGGCCTATCGAAAACCCTGCTACAAGCTCACAACACTCACAACCCGCCACGCTTGTAGATCTGCTATTTCCAGCTAATGTTCCCCCCAGAATAGGGATGCGAGGGTTCAAGTGGTTAATGTAAAAAATAAATAAAATAAAGTCCCTATCACACAAAGATTTGGCGGCCCCCCTGCAGTATCTCTGAGAACCACCTATGGGTCACGGACCCCCCATTGAAGGCCCCTGTGCTAGGATATTTGTGCTAATACAATGGCATGATGTTGAAGCACAGTGACGGTTGATGGGTTTGGACATTGCGGGCATAAATAAATACTGGTACTCAGTGTGGTTTACTCAGAAGCGTTGTGGACATGATATCTAAAGTGTCCCTCTGCTCAAAAACGCATTCTGTGGACACGGCCCCTTAAGGGGATGACTTGATGTGCTGTAGTCCATTTTCCATTGCCATACTGTGGTCTGTGTCTGTTGTGTTATCTGTGTGTGCAACTGGTGGCTGTTTATGTAGAAGAAGGTCCTTGTTATGCAGCGGCGAGTTTAATATGAACTGTGATTGTGTCCAATGTTGGTACAGTAGGATAGTGTCTGGAGTAATGTATCAAATTAACTTTTTTCCTATTTAATTTAATTTAATCTATCCAAAAAAAAAACTGACTACACTAATTGCTCACTCCAGGCGATCTTCCTTCCCTTACCTCTTACTAAACATTCTTCCTTCTCTTCTGTTTCATCCTGCACCATGTCTCTAATCGACAGTGGCGTATGCCAAACATAGCAGATCTACACAGCTCACAATGCGTGTGATGCGACGTGTTCTGATCTTGCAGATCTGCTATGTTCGGCACGGGTCGTACCACTAAGTACTGTATAAATCAGGCTTCAGTCTTCGCCCTAATCTTTTCTTCTCTCTCTCTTATGGTAGCGGGACTTTAACCCTTTAACGCCGTCTCTATTTCTCACTCCTTCAGCTTCTAGCTCAAAAGTCTGTCTCTCACCTCTCGTCCCTTCAGCCAGACTCATAACCAGGTGTGTAGGTTGTGTGTAGCTCACTGCCTGTGATTGGCTGATTGGACTGTTTTGTTTGAACCCCATCCCCTCTCCACCCCCACCCCTCTGGGCTCACACTCGTCTCCACACAGCCTAACCCTGAATAGGCTTTCAGGGTTCTCGGTGAAGGACAACCCGGGAAAAGTTGTGTGTAGTTTAAAAAGAAATTCGATTATCAGGCCTGAAAACATCATGGAGAAATTAAGTTAAAATATAGTTGTATACACTCTGTGGCCATTTTATTAGGTTTAAACCTACTAACAGGTACTGTACGTACAATCCCGATTTACCATCCTTTTTCGAGGTTTGATGAGTTGCAGATTCAGAGATGCTACACGCTCATATTGTGATGCGTAGCTTGTAGATGTTGTAGAAATGTTACTCTTTGTGCAAGAGACTTCAAATTTGACTTGACTTATAATTTGTCGCACCACGCTTTCAACACCTTTTTCAGTTGAAAATAATTCTTTGTTATGAGTGAAAGAGACATGCAGCAAAGTATAAATTAGCCTGAACTGTGGTATGTTTTGGAATTTGATTAGTTAGAATGTGAACTAGGAACTAGGCACTTGCATATACTTCAAGTTGTATCACATCAAACTGATCCTGGACAAAAAATGTAAATCCAGATTTCTTCTAAGCCCCTTTGATGTCTCTGTTTGAGTTGGACTTTGTGATGCTGTGACCCATCTGCTATGGCATTTCACCATATTCCTATTTTATTTTTGTTTGCCAACAGCTGCACCAAGATGACCTTTGCAATCAGCTTGGTTGACATTTACTGAATTGGACTGAAGATATTTGAACCTTTTTCAGACCACACAAAAACCACTAATACGGTGTACTTAAATTAAATTATATTACAACCAGAAGATTATTTTTCAATTTACTTCCTATGTCATCACTGCCAGTCATTGCATTCAGTGTAGTTTTATGTAGCTCATGTGTCCTGCAGAAACACTGCACTGATGCATTGCTTGCATGCTCCCATGCAGATACTCTGCACTGATGCAGAACTTGCATGCTCCCATGTTGTCCTGTGTTCTCCGTCGTATCTCTGCTTTTCATTTAAGTGTTTTAGTTTATTCTGTAAATGTCCGCTGTAAAATATTTACAGTATAGTCATTAAAGTCATACTATGTTTTTCTATTTTTATAAAATATTTCACTGGTAGGCTATATTTTTCAGAATAACCAACCATTCCACAAAAATGAAAATTTCTGACGGCCCCAGACACAGAAAATGACGTAGGCACCGGAAATGTACCAGAAATATATTTTAATGTTAATAAATACCGTTTGTGACTCTGGGCCCTATCTTGCCTTACCCCTTATGCCTAAACTTGTTTGGCACTTTTTACTATTTTGAAAAACGTTTTAAAATAGTGAAAATAGCCGACCTACATCGACACGTTGTGAGCTTGTAGATCGGCTATTTGAACTATTGTAAAATGTTTTTCAAAATAGTAAAAAATGCTTAAAAAGTTTAGGCATAAGGGGTAAGGGCAGGCAATGACATGCCGTTACCAGTAGGTGTCAGCAAAAAAGACTACTGAAATGAATGTTAACACAGTATGACTTTAAATGTGGATTTATCATAGTATTGTATTTGTGACAAATATCTCCATCTGTGTTGAATTGTACATATTTATATATATACATATTTAACTGCACAGCTTTCTTTATTTAGCTAATGCATTACTTACTAAATTCACATGATTGAATTGATTTTGTTCCTTTCCTCCAGATGCGGAGTGAACTGGAGAGAAACATATCAAGGGAACTGGCTCAGGGTGAGTGTGATGTAGAACATCTAATCTCATCTTCCCAGGTGGGTGCTTGGGTGGTGCATGGATAAAGGACCTGTCCACTGGGGGGGGGGGCAGTTTATTGAACTCATCGATGTAATAAAGTAGAAAAATAATCGATAATTATGTCATTATAGGGGAAAAGTTCAAACAAAAAGTTCCAAAATTAGCACAGAATTCCTCGGCTCCTGTCATATTTCTGTGGATCACAGCTGCAGTACTGGCCCGTAGACATTTACCTAACCATTTAATCCCTATATCGTCTCTGTCTGGTGGAAACTCATACAGTATGTCCAAAACTGTTCAAATTCAAAAACAGCTAAAGTAGCAGCTCAAACTCAAAAACTCAAAAGGCGTCGCTTTGCACTGCGTTTCGAGCTTGTAGATCCGTAACTTTTGATGCTTTTGTGTGACGCTGTAGTATGATCAAGTAGGGCGTTCATTTACGAATAAACTCAAAAAGTTAAAGTATGAAGGTAAGAGGTTTCTGCCTGACGGCAACGATATACATCATTGACAGGGGTCTGTTCTTGGAATAGGGATGCTAGAGTTGATGTGGTTATAACTGTGGTCTCTCTCTCTCTCCCCAGGGAAAGCAGAGTTGGAGGGAAGTCCGACCCGCATGTCCCCAGTGGGCTCTGCCTGTGGAGTGGAGCTGGACCCCGTCAGCAGGGCCACACAGGACTACCTGGAGGTACTGAAGAAGAACTACATGATCTGAACACAGCTGGGCTGGACCACCACGCTGCCCGAAGGGTCAAAGGAGTTAGGAGTGGCCGGTATGGACAAAAGCAAATATTTCTATATTTTTTCACAGAAATTCCTCCATACCGACATTGTGACGATAATATTGTATTGTTACGATAAACATGATTTTTTTATTTTAATTTTATTTAAAAGCTTTTCAGTTCACAACGTGTTGCATCGCGATCTGCATATTGTTTTTGATATTTTTGAATATTTTGGAAAATGTTTATATAGCATATAGATACAAATATTTATATATATATAGTATAAATAGGGCTTAAGTGATTAAAACCAGGAAAGTCAACACTTATGTCATTTCACGATATTACGATATACAAAAATCCCAGTCGATATCTAGTCTCGCATCATGATATCGACGTCATATCGATATATTGCCCAGCCCTAGTTCAAGTTTATGTCCAATGTTTTCACTGATAACCTCCACAGCTTAACAATCACACTAAGGCATAATTTATGTTTTGGCGGAAAAGAAAATAATGATGTATTTTCAACAACAACAAAAAGACATGCAACGCACAACGCTTTTGCCAAAGCATAGGGTTAGGCTAAAGGCCAAAGTCACTACACCAGTTTTCCACCATGTATCCTTTCACTCCAACACTTTTTCGGAAGGAAGGTGAACATATTGTACATTGCACTTATCCACTCAGGAGCAAATCGTCACTGTCGGGTGGAAACCTTGTATGTCCAAAACCGTTGCTTTTCAGGAAATGTAAAATAAAAAAAAGATGGTTCCAATGTAGATTTAGTCACAAGCTTCTTGTTAATACTTTTCATTGGTTCAATATTTATCAAACCTACTGAGAGATAACCACTTTCACTTAAAAAATGAACCACAAATAGCAGATCTACAAGCCCAAGAGCTTGTAGATCTGCAAGGCTTGTAGATCTGCTATTTTTGCTTCTTTTGAGCAACACTCTTGTATGCCAAACGAGGGCCTTAAAATACGAACAAACATAAAAGGTTGAAATATGGAGATACAAGGTTTCTGCCTGTCAGCAACGGAATGGCATGATTCCTTTTTTTTTCTTTCTTGAAAGCATATTTATGCCATATTTGTAACAAAAGTTTTTATTGATGGGTACGACAGGAGAACAACTCTTAAGTATTTGTTCCTCCAGATGAATCATTTGTCTAATCCATAATAATCTTTTCAGCACAGTGTGCGTGTGTATATACAGTATATAGCGTCGTTATTTGGGTTTTTAATCTGTGAATATTGGTATGGAGATTAAGTGAATTTCTAAGTATTGGATGTATGTATGATAAGTAAGTAATATTGCCAAGATGTTATATTTGGTACGTGCCATGTAATGGTGCAATTATTCTGTCTTGGTCTTGTTTTATTTGACTCATTTGAGTCTCCTGTTAATGTTTTTTTTTTTTGGCTTGTTTTTTAACAAACATGACATACTTGAATGAGACAAACTAGAATATTCTCTGGTTATTGAAACAGGGTCAAACCAGTCATTTCAGAGGTTTGCTTAAGAAAACAGTATTTTTCTTTTTCTAAATGAAAGGCATACTGTAACAATATACTGTACTGTAACAAAAGAACATTATATAAGGGACAACATCAAACGCCTGTAGAATACAGAAGATCCTGAAGTTGTGAATAAAACTCAAGAAAAAACTGAGCTTATGTCCACTGTTCATATCTGGATGTTACTTTATTATTTCAAGGCATACAGCGCAAGTGATAGAAATAAGATTAAACTACTTACTGATCTTTACTGATACAATTCAGGTGTTCGTAGAAACAGGCCTTTGCCTCTGCTTTTGTTTTTAATGCGGGATTTTGTTAATTTTTGTTTTTTTAAGGCTTAGTTTTATATTGACAAAGACTAAAACATTTTTTTTGCATGATTTTAGTTTATTATACAAAACTGTTTTTTATTTTTTTTATTTTATTTTTTACTTCATTCGTTTTAGTTAACGATAATAACACTCTCTTTTCAACCACAAGAATCAGGTTCTCAGAATCAGTGTTAATTTCGTCGACTAAAACTATGACTCAAAATGTTCGTCGATGTTTTTCACAGAAGAAAACTAAATAAAAACTAAGCTATGATGACTAAAACTATGGCTAAATATATTGACAATTTTGTCAACAAATAAAAACTAGATGATGTTCGGGAGGGACTAGTGGAGAAGAGATAGCCTGGTAAACCCTCCCTCCGGAAATCTCAATTCCATTTCATTTCAGGAGTGAGTCTGGCCTGATCCGCCTGTCTGCAATATTGGCTGTGCTGGAGTTGGGCGGGAGTAATACCGTTGACTGACAACCCCTTCAGCCAATGATAATTTTTCCCCTTCAGCCAATCAGCAGTTCACCAGTCTTAATGTGACGCGACGGGACTTTTGAGACAGCCATACCCAAAATGGGTTGCCTTTTTCGGGTACAATGGTGTCACTGCCCGCCCCTACCGGTTCTCTAATTTTTTTTTTTTAAATAGGCTTTGTCATGATTAATTGACCACATATATGAAGTTAAACAACTAAATTCTATCCAAACGATATCTTATAAGTAAATTCCGTGCCTCAAAATAGAAGTTAGAGAGCTTTTTGAAGTAAAAAAATAGCGGAGAATTGGCCGCACAAGAAAAAGATGGCTGCCGTTCGTGTTTTGGGCTCACTCGAACTCGCCACCTGATTGGCCAACGTAAGCTGTCAATCACAGAACAATGAGCGACGACGCTGATAGGCGCGGCCGTTTGGCATACACAGCCAATATTGCAGAGAGGCGGTTCATGCCAGACTCACTCCAGGAATCAAATAGAAATGAGATTTCCGGAGGGAGGGTTTACCAGGCTAGAGAAGAGATCCAGTAGAACTGAGAGTCATTTTGTGCTTGGCTGCGTGTGTCCGTCCGTCTGTGAGCAGCTAATCTCTGGCACCGTTGGCCCGATCGGCGAGAAACTGTGCACACACAGTCCCTGGAGGCCATGGAACCTCTGCCCCAAATATTTCACATCGACCTGTTATAGCGCCACCAGGAGGCCGAATTTTGCTAAACACATTTTGGGATAATACTGCTTTGTCCAAACATCACGCAAATCGGTACACATTATAGTCATTAGATCAAGACGGATCTGTCAAATTTTTCATATTCCATCCTGATTGGCTAAGATTTGAGGTCCGTTTTGAACAAAATGCCTCAAATCTTGAACACAGCATCCGATTGCCGTGAAACTTTGCACACCCATTCCCACCATTTCCCACTAGGCCAAGGAAGAAATGCCACCCTACATTTTTCAGATCGGCCTCATGGTGGCACTATAATAGACCGATTAAAGTTTTCCGTCATGTTACGTTTCTTTGCAAAACACAATTTTTGCTACTACTCTTACCGATTTTGTCCAAACCTCACCCCGATTGCACACATTGTCTCTGTAGTCATATGATCAAGGAGCATCTGTCAGATTTTTCGGATTCTATTCCGATTGACTCCGATTGGCTTTCAAAGTTTGCACTACATGTGACAAGCACCGCTGGACCCATTGGCTGCAAACTTTGCACACACACTCCCAGTAGAGTAGGCCAAGGGAGAATCTCCGACCATATTTTTCCTCCAAATCGGCCAGTTATAGCGCCACCATGAGACAGATTTTTGCGAAACACATTTCTTGTTACTACTACAGAATTTGTCCAAATCTCACGCAAATCGATATACATTATCTCTGTAGTCATGTGATCAAGACGTATCTGTCACATGTCTCACATTCCATTCGAATTGACTATGATTGGCATACAATCAACATATTTTTTTTTCCATTTGCAACATATAGGCAAGGCCATTTGTGCCAGATTCCAGATTCTGCCATAGTGATTTCTTCAAAACACTCTTTTTTCTTCTACTACGGATTTTGTCCAAAACCCACACAAATCAGTACACATTATCTCTGGGGTCATGTGATCAAGATGTATAAGTTTGATTTCTCAGATCCCTTTCCAAGCAGATGACCAAAGTTGCGGGCCCTGGCTAAGCAACCCGGCCTGGCGGAGACCTGTTCTCCGAGGAGCACACTTTTCTTTTATTTATTTATTTATTTGACAGTTATTTTCTGTTGCTGTTGGTAGTCATGGCTGCCAGTTCCCACCTAATGTTGTGTGGGAGTTCTGACTGCTCCAGACCGCACTGGATAACTGTTAGCTTGCATAATGTCTTCAGACTAGGACTTAAATCTAAGATGTACAGGTCATCGGGTGTGTAGTAGTATCCTCCAAAGAGAATGATACGATCTCCCACCACCATGCAATAGCACATACCAAGGTTACATGTTCTGTTGCATGGTGGACATTACATTACATTTACATTACAGTCATTTAGCAGACGCTTTTATCCAAAGCGACTTACAATAAGTGTATTCAACATAGGTAGGGAACGAAAACTACTAATCACCAGAAGTCTTTAGTGCATTTTCTGCAAAAACAAGCAACCAAGAGTATACCTAGCGCTAAGGTAAAAGTGCAATATATCAGCTACCTATTTCCTTAAACAGATGAGACAAAATAGCTAAATCAAATGAGCATGAGCTAAAACAAATAAGTATCGACTAAACAAGATCCAATAAACAATCCAATAATCCAATAAACAATACAGCAATAGAAAACAAGCGTTCGTACAACTAGTTAACAACAAGTAGGTCAGGCAGAGAGGAAGGGTAGTGTTTCCTGAAGAGGTGAGTTTTCAGCCTGCGGCGAAATATGGGCAGTGACTCTGCTGTCCTAACATCAGTGGGAAGTTCATTCCACCACTGTGGGGCCAGAACAGAAAAGAGTCGTGACCGTGTGGATCGGCCAGAAGGACCCTTGAGTGACGACACTGGTCTTTCCCCTTGTGCTCAACCTTCTTCCAGGAGAAGGTCTCTGGGTTGAATTTCACCAGGTCACTGAATGTCTGGTTTAAAGTGCAGCCACCAAATATGTACAGCTCTCCATTGTAGGCAAAGGCTGAATGACCATAGTGTCCTGTTGGAGGAGGCTCTGCAGAAGGCGTGCTCAGCCAGCAGTTGTTGTCTGTGTCAAACACTCTGATGTTGTTGTCCTGCGGTACGCCTCCAAATACATACATCTTTGTCCCCATGATGGTGGCAGAGTGACGTTGTGAAGCAGGTGATGCAATGCCTCTGGTGTTAATTAAAGACCAGACCATTGTGGTGGTGTCCAACTTGTACATGTCATTAGTACGTCCAGTCGGCCTGATGTATCCTCCATAGATATACATGGCCTTCCTCGATACACAGGCTGAGTGGGATGTCCTCGCCATTGGAACAGTCCCAGAAACCCTGGGTTTGAGCCATCGGTGGGTGTCGACATCAAATGCATGAAGCAGGTTGCAGAAAGGATGGCCTCCCCAGATGTAGATGCTACCTTCTATCAGCACGGCTGTGTGCTTCTCACGCCTGGAGGGAACCTCAAGGGGACATTCTCCTCTCCCAGTTATCACCGGGCTCAACTTCATCCAGCGTAAAGACACTGTGTTGAAAACATTCACATCAATCTGAACGTTGTCATCAGAACCTCCAAAGGAGTACACCTTGTGTCCAACTGCAACAGATGCATGGTATTCTGGACCTCCGTTCAGATGCACCGTCCAGCGGAACATTTCTCGCTCCGTAGATGACGTTGGACTTGTCAAGTCTTGCTCTGTAAAAGTGTCTAATGTGCTTTCTACCACTTATTGGTTCAGTGGTATAGATGTCACGCAACTTTTGACCAGTCCACAAGGACAGTATAGGTCGGGGTGGCCAATCAAGGAAGCTGATCACCGTTGATCCCCCTGATATGGTAAAAGTACAGTCCAGGCAGGTTCTGGTAATCTCTCGTGCTATGCAGCAAGACAGTCTGTTGACAAACAATCCACAGGACAAGTTACTATACAGGCAGCAGCATTTGTACGTTTTAACAATTTGTAAGTTGCTAAATCACATCTTGTTGTGACACTTTTAAAGGACGTGGTTGTGATGGTGTCGACATTGTGATGTCGTTGTGTGATGATGTCGTTACTTAGAATATGTAATGACTGTCTTTGTAAGCATGCGTGTACAGGTCACACTTCAGCTAGGAAACTTTACAAAGTACTAAATATTAGTGACTCCATTGGTGGGGTCCAGATGGACCAGGTCAGTAACTCTGAGAGTGGACACATGGGCCACCAAATGGGCCTTTACGGTTCCATTTGCACACTCAGAATTCCATGAATCCTGAGGATTTTTACAGTGTAGATCAGGGTCCCAGAGATGACAGACAATGCATATAAAACTGGGGGTCCTTGAAATGAAAAAGGTTGAGAATCAATGAGCTAAACTATACTTGGACTCCAATCTACACTGTAACATCCTCAGTGTTAATTTAACTCTGAGATTGTTCAAATGGGACCAAATGATATGGGTCCGTTTGGACCCCTAGTGGCCCCTGTACCAGACGTTGAGAACCAGTTAAGCCCTCCCCCAACAGCACCTCACCTTTTTCAAAAATATTGTTTCCAAATAATTTTTTTACTTCTTATAATTGTTTTAATTTTTTTATTGCATACCTCCCGTTGAGGGGTGGTTGTGGTTCTAATGGAGAAGTAAACCATCACAGAACTTCACAGGTTCTGGAAATGTTCAGGTTATGGAAGGTTATGGGTTAACCCTGTCGTGGTCAAATCGAGCCTTTAGGTCTTGTGTTATAATCTTCCTCAGTTATTTTATGCATAACTAAGAGGAACTGAACTGGAGCCATCTCATTCCAAGGTATAAAAAAAATGAAGCTTGATATCAATATTTCATGCATCCCTATTTTGTAACCCAACCCTCATTAGCTAAGTTTTGATGTATTTCACTTCGCTGACACCCTCCCCCTTCCCACACAAAACACATGAACATAACACGCTGGTTTAGAAAACCATTCCCCTCACTTATTAAAATATGTGTTTATGCCCCCACCGCCGGCGTACCTCGCATCACTTTGATCTCCCCCTCTCTCTGTCAGCCCTCAAATGTTAGATATTCAAATTCCGGTTACGTTTATTTTTGTTTCTTTTTTTACAGTAAGATGGGCACATCTGACAGACTGACTATTAGCTTGTTTTATTATTCTTCCCTCCCTTTTATTTCCTGTTTTAATAGACGCCACTTCATACACTAAAGGCATGAGCCTTGTTTTTGATTGAGGAGGTTACAAACATTGTCACGGAGCTGTAGACAAGAGAAGAATACAAATAAGACACATTGTGAATAAGATGAGTTGAAAGGGTTGTTTTTGAAAAAGCAGGCAAAGGCTCAGAACAAATCATTCTTCAACTGGGTTCATGGTGTTTTCTGTGTGATGCCCACTCTTGTTGTCTCACACTTGCCAGCCCAACAAATCAGCTAGGAAGACAGCTCCTGCAATATCGACTCTGTCGGGTGTGAAATCTTGTCATGTCCAAAACTGTCACTTTTCTGGAAACTGAAAAAAAAAGAACCTGTGTTCCAATGCAGTGTGGGTCTCAAACTTTTTCATGTCAAGGACCCCCAAATTAATATGTATTTGGCCACCGACCCCATTTGAAAATATTCCCAGAAGTTCTTGCATAAAACGGGAGTGGCGAGTGACCCCCATAAAATATTTGTATTAAAATGTTTCAAAAATGTTGCTGTCTCACTAGAGAGACAATATGAAATATTGCAATGAACAAGTGTAGTACAATGTATTGTCTCTCTTGATAATAATAATCAAAATAATAAGTTGCAAAAAGAAACAAGTTGCACAAATATTCCAAATCTTTCTTCTTTTTTTTTAAATAGCAGATCTATATTCTGATGCGACGCAAATTCTAGATCAATATCTGGTGTATATAGGGTTGAACTGATTTTATGCTATATATTCACTTTTTGCTCAGGACCCCCTGGTTCAATATTTATAAAACCCACAGACACACTTTAGCCACCTACACAATGAAAAGCTAAAATAGGTGTGTGTGTGTGTGTGTGTGTGTGTGTGTGTGTGTGTGTGTGTGTGTGTGTGTGTGTGTGTGTGTGTGTGTGTGTGTGTGTGTGTGTGTGTGTGTGTGTGTGTGTGTGTGTGTGTGTGTGTGTGTGTGTGTGTGTGTGTGTGTGAGAGACCAATGTCCTCAAAATGGGTTTATGTGCAAGCCTAAAGGTAACATTATGACAAATTGAGGGGGACAAGCGGAACAAACCTTAGTTGTGTTTGGTCACCATGCTCTAAATTAAGTGTCACCACCGTTACTTGTCACTAAAACCGAACGCGTCGCAGGTAAAAAAGAGACACTTTGATTCGATTCTTTTCTCCGTAATGCGACTCAAAAGAGCCCCTCGACTCTCCCAGGCGGCGTTGACAGTGTCGTCTCTTACTGTACTTTGTTATATTTTTGGCGTTTGGCTGTGCGTCTGCGCTGTCAACTTTAACAACGAGCTCTAAACAGGCTTTAAACGGACTTCCATCTCCAACATAATGTGAGAATAAGCTGAGCGTCCTTTCATGTTCTAAGTGATTTATCTGACAAAATATGAAAAGAGGATTGAAGAATCGGCCGACACAAGTTTAGGTGTCGTGATGTTACAAAGAGCTGTGAAGCGGTGCTGGAAGAACTACTCAGATTTTCTTTACTTAAGTCAAAGTAGCAATACCACAATATAGAAATACTCTGTAAGGCCTGTATTCAAAATTTCACTTGTGTTAAAGTACAACATTTTATACGTACAGTACCAGTAAGTACAGTACATTTTTATATTTGAATATAATAAATACGCCTTGCATTACGATGTGCTGTAGATCTGCTATTTACGCATATCCAAAGTATAAAATATGGCTTAAATGGTTAATGTATATGTTTTGTGAAAATAATCTAAATCTGCAAAGTAGTTACTAGTAGTAACTACAGTACAGTTTACAAAGAATTGTGTGGAGTAAAAAGAAAAAGTACAATATTTGCCTCTGAGATTTAGTGGAGTGGAAGTATAGTATCAAAAAGTATAAGAAACATGGAAATACTCAAGTAAAGTAAAAGTGTCTCTACTGAACTGAAGAAAGTACGGTAAATGTTAGTTACTTTCCCCCACTGCTGTGAAGAGATACAGTATTAAGTATATTCTGGAGACTTGGATCATGAGAGGCCATGATGTACAGAGATCCTTCTCATACAGACATGCACATGGGTCAGAATCATCTGTGAAATAGATAGTTCATATTGACAGTGGTGGAAGAAATACTCAGATAGTTTTACTTAAGTAAGATATACAAGCTCACAATGTGCCGTTCATTGTGAGCTTTATGCATTCGCTGGTGACAAGAACCACTCCGTAGAAACATCAGCGTTGTATTATGTACTGTATTATATCGTCTCTGTCGGGTGGAAACCTCATATGTCCAAAACTGTTACTTTTCAGGATTCAAATTCAAAAATAGCAAAAGTAGCAGATCCACAAGCTCAAAGTGTGCCACGCTGTAGTATGATTAAGTAGGGCATTAATTTACAAAAAAACTAGTCCCATACTGACTTTGTCAATGACCTTGACGAATTAATTTAAATATTTCACAGGATCCGCTACGTGGTAGCGTTGATAATCACTCAAAGATTGACCCAGCCGCAAAGCCGTGGGTCGGGTTGGCCAGTCAAATCCGAATGTTATGTTTGTGACACCCACCATCCACACACCAACAAGGCAATTAAAAATAAATATTAACAAGATGAATATTGCATTTATTTAATTCCTCTTGTCAGCGTTTGCTATGATTCATTTAGTGGTATAAGTTCTGATTATTTGGCAGATAAGAATAATAATTTAAAGAACAGTTCACGACGTCATGCACATTCCTCAGCTGCAACGGACTGCAAGAAAGTCAAAGTCAACGTGAATGAAGGCATGACATTTGATGAAAGGATGATAGCTGTTAATGAGCATTTCATATGAGACAACTGTATATGTGATCACTAAAGGTATGGATGCCTTGTGTTGTTTCCAACTATAATTTATACAGTAAGGTCAACCATTGACTGCTTGGTATCAAAACAGCATTGTATTCAAACTAATGAGATCCACATTGGCTTGATTTCTGTTTGTTTACCCAGAGAAATGAAAAATGGAGCAAAGACGACCTTGAAACATTCCTGTTGATAATGATGATGATCATACACGATAATAATCACTGTATCACAAGTACTGTGTAATATACTTGATATCGTTGCTGTCGGGGGAAACCTTGTATCTCCAAAACTATGACTTTTCAGGAACTGGAAAAAATTGTCTTCATTGATGTGTGTCCTCTCTTCCGAGTGAGTCTTCCAACATGTTCTTGTGCAAAAACAGTGCATTAATCGGTCTCTAGCTGTGATGACAAATGTCACAACAGTCCAGGCAGAACTCCATACACTCCTTGGATTCACAGCAGGAGCAGGCCTCGAACAGGACAGAGTGGCATTGCTGGTGACAGCGGAGCTCCTCTACAGGGGTGTCCTGGAGGGTGGCACAGCAGCGGGCACAGCAGCGGCAGCAGGACGAGCACAGGGCATGGAAAGAGGACGAACAGGCTTCCAACAGAGCCAGGAGCAGCGCTGAGCACTGACACCACAGACAGGCTACGACCAGGTGCATACAGGAGCCTGGTGGTTGGACACAACAAACACACCACTTACAAGGTTATTATAGTTTTACATTTTTCATTAGTTAGTCTTTATTTTTTATATATTCTTTGCTTTCCAATTTCAGTGTAAATTGCTGGGTTGTACATTACAGCTTACTGTGTCAGGGGCCCCCAATGGTCACATCCAGCTTACTGCTGCCAGGGGCCCGTGACGGCCGCACATTGTACAACCCAACTTGCTGTTGCCAGGGGGCGTGATAGTGAAATGCAGCAAGATTCTGCCAAGACCCGGAAAAGATGAGCTGTGATTGGCCAGTAGTCACTTTCAGTGGCAGTTGGGGCAAACGCTCACCCCAAAATATGATTCACGATTCTGTGCCGGTACATAACTTCACAACGTTCGGCACGGCAACACGCTCGCTTTAGCTCGCTCTGTGGTGCCTCTCGTGGCTCAAGTTCACTTGAGACGGCGCGCCTCCGACGTGGTCCAAAACTATACTTTATCGGCAAAAAGAAATTGGTCTGTGGTTGTCGGAAAAAGAGTGCCTGCAGCGAGATTCGATCACAGGGGGTGTGGGGGTTGACAGCCCATTGCTCAGCGAGACACTCCACCAGACCAGTTAAATAATTAGGGTTTTGGGCTGTATTAGAATGTGACAACGCCCCCACCGTCCCCTCTGGGGGCGGAGTCCTTGTTTTCTCTTTTTTGCATTCAGCCAATCGCAAGGCAGGCAGGGCGGGGCTTGGTAGAATCTCGCTGTAGAAAAATATCACGCTGCCAGGGGCCCCCAGGGGCCACACGTTGTCAAGGCGCGCCTTTGCTACAATCCGCAACAAACTTGGCGCAAACACTGTTCAGGGGACTAAATTGCACACGTACAGTATGTGGTGCTGCAGCAGGGTTACAGCATTGTTTAACTCTTCAAATGGCCATTGCTCTGATCAGTGCAATATAGGATTTGAAGGCTGCTACGAGGCCTTCAAATCTAAAAGTAGATTTCCAGATCAAAAGTCATTATAAAGTATAGAAAAATCGACATACTCAAGTTAAGTAATAGTCCCTCACAGTTTGGTTGGAAAGTATCTCTAGGCCTACTGATACTTTCCATGTTGTATCTGTACTAATACTTTCCACCGTCACCACAAGCTTCCATGCATCTCCAACATACAGACTACCCCGTCCTCCACCTCAGTGAAACATCCAAGTTGTTTTTGGATCCAAACTAGAGTATACGCTATTTAAAACAGCAACGATGCAGACATCATAGTACTAGGGTTACAGGGATTAACGATACTATTAACCTTTTAAATTAATCTCATGCATGTTTATCTCCCGTTCTCCTCCTTAGAACTTAAAAAGGAGAAAACTACAGTTCTTCCAGTGATCAAGTGTGAGTGTGGTTTACTTAATCACAGAACCTGGATCAGTCTTTAGGGAAAACAAACGGGTCACCGGGGCCTCCAGTGATGAACAACAACCACAACCAAAGCTGTCAAAGCTGGATAATTGCTCTCGTAACCAAATTGGGTGCACATTAAAAGTGCATATTTTAACCCCAGTTATGCAACAAGGCGCCTCTATGAAGCCTGACTTATAAAAAGCAGATATGCAAGCTCATGACCGGTCGCGTTTGCAAAGCGTCGTGAGCGTGTAGATCTGCTATCTCTGGCGTGCGACACCTTTCTGCGCAGTTAAGTATAGCTGCGGCTTTATTGACTTATCCGTTGTGTTATTATTAGCGTGCTACTGTTTGTTTCATCACCAACATGGAGCAGATGCTGAGGCAGGCTGATGCAAATCGAGGTTCTTTTATCCTGTTTACTTAAGGAGGTAAATGAAAGGAAGACGGCAGAATTCCCTGGGGAGCGGGGTTCAAAGTTTTCTGCTTTAGCTGCTTGAATTATACTCCCCCCTCACACGTCATTTATGCTAAAGTGCTGTGTGTGTGTGTGTGTGTGTGTCTGTGTGTCTGTGCATGAGTGCAGATGAATGTGTTATGTGAGGCCACACAATATTGATTTAATGCAGAGCTTTATTGCGATAACAACATGAACGCAGTTCATCAAATACCTGCGTTATCGCAGGCACTGATTGTTTTGTAAGAAAGAACCAACCGACCGACTTTAAACTCGCCGTGCATCCGAGGGAGTGATGCACCAAGTAGGAAGTCGGTAGGATCAGCAAATCAAATAATTTCTGGATTAGATCAATACTGCGGTTATTAAATATTTGTTTCTACTTCATGTACATCATCGGTTCTCAAAGTGGGGTCCAGGGACCCCTAGGGGTCCTTGAGGGGGTTCCAGGGGGTCCCCAGCTAAATGATGGATAGTTAGGAACCAAATGGACCCTTATGGGTCTGTAACTGACAGTGTACAAATGGAACCAAATGGACCCTAACGGATCCATTTGGTTCCATTTGTACTCTGTCAGAGTTAAATGAACATGATTTTACACTATTAATTGGATTGGAAATGCCATTAAATGGGGGTCCATAGTCTAAAATGCATGTCAAAATGGGGGTCCTTGAAATTTAAATGGTTGAGAATCACTGTTAGAGCCGTAACAATCTTCTCTTATTATGGGGGTCCCTGGTATATCTTTTCAAATGGGGGGTCCGCGGGCTAATAAGTGTCAATTTGGGGGGTCCTTGACATGAAAAAGTTTGAGAACCACTGATGTACATTACATTGCCCCACCAGGGAGATGGTTCTGGTTCCTACCGTCTTGTGTGGCAGCAGCTATCTGTGAGCGGGCCAGACTGTCCTGGCTCTTATTGGTCCGCTTGCTGCTGCTGGTGCTGTGGACCGACAGGCTGGAGCCCTGAAGTCTGCTCAGCGCTGGTGGAACAGGAGGAATGTTGTGGTTGGGGAGTCTAGGGGAGACGGAGCGGCCACATCGGGCACAGCGGGGCTTATGGAGGTCACCCTGAGGTGTGTGGAACACCTGTGTCTTCACTGGAGGCCCCTGAGATGATGCATCCACCATGGACACAGGCTGGCCTGCGGACAAGTGGGTGGGCAGCAAGGTTATTGTGGTTTAGATTTTTTTTCATTCGTTTAGATTTGTATCACCTTGTTAAAGGAGTCCGGTAGGAGACTCAATGGAGACTCTTTGAGACTCAGCCGGTCATCAAATGATTGGCTTAGGAATGCGACAAAAACAAAAAAATCTCCATGAATTCTAGGCTTCATGGGGGGGGGGTGTAATTGATCGAAAATATGTTTTTTTGGGGGGTGAACTACTCCATTTAAGACTCAAATAGACCATGGCACTCTCAGAATAACTTCAGAAGATATGTAAACACTATCTAACGGCACCAACAAATGACTATTTCCCTAATACAGTTTAAAACAAACGCATAATGAACTAAAGAAATACCAAACAAAAGCCAAACTAATAAACAAAAACCTTGAACCACACCTTGTATTCACATTACAAGTCAAGAGATATCAATGTGATACTGGCAGCTCAGTTCAGTGAGTTGTTAGGTGTGTCAGTCAAGGCCTCTACGTACTGGTAATGAGGTCAGTGGGGACAGCATTGTGCCGGGCAACAGGATCATGTGATGATGGGATCTCTTCCCCTGCTGATCTGAGCGATGCGCTACCTTCAACACGTGTCAAAGAAAGGTCACATTAGTGAACTGCGGTCAGAGCACAGAGGGTTTGTTTCAACCAATTAGACATTTTTATCGCTTCCAATTTCACTTGTTTATCCTGTGTCCTGATTTTGATGAAATTGATAACCCGAAATATGCTATGGGAATATAGAGCTATTTAACACAAAATAATATCAATTCTTGTACCTTTATGTTAAACACCAGCCTGTGTTACTGTGCTGTACAGTGTTCTGGCATACAGTACATTATTCCAGTGGTTCTCAAAGTGGGGTCCCGGGACCCCCAGGGGTCTTTGAGGGGGTTATAGGGGGTCCCCAGCTAAATTTGTTAATATAGCATCAAGATCAGTTTAACCACTTTGAACATATATACATTATACTGTAGGGTTAAATTACAGCTTATTATTACAGCTATTTAAAATACAAGCTCACCAACGTGTTGCGATGGGACACGTTGTGCACAGCAATTTCCCTCCTATTGCAGTGCAGTGTGAATGCACATACAGCATGTTAGTGACAACAGGCTGAATGTACAGTAAGTTAGTTCACAAATCAGATCATTTATCATTTACCTTGAGTCATGTCCAGTGTCCTGTCCACAGGCCTGTCATTTCCTGCTGATAACATCTCTTCTTATCTTCATGTCTGTGGAGGGTCAGAACCCTCATCTTCCTCCCTGCTGTGTCCCCGAGTCAGCAGGCTTCCTCACTGCAGTTACACCACCCAACAAGAACACCCACCCACCTTGGCTGAGTCACAACCCAGCACGCTGTGTGTGTGCGTGCGTGTGCGTGCATGCATGCGTGCGCGCTGGGGGGCATCTGGGTGTGAGTGAAACTCCTTTACCATGAGTCTGAAGTTGCACATCAGTGACTCACTAATGCCTAATTTGCACCTCGCCGTACAACGGTATCACACGCCGAAAATAGCCGATCTACAAGCTCACAACGCGTTGCATCCCCAGCGCGTTGTGAGCTTGTAGATCGTCTGTTTTTGGCGTGTGTGTACCAAACAGGCTGATCCCAGACATCAGCCTGGATACAGCGACATGACTCTGATGTTATCTCCTCCGTTCTGCTTTTAGTCACCTCACACAATGGAGACACATGCCCCGTAAGAGTGTTAGAATTGTGTGTGCACACACACACACACACACACACACACACACACACACACACACGTTTGTATTACTATCCTTGTGAGGACCGAGATGTCATTTTAGGTCACATTTTAGAACAGTGATTTTATGAATTTGAAGCCTAGAGACGAAAATCTACACGCTCACAAATCAGGCATAGCTACAGTATAAGTATAAATCAGGCAAAACTGAGTATAGACCAGGCATAAATCCAACCCTAACCCCTAAACCTAACCTCTAAAATGTCTAAAATTCTAACCTGAAACCTTTGCCATCTGTAAGCCTAACTACACAAATCTGTGCTCAAAATGTCGATTTCTCAAATTCTACTATACTATACTACTATACTTGTGGGGACATTCGACCCTCTAATGTATATTAATACAAGTACACACACACACACACAACCTACCTCATAACAATCCTGTCCAGGCCGCTGCAAAGCCTTCATTATCCACACAAATGTGATAGAAGGGACCATCCATCCATATTTCAAATCTTTTTTTTATTCATTAGCATTACAATAGATCAAAATCTTTTCTACAAGTTTACAACTTTAATCTGTATTGTCCTGGCTGCTTTGTATTATCATAAAAGAGACGGGAGGTCACCGGGGACAGAGAGAAAAGAATGCGTCTGTTATGATCATCATTCAAATCAGAGTCCAGGACCGCTGAATAGATGAATCATTATCATATATTTATGTTTCATATACAACGCTCTCAGGGCTTTTGTTTCCCATGAATCTGCGCGTTATTCGAGGATAAACACAACATGAAAACAAGATAGGCCACTTCCTTCATGTCTGAATGTGCTTGTTACAGAAAACACCAGCTTCACAGCTGTAAACACGGAATTGTCATTACAACATGTGTGGTGCAGGCATGTCAACAGTTTGTTTACAACAACAAATACACAACAGTACAGGACAGTAGAGTCACACAACGCAGTTTAATAACTCCGATCAACACCTATTGTACACACACCAAGCATGATACGTAACTATAAATATAATCCATAACGATTTTATGAATTGAAATGAAATGAAAGGAAGTTTAAAAGGACAGCCTTGTGGGCTTTCCTCTCTCCATGTCCAGTTGGACTGCCAGCCACCCTGCCATTTGTAGACTATTTGTTTGAAGTTTTCAGTGTTTTTTTTACACTCAGCCTAGTCAATGTTTTTTTAATAAAAACCCATAGAAGGCTGAACAGTCTCTATATGTCAGTTATCTAGCGAAGGCAAAGTGGGCATTCTGGAAGTTAAAATCATCTAACCCCCAAAGTGACCTACTGTAATGTATAGATTGATGTCCAGGTGGTGGTTTGGTTAAAAAATGCCAGATTACTAATGATGATTACTGTCAAATGTGGAAAATGCAGAAGAGGACAATAGTTTTACAACACTGATCTGAATGTTATTTCATTTTCTTTAGCTATGATGGAGTTGGTTGGAGTCTCCAGTGCTGTCAGTGTCATCACATCTTGACGATGAAGATGAGCAGAGAGACCAGCCTCTTCCCGAGGTACTGTTAACTTTAGTACCGTCAAAGGGCTTTGTTGAAATACAGTACAATACATGTTGACTCGTCTGTCGTCCAATGAGCATATTGTGGCACTTCAAAGCAACTCATAAATGAAGCAGTCGAAGTGGTGTGATGCCATGCTAACTCTCAGTCAGTAAACACGTCACATGGAGGAGAGCTAATCAGGAAGTGTCACCTAAATGGGCTGACAGCGTATCAAAGGCAGCCCTGAGAGACAACAGCAAGCCTAAAGGCGCTGTGTCTTTATCAGCAAAGACAACATTTGACATTAGTCAAAACAAGGAGCTCAAAACTCTCCGAGAGTTGAGAGAACTTGAAACGCAGAGAGCTTTGTTCTTTATTTTAGTTGGTGAAAGCTGCTGCTTCACTTCCCGTTGATCATCAGTGGATGACAGGCTGTTATTGTGCTGTTTAATGACGAGATTGTCTATAAATTCCCTTATATTTACGTTTAGTAGACTAATATAGTTCTATACAGGCAAAGGAGCAGTTGGGGGGGAGTATGTAATGAACACTGAATTTCATATTTCTTTTGTCTTTCCTTTTTTCATTAGATGGTACTCGTTTACTTAAAGTTTGTTGCAATGAAAACAAGCAACACAATCACACATTAATATTAATTTATTGCACTGTAATTGCACATTGTATACTTTTTAAATACGTTCAAGTACAAAGGGCTGTTTGTAGCATACAACATAAAAAGACAGGGGGTGTATAATTATGCATTATGGTTCCATAATACATACTGTACCATAATACCATAATCATGAACCATTAGGGTCAAGGATCAAAACAGCATGAATCACTTTGAACCTGGAGTCACAACGAGTCACATCGGGACAAATTGTGAGCTTGTAGATCGGCTATTTCCACAATTCGGCATAGGACAAAGTGCACAGGGCTTAAGTGGTTAAAAATTCTCATTTAGAGTTTTATTTGCAGGAGACAAGAATAATAAAGCCTCCAACCCATATCCTAATCCATTTTCTATTTCTTTCTAAAAAAAGAGAACAAATTGATGACAAATATGTATGTGAACCATTAAGGCAAGAATGATGCATAATGTAGCTGAAATTACAAGCCACTGTTTATTTATCTTTTGACCAGTTTTGTTTCTACATGGAGGAGATTGTGATTGCATCAGCACAGGACATTACACAGACAAGAAGGTGAGTACATTGACATTTTTTTTTTCATCAGTGATGTGGAGATGATAGCTTATAGTTGGTAAAATACGAACCCATAATATTACAGACAAAAGTAGCACACTTTTGTGCATATTTGACTTTCATTAGGCTAATACATACTACTGTATAGTGTACTTAAAGTTTACATTAGTTTACAATGTCAAGAAGAAGAAGCGATACATCAGGAATGTTTATACACTACGTTCCCAGACTTTTTTCATCTCACGAAGAGAAAAGCCTTTAAGAGAACTAGAGCCAAAACGGTCTATAGTAACTTCAGTTTTTTTGTACTTCCCCCAGTCTTTTATGGCCAATCACACAACACACTTTTGTGAATGTAAACAGATCAGGGCCCACTTGAAAATTGGCCCACCCATCAGACCATTGGTGGTCAGATGGACGGGCTGTCTGGACCACTGGTCAGAGGTCATGCCAGGTCAAACAAGTGCTCTTCAGACATCAAACATTCTTGGTCTTCATTTAATGCTTCCTCTTTAAGAATGAAGGATCTGCAACACACAAACCATGTGTTTGGTTTGTAGTACTAGTATGGTTATGGGTGATTTGTACACAGTATACATCATGCATTAGAGGTCGAGAGCTTGTTAATACTGTTCAAGTGAATGGAACTTACTGCTGTAGAGGTGGGGAGCAGTCAGGGTGAACGTGTGCAGACGTGTTCTGTTGCATTTGACCTCCATTTACACATCCATTGCTTCCACCTTTAAACCCTGGCAGAGATGCCTCGCTCAGTGCAGTCTGAGAGAAAAAAAACAGTCAAATACCAAAATGAGGAGTGAAATACCAAATAATCCAATACCAAATACCAATGACCAAAAAGAAGATTCAAATACCAACTACGACCAATGCCAATACCAACTACCAAAAGGAGGAGTTAAATACCAAATAGTCGAATGGCAAAAAGAGGAGTCATATACTAAAAAAGTGAGAAAGAACCAAAAACGAGTCCATTTGGTTCCATTTGGTACTCTCTCAGAGTTAAATAAATTACACTGATGATTTTACAGTAGATAGATAGGTGTCTCAGAGGGGGAAAGGGTATCAAATAGGGGTCAGTGACCCAATGCTTATACTGTAACTGGGGTCCCTGAAATTAAAAAGGTTGAGAATCAATGCAGTGTGAAGCTCTTACCTGTAAGCTAGCTGTCAGCACACTCCCAAACATTGTGTTAGTGGACATGGTCTTAATCAGCGCTGCATGTCTGCAGAATGACATTAACACAATGCTGTAGTTTCCATTTATATTTAAAATGCACGGAAAACAATATCAGACAACTGAAATAATTACTTAATTCTGAAAATGATTATTCATTCATTATGAGAGATGACATGCGGGTGGCTGGAGTGACAGAGGAAGATGCAGAAAACAGAAACAGATGATTCGCTGTGGCGACCCCTGATGAGAATTAGCCGAAAGAAGAAGAAAGAAGGTTGTACCCAGTGATTTTCTGAGACCTCCTCCTCTGAAACTCCAGCTCGTCCACGGTCCACACGGCTCCCTTCATGTTCTCCACACGAACAAAACACTTGTGCAAGCTGAGGTTGTGACGCACCGCGTTCTGAAGAACACACAACATTCATATGAACAAAACAGCATGTGAGCTTGTAGATCTGCTATATTTTTTTACTGTATTTGAAATAGGGCTTACTGTATGTAGTTCATTCATAATGTACTTTTTCCCCAGAGCACAATATTTGTCTTTGAAATGTATTGGAGTGAAAGTCATAACTATCCAAAAATACAAATACTCTAGTAAATTACAAATACTATTATAATTTTTTTAACCTAAGTACAGTACTCAAGTACATTTATTTGGTTACTGTCCACCACGGTTCTTAATTATGTCTTTGTTATTGTTGTTATTGCTGCTACAATACAGATGAAGCAAAACCAAAGAATTGTACCCTTACAGTATGTAGTTACTCGTAAGATTTAACAATAGCAATGTCCCCATCAAAACATTTTAATATACAAGCATACATCAGCTATATTTTTTTTTACATTTTAACAACGCACATCTTGTATGGGGAGTTCCTGGCACAACATGTTTTCAGATGGGGGTCCTTGACACGAAACAGTTGAAACACTGTCATAACGAACCTTCCAAGTAGCTGCATTTCTTCTGAAATAAGCGAATGTTCGTGTGAACCAGCTGTATATCTCATTGAGGGTTAACTGCATGTCCGACGCTTCCATTATAGCCTGAAAGAGATCAAACAATGACAACACATTTCATTCTTATTTTCTTAGAGATGATATTCTAATATGTATTCATCTATCTATTCCAGTGGTTCCCCAACCTTTTCTGGATCAGGGCCCACTTGAAAATCATGAAAGCATTCGTCACCCATCTGACCACTTAACCCGACAGCCGAATGCATTTTCAGAGCATGTTTATTTTAATGATCAATCAATTGATTGTGTTCCGGCTTGGATCAATGGAACTAAAGTAGTACAGTATTAAGTTCCTATTCATCGTTATCATATCATAACTCATTTTTCATGGTATATATGTTTATATTATTATTATATTATTAATGTTATATTATCAATGAAATCGGAGTGTTTTGCCAATTATTTGGGGGTCCACTTGCAATATCCTCATGGCCCGCCAGTGGGCTTCAACGCTGATTCATCCAGTCATTCAGTTGTAAACATACAGATCTTACCTGTCTAATGAGTGTGGCGTAGGTGAAGGGAGGTCTGATGTCTGCATTCTTATACAGCTCAAAAGGGGATCCTTTTTCTATAAATAATCAGAATCAACTTTATTGTCACATCACAGGTTTACAGGCGTAAAGAAGTGGGTGAAATTTGTTTCAGATTTAGTTTTTGTTGTTTTAAGGATGAGATTCTTACAATATCCACAGGAGAAAAAAAAGTATATTTAAGTGTGCAATGAGGCATAGCCATTTAGCTGTAGAAATACATGTGTATATCGTCTCTGTCGGGTGGAAACCTTATGTCCAAAAACTTTCAGGATTCAAATAAAAAAACAGCAAAAGTAGCAGATCGACAACCTCGAGCTTGTAGATCTGCTACTTTTGATGCTTTTGTGTGACGCTGTAGTATGATCAAGTAGGGCGTGAATTTACAAAAAAACACAAAAGGTTAAAATATGGAGTTTTCTGCCCGACAGCAAGGATATAGCTAGCAGAAACCATAGTAACTGTACCTGAGGACAGAGGGCAGTGCGAGGGCTGATGACATCCTCTGACGGGCCCCTCATCGCAGGGTGTCCGGGACGGAGACGCTCCTCCAAACCCATGGGATGATACTGATGGGGATGAGGAGGAGGAGGATGATGATGGTGGTGGTGGTGGGGCGGCAGGCCCCAGGGGAAGGCTGGGGGTCTGCACTACGGCTTGAGGACTTGCTGGAGGTAAACTCTTGGACGCGGCAACAGCAGACGCTGGACCCATCTAGATGGGACAGAAAGAGCGATCTGAGCTGCATGGGCCAAACAAGAGCTTAATGAAAGTTGGACAGATGATAGAGGTGGTGGAAAAATTACTCAGATTAGTTACTGAAGTTAAAGTAGAAATAGAACAATATGAATTTACAAATAAAAGGCCTGTGTTCAAAATTTTCATTAAAACAAAAGTATTGACATCAAAATATACTTAAAGTAAAAGTACTAAAATCTTTCACAATTTGTTATTTTTGCCACCTCCTATTTTTTTCCAGAAATCCTCTGCTAGTTACTGTCCACCACTGCAAGAGCTTAAAGCTCTATCGTGTAATTTCTTTGGTGTGAATAAAATGTTATTTTGTCCAATCTGTATGGTAGAGCATATTCTCATCTGTTTTTATGTCTGGAGACTCCCTTCCAGAATAGGCTTCAGAGGTGCATCCTGCAGGAAACTTGGCTCAGATCTGAAATTGAACCCATTTGATTTGGCGCATAGGCAGCATGCCCTTAATTGCTGAACACAGCAGTGTTCGAACCCACAACATCCCATATGAAAGGCGTATGCTCTAACTGCTACACTACAGTATGTTAATACAATATAACTAATACAATTGGGGTGGTTGTATTTGGTCTACAACTGAGACATTTAGATTGTGTGTCTAGGTTGGACACAACCTTTGACACGATCCTGTTTCTGGTTTGACCTGAAGGTCAAAATGTAATTTCTCCCCAGACCAAGCAGGCAGGCTCTATTAGCTCAGTGGTAAAAATGTCTGCACTTGTGCAGGAGACACAGATTCAAATCCTTGGTGGAACAACAAAGTTACAAAGAGCATCTTTAATGAAAGTTGGTCAGAAGAACAAGGGGGAGATTTAAGATGAGTGTAACAAAGTGATTCGATACGGCTCCTCTGCGGCGATGCCACTAATATCCCCAAAGAAGGGAGGCAATCATTGCTAATTAAAGGGTGAAATTGTTTGGTTGAGGGTTGTGATTATTTGCCAGATTAACAAATGATTATCTTCCCTATTATGCTGGCATGTGTGTTGTCTGACAGCCTGGCTGCCATCTGGTCTTAACAGCTGTGCCACCACGGGTGTCATTTGGGGTTCCAGGGGGATGGCGATTGCCACCCTGTAGCTTCCGCATTTAACCTAAAAATGTTGGTCTTTTATTCCTATTTCCTCCACTTCTGAATGTTTTTTTTTACAGATGAATCAGATTTTTGATCGACAATTTCGTCAACTTTATGGGATTTATTGGTTTTATTTCCTAAATCAATTAGTCCGATTAACCATTCAAGCCCTATTTTGCGTGTGTGTGTGTGTGCGTGCATGCGTGCATGCGTGCGTGTGTGTGCATGCGTGCGTGTGTGTGCGGTACTCACGGGTGCAGAGAGTGACTGTGTTTCCAGAGGGGTGAGGTGAAGGTGAGACAACATGGCCTGCAGACGTTCTCGTTCTTTGGAGAGCTGTTGGAGAGAGCAGTAATGAGAGGATGGTGTGAGAGGAGATTACGGTGCGTTTGAGGGTTTCATGACAACATCTTATATCGTGGAACACACAATTTAAGTTAACTATTTCAAAAAGTATAAAACATATGGGTGAATTTTTGTTTTTATTTTGGGTGCTGATCGGTCAAGCGTTTTTTTTAGATCAGCTGTGGACACACAGACACACACACAGGTCGACCCTCTTTGACAGCTAGGCTCCTGCCGAGCCAAGCTGTAAAATAATTGGTACTAATATGCCTGTGCACCAGGTACCCTGATGGTGTCTCTATGATTGCTCACCTGAAGGTGTAGCTGTCGCACCACCTGCATCTGCACCCGACACTGAGCTGTGCTCCTGTCATCCAGAGTATGCTCGCTCCCCAAATGCCTAACAATACACACACACACAAATAACCCCATAATATATGCATTATATCGTTGCTGTCGGGCAGAAACCTCTTACATATCTCCATATTTTCACTTTTCGTGTTTATTCGTAAATTAATGCCCTATCATACTGCAGCGTCAAACAAAAGTATCAAAAATACCTCACAAAAAACTCTATACTGCCTCCCCCTGGTGAGCCGGGGGGCCTGACAGAGGGGAAAGGAACTGGTTGGAATAACGTGTTCCTTCCACGCGCTACGTCCTACCAGGGAAACTCCCCCCTAGGTGATAAGAAGCGGCCTGCTCACTCCTCATGCATTGAAGGAAGCATGCGCTCTGGGCTCTCCCGAGGGAGAGTAGCGCCCAGAGGGAGAGTAGCGCCCAGGATTACAAGCTTAGGCAATTGGCACTGGGTGAAAAATAGGTTACAAAATCCTGGGATAAAAATTTAAGAAGAAAAAAAATAGCTCTACTATCTCCAAACGCGCCAATCTGAGCTTGTCGATCTGCTATTTTTCATTAGATTGAAGGGAGGTAGATTCCTATTTTCCTTTTAAAGCATTTTCAAAGTTAACAAATTAAAGTTATTTCAAATGTAGAGAAAATAGCGGATTGTTGTTTTGCTTTTAGTATTATACTATATATAAAATAGAGTAAATGTAAATGTAAATAATTTGTTGAAACGTACTTGATGAATTGGCTGATGTTTTCACAGACGGACTCGCATCCAGGCCAGTTGCATACACCATGAGAATACAGCATTTGTGCAACCGAACAGTCCACTTCAAGAGCACTGGAGGGAGATGAGAAGAGGGGTTAAGTGGTACTGGCATTAGTGGCATAATAAAAAACGCAATACCAAGAAAACGAGAACAGAAAAAGAAGAATGGAAGAATATGACTGTGGGCATTTTGTTTTCTGTGAACTACAACCAAGCAGTGATGACAGAGAAAGGTGGAGGAGGGCACAGACAGATAAAGGGAAACGTCTTCGCTTTTGATTTAGTACATGCATTCATATTGACTTTTCTTTGCAGGTGCTGGAACTTAAATAAAATAAACAAAAACAAAATATACCGTCCCAAGGGGAATTACAAAAAACACAGTTTCAGTGTAGTCGCACCCAAACACCTCCCGTCTCTCAAAGATGAAAACACACATTTCTACAGATGACAACTCTTTGAAGTTGTCAAAAAAAAAAGGCAATGGGAGTTCTTGCATCTAGTGAGAATAGAGCAGTGGTTCTCAAACATTTTCATTTCAAGGACCCCCATCTGAAAATATATTGTGCCGGGGACCATAAGAGAGGATTTAAGTCAAATGTTTTCTAAATGTGTCGAAAATATGTTCGCCAATTGTTCACGATTTTTCCAAAATGGAGCAGATTGGCTATTTTCAAATAGCCAAAGTACAAAATAGGGTTAACATGGTAAAACTGTTCCTCATTTATGCTGGGGACCCCCTGGTACCCCCTCAAGGATCCCCTGGGGTCCCCGGACCCCACTTTAAGAACTAGTGGAATAGAACGTACCATTGTGTCTGGTGAGAGGGGGAATGTCTTCCTGATGCCGTAGCTGAGGTTATAGAGGTAGAGGTAGGCTCCACATGGCTTTCTTCTGTTAGGACCGCAGTGAGCTCCTTCCATATCTGTTGGCTCTCTGCAGTGATGAGGCTGGCTAAAACACACACCCGAGCGCACACACACACACACACACACACACACACACACACACACACACACACACACACACACACACACACACACACACACACACACACACACACACACACACACACACACACACACTAAAGAGTCACTAATGTATATAAATATACTACATTAGAAGTGACTATACTGTACTAGAAAAACATATACCAAAGATCATAATCTATCTACAGTATCTGTAAGAGTGTTTTTTTTATGCATAACCTGCATTTATGATCAGGGAAGCAATGCATATGTTTCCACAGAAGATGAAGAAGAAGAAGAAGGTAGACCTGTAGACAGTGTAGGGGAGCACAGCACTGCTCTGTGTGTCCTGAGGAGCTGCTGCTGTTGGAGGAACTGTTGGAACAGCAGCTGCTGTGGAGACAGCTGCAATAACAGGTAGACACATTACTGACACATTTCACTCACTCATGTAAAATAAAAGAAACACTTAAGGCCCACAAAAAGCACACACACCTCTTTGACCTTCTTGCCTGGAAGCTGTAAAAGCTGCAACTGTAGCTGCTGCTGCTGCTTCTGGTAAAACTCCTTTAAATGTTGCTGTGCAAAAGAGACACAACATTATACAGGTACAGAGCTGTAAAAACTACAGAGGTATAAAGCTGATGAGCCACAGCATGAAGTTATGGGAAAGAGCAGGGTTAGCAAGGCTAAGAGAAGATGTGACAATATGCGAGCAGTAGTATGGATTTATGCCAAGGAAGAGCACTACAGACACGCTGTTTGCCCTGAGAGTGTTGATGGAGTGTTCTCTAATGTACATTAGAGAAGGTCAGAAGGACGGAGTTATATATCGTCTGTCAGGTGAATGTATCAGTACCTGCTGCAGCAGTAGGGCTTGTTGTTGGTGCTGCAACAAAGCCTGCAGTTGAGGAGGCGACAGAAGTTGTTGCATGGCCTGCATGGCCAACACAACCTGAAGCAAACAGTTCACACAGCATGAGAGAGAGAGAGAGAGAGAGAATTGTTTCATTCAACAGACATGACTGCTAATTTGTTTGTTAATGTAGCCGATCTACAAGCTCACAACACCACACTGGGTTTTATGAATATTGAAAAATAGCTTGTGACTAAATAATAACTACATTGGATCCATTGGAAGATTTGGAACACAGGTTATTTTTCCCATTTCCTAAAACATAACACTTTTGGACATACAAGGTTTCCATCTGACAGCGACAATTATGTTCTTAAAAGCTCCTGGGTTTTTTGTGCTCTGCAAAATAGCATTAGTCACCAGCTGTATCACTGTGTCACAGTCATTTTGTTTTATTGCTGGATATAATAATGGTTGTTGTGCAGGCGTATATTTATATGTGTACTAATGCTCATGCTCGGCATTTATCGTGAGCGCACTAAGACAAATTCCTGGCAACCTCACTTGGAAAATAAATTACTGAGTCCCTAGAACAGAAGGCAAGTGTCAAGTATTACACAATAATAAGCATCACAATGGGAGTGATTGGGACACAATTACAGCGGTGTGCTGTCATCTTATTGTGAACATCATCATGATAAGTTGTGTCACTGACCCTGAATGAGATGGGAGATAGGTTGAACACTTAATTAGCAATACAATTACATGCATATTGTGACTCCTAATGGAAGTTTATGGATATTAATGAAGGCAAACACACACAGAATAATAAAACGACAAATAAGATAGAAGCTAAGGGCAGTCATTACCATGACTGAATTATTCCAAACATGTCCCTTCAGTAGCCTATCAAACTGCATCAAATGTGTGACAAAACCCGAGATGAAACGTCTGTGTATTAATTCAAACAGAAATATTTTATGAGGAATGCCATATCGCTGCTGTCAGGCAGAAACCTTGTATCTCAATGTTTCAACCTTTTATGTCTAAATTAATGCCCCACTCCAAGTAGCCGATCTACTGGTGAAAGTGGTTGAAGTGTGTCTGTGGATTTTATAAATATTTAACCGATGAAAAGTAACTACTGTGACTAAATAATAGCTACACTAGATCCACTTGAACACAGGTTGTTTTTGGCATTTCCTGGAAAGTAACGCTTTTGGACAGGTTATCCAACACTGCTGTTGGAGGAGTAATGTTTTGAAGAAAAGGGAGATAGGTTGAATGGTTAATTAGCAACTTAATTACATGCTAGTTGTGACTCCTAATAGACGGCACACACACCCACAATGATAACTGATCCACTCTGTTACTCAAATAAGATGGAGGCTAAGGCAGTCATTACCGTGACTGAATTATTCCAAACAATATCATACTCCATCTAATGCATGACAAACCTGAGATGAAATATCTGTGTATTAAGTGTAAGGGATATTTTTTGGTTGAAACTAAAAGCTGTTTGTTAAATGGTTACATTCTGATAGTAACCATTGCTATAAAGTGTTAATTTGTTCAGTAACAGGGGTCTCCCCATCTTTACAGCTCTAATAAACAGAAAATAAATGTTCAGGTGGGTTGCCAATTTCAGCCAATCAGGAGTGATTACCTATTTATCAGCTATCAAGTTCCTTTTTCCAGTTCCAATTTTGTCTTGCTCATTTCTTTCTGTCATCGTCTCCAATTTCACTTGTTTCTCCTGTATCCTGTATGAGTTCTCTCTCCTGATTGGATCAAATTGGTATCCCGTCCTGAAAATGTATTTTCTGTTTACTAAAGAGCTGGAGAGACAGGGAGAGCCCTATGACTGAAAACACTCTATACTATAGCAATGATTGCTATCAGAATATAGAACTCCACTTATTTGAACAAAAACATATATACTGAACCTTTAATTAATATGCCTCCAGTGGGACAGAAGCGTGTAGCACTGTATATTTCACAAACATCTGCACGGTCTGTGACTTAGTTACCTCTTGCCAAGGTGTCTCACTGCTCTGGTGTTTGTGCAGGAGTAATATCTGAGCTGCTTGCTGGACTGAATGAAAGACGGAGACTTGTGGGACCTGCATGTGGTTCTCCCGTCTTGGTCTTCGCAGTCCTTCAGGACCATACTGTACATTTCATGAACTCCACTTCATTGAACGACTGGAACTCTCTATCTGTGACTTTATGGTGCAGAACACTGCAGCTGTTCACTCTAGAAAATAGTCTAAAATGTTCACTTTGGCTCCTAATGTGTTTTTGTTAAAAATTGTGCTGGTGTTAAAACTGTTCAAACCACTAAGGTAATTTGTCAACGTGTGTTTCATGTCAGCCTTGTTAGGAAGAGAAAATGAATACATGATGAGATGGGGAAACGTCACTCACAGTGGTTATGCTCATTGAAAATGAATCATGCCAGGATACTTGAACTCAATACATCACTGCTGGACCCCTTCACTGTGGGGGGTGGGTGTATGGTTTGATTGGTTTCCCATATTTTGGAAACCTAGCCTGTAGGTGCACAAGATGATGAAAACATGCATGACTTCATAGCGAATCAAGAGAAGACAATATACAGCAAAACTGACGAGACGAGTCAAAGGAACAAAACGAGGAGTGGTGTGGTGACCAGCATGCAGCCGTGTGCTCTGGCTTGTTTTATTGATATCCTAGATTACATTTCCCATAGGATGGAACTGAATTGTGACAGACAACCATAAAATTAGGTTGGAGTCGTGCTTAGCTTATAGTTATTTGCCTTTCTCTAGCATCTATTTGGCTCGGGTGATCCTGTGGACAATTATTCCTCCTCCTCTGCACCGACGACTCACAAAACTAATAATGAAGGACAAACAAGAGTTCTGTGTGTCAACTCCCCAGCTGGGATCAGATCTCATATGAAATCCCTGCCACTGTCAAACAGAGGCTCCAGCGGGGCTCCGGGTTTGCTTGTGTCCTGCCTATGGAAGTTGAGATGCCACATTTCTCATGACATCTGTTTACTTAAAGCTCGTTCTATTTCCCCACTTAGGATGGATGGAGGAGGAGGAGGAGAAGGTAGGCAACTGAAAGGATGAAGAGGAGGATGCATAGGAGGATGGAAGAGGTGGGTGGATGAAGATTACCTGTTTACACTGGAGTCTCTGCCAGCTTTCTGCGCTCACTCCGCCACAGGAGTCCCCATTAGCCGGTGTCTCTCCCGGAGCGCTGTCTGAGTGACTGAGGAGGCTGCTGGCTGCTGCCGGGGTTTGACGGGCTGAGATGCTGCTGCTTGGACTGAGCAGAGACTCAGGCATCCCAGCTTCAGGTCCTAACAGAAGACAACCCCCAGGAAACAGTCAGTCAGTGCAGTAAAAGTAGCAATACCACAATGTAGAAATACTCTGTTACAAGTAAGAGGCCCGTATTCAAAATTTCACTTGCGTAATCGTACAAAATACTGGCATCAAAATATTAAAAAATAAATAAAATAAATTGCAGACCTACAAACTCACAACACATCTCAACACGTTGTGATATTACATATCGTTGCTGTCGGGCATAAACCTTGTATCTCCATATTTTCACTTTTTGAGTTTTTTTGTAAATTAATGCCCTGCTTGATCATACTACGGCTTCACACAGAAGCATCAAAAGTAGCAGATCTACAAGCTATAAATGCAGATCTGCTACTTTTGCTATTTTGGAATTTGAATCCTGAAAAGTGTCCATCCGACAGAGACGATGTGTTATATTACGTGTTTTTGCTACTTTTGAAAGATCTTGAATGTGAAAGTGAAAGTGGTTAAGTCGGTCTGTATGGTTTTATGAATATTTAACCAATGAAAAGTAGGCTATTAACAAGAGCTTGTGTTTTTGCTTGTGTTTTTGCTACTTCTGTGTGACACTGTAGTATGACAATGTAGGGCATTAATTTATGAAACTTAAACTTAAACTTAAAAAGTTGAAACATTTTAATACAGGATTTCTGCCTAACAGCATTGCAATGTTTATATTCAAGCTCATAAAGTCTCGGCTTTGATGGAAAAGTTAAACATTAAATGTGCTGTACATGTTCGGAAAATCTAATTCTCAAAATGAAAATGGACTATTTTATTTAGATTTGGTGAAACAAATGTGTACAATAGACTCCCAACACTAATTAAGGGCTATATTGTAAAACTGCCAAAATTAAAGGCACCAACTTCAATTGATTTCGTACTCATGCAAAATCTTTTCTTTTTTCGTATCCCGTCTATAATCTTTTTATGTAATTTGACAGCATCTTATCTGAAGACAAATCAGTCCAGTCTCTCAGATGCTCTGGATCAGTAAAGCAGTGGTTCTCAAACTTTTTCATGTCGTGGACTCCAAAATAAATATGTCGTCAATTTGGCCACGGACCCCCAACTGAAAATATTTTATGCCAGGGACCCCCATACAAGATTTGCGTTGTAAAACTTTTTCAAAAATATTTCACATTTCACATGAAAATAGCCTATCTACAAGCTCACAGCGAGATGTTGTGAGCTTGTAGGTTTAAAGTGGTTTAACAGATTTTGATGCTATAGCGACCAATTTTGCTGGGGACCCCCTGGAACCCTCTCAAAGAACCCTGGGAGTCCCTGGACCCCACAAGCGACAGCTAGATCCATGCTGTAGCTTTGTCCTGTAACTAATTACTTTTACTTTTGTCCTGTACCTAATTACTTTACTCTCACATGCTGTGTATCAAATACAACATCCGTACATGAAAGAATCATTCACACTCCCATGTCTGAACTTTTCTTGCAAGTAATAGAAAATATGACATAATTATATTACATTCTATTGAAGAAAACTGGCTTAAAGATACAACTCACAATATCCAAATGAGTACAGATATAACCAACCAAGTAAGAACTGGTAATCGTCGCTGTCGGGTAGACATTTTGTATGTCCAAAACTATCAACTACTTTTCAGAAAATGGAAAAAATAAGCTGTATTGCAATAGATCCACTGTAAAAGAAAACAAAACACACACAGACACAAGTAACCACTTTCACTTTAAAAAATTTAAAATAACAATAATAGCAGATCTACAAGTATAAAATAGGTCTTAAGTGGTGAACATACGTTTTGTAATAATAATCTAAATTACAAGTAACTTGTAAATAAAGTTTTTAAATAATTGTAAAGTAGTAAAAAGTTGAACATTTGCCTCTGAGATGTGGAGTAGAAGTATATAATAAAGTATTGAAACATTTTACTTCAATACTTAGCTTGTAGACTGGCTATTTTTGCTACTTTTGTGTGACATTGTAATTTGATTAAGTAAGGCATTAAGTTACAGAGAAAAAAAACACATAAACAGTTGTAACATGGAGATACAAGCTTTCTGCCCGACAGCAGCATTATGTAAATAGTAAAGACTGGTTATGCAATAATGAAGAAATAACAACTTTCTAAGAATAAAGACTAGTAATATTACAGCACCATTCAGTATATAAAAGACAATATTAAAGGTATGTATACGTACCGTTGTGTAGAAGAGTGTGTGTGTGAGGCAGCCAGGCAGTGTAGATGTACACAGTTTGCTCACAGAGGATGAGAATCCACTGACACAGAGTCTACCTGAGAGGGAGGAGTCAGCCTATCTGTCAGTTAACCAGTGCTGTAAGAAGTACTTTACTTAAGTAAAAGTAGGAATAGTAACATAATGTAGAAATACAAGTAAAAGGCCTGTATTCATTGCATGCATCACTCAGAGCCCGTGTAGAGAATTTGGCCACCATCGCCCGTATTGATGAAATATCATTGGATCTTCACAGCCCCAATAAAGGACCCTTTACAATTGATATGACTTATTAGTCATTTTTAGCCACCATTATTATCATCATCCTTTAAAGCTTTTTTTTTTTTTTTGCTTCTTTATTCTTCTACTTAAAGCATGAGTCCAGAATTGTGATTGCCATTATGAAATTATCCGATACTAAAAAATGATATTTAATACAGTAGGCAAAATAACAGATAGAATTAGCAGGTGAGATTAAAGAAAGGAAACACTAAATATAATTTTGCTTTTTTTAATGAACTATCATATCAGCAAAAATCCCAAAGGAGGACTTAAAAAAACCCAAAATGACTCATAAGTTAACACAGACTTTATTGAATCTCTGTCATAATTAACAGAAGGCCGTTTGTCCGTTCCTTTGGGGAAAAATACAAACATAGTCCCTTTATTTAGATGTGCTAGGCGTGCTCTGTGTGTGTGTGTGTGTGTGTGTGTGTGTGTGTGTGTGTGTGTGTGTGTGTGTGTGTGTGTGTGTGTGTGTGTGTGTGTGTGTGTGTGTGTGTGTGTGTGTGTGTGTGTGTGTGTGTGTGTGTGTGTGTGTGTGTGTGTGTGTGTGTGTGTGTGTGTGTGTGTCCTTCAAAAACTAAATTAAGTACAATGATATAGCTGAATATGAACAACAAAAAATACTTCTTCAGTTGTCTATCAAAGCGTTATCAAAGAGCTATTTACAGAAGTGCTCATCTTCTCTTATTTGAAGAGGATGTCATTGTATCTAATTAAAAACAAATTAAACTAACCTATCTATAGTATTAAAGGCATGGACAAAAAGCCTAAACTGTGTGCATAGACCACATTACCCTGCTTCAAATGACTGCTTCAAATGAGGAGACAGTTGTTGTTTTGTCTTTGTACAGCATATAGTATATCGTCGTCTCTGCCGGGTGGAAACCTCACATGTCCAAAACTGTTACTTTTCAGGATTAAAATTATATAATTATACAATAAAAGCAAAAGTAACAGATCTACACGCTCGAAGCGTGTCGCTTCTCGCCGCTTTTCAAGTTTGTGGATCTGCTACTTTTGAAACTTTCCTTTCTGTCCTGTCCTGTGCTTCAATTTGATTTACATTCTGAAGCACACTGATATCACATGATATTCTTTACAGCAGTTTAACTGTGTGCGCGCATTTGTGCGTGTGTGTTTGGTGCTTGGCCTTTGGTTTGACTGTGTTGTACCGTATAGAAGGTGCTCTACAATGTACAATAATGTGTGTGATGACAGCAACTATAGATCAGAGCAGGACAGACCAGGCCTCCAAAGCTGACAGCAATTCCACAATCCTTACTGTACACCCTACCCACACATCTGTAGGACATCAAGTTTATGTAATAAATATTAAGTCAAAGCTTTGTATTCAGATAGTAATCATTGCTATAGAGTGTTTGTTCAGTAACAGGGGTCTCTCCAGCTCTTTAGTAAACTGAAAATACATTTTCAGATGGGACACCAATTTCATCCAATCAGGAGAGAGAACCCGTTTCAGCTTAGTTTTAATAGTTCCCTTTCCAATTTTGTCTGCTCTTTTTTTTTCTTTCTTGAAGCAAATTGGTATCCTGACCTGAAAAAAAAAGGAAATCTGTTTACTAAAGAGCTGGAGAGACCCCTGTTACTGAACAAACACTCCAAACACAGCAATGATTGCTATGGGAATGTAGTGCTATATACAGTAACACTATAATCACCTCCCCTCATACTCTCCTATGGATTAGTTGATTTTAAAATGTATGTATTGTCGTGACCTAATTTCTTTTTTACAAAAACAAAAGGGGTGCATGATTTACTCTTCGATCATTATATTGATTGCTTTGTTGTTTTTAAACATTCAGTATGCCTCTGTGTTGACATTCTGCAATTCCATGATTCTTCTTCCATCCTTGTTGTGACCCTTATCATTAGGAAATAAATCAAACAAGAAATAACACGACATATCTTATTTTTACACCACAAATTACAAAACAATACAGGATGCAAAGACAAAACATTAACAGTAGGCTACAGATGACTGTTTCTGGTGAAGGAAGATACATAGTAGTTTGACATTGATATGATTAAGCAGACATTTACCTTTTAAAGCCTTCTGTTCACTGCTATAAAAGTGGTGGAAAGTAACTAAGTATATGTTCTGTACTTACTGGTATGTACAATTTTGAGGTATATTTAATTTATTTGAGTATTCATTTTCTTTCAATACTTTATACTTCTACTCCACTACATTTGACAGATACAGTTATTAGTTACTTTGTAGATTTTGATAATTTTTCAAAACATATTAACCAATTAAGCCCTATTGTATACTTTGGCTAATCGAAAATAGACAATCTACAAGCTCACATCTGCTATTTAAAAAATATATATTTCTGAATATTTTTTGTACTTTCAATTTGGTACTGTAAGTATATTTTGATGCCATATTATTGCACTTTTACTCAAGTACAATTTGAATACAGGACTTTTACTTGTAACAGAGTATTATTACATTGTGGTATTGCTACTTTTACTTAAGTTATCAGAGTAGTTCTTCCACCACTGTATAAAACAGTGGAGGGACAGGCTCAAGACTAGCAAGATTCTATTGAAGGTTTTTTGTGACTCTCTGCCCCCTAGTGGATCATTTTTACCTATCCTTCTCTTGTACTGTGAAATAAAGCTATAATACAATATAGTTAGCTAAAAATATAAAGATACAGGACATTTTTTGACAGTACTCCTACAGATTTTGTCCAAACAACACACAAATCGGTACACAGTATCTCTATAGCCATTAAACCAAACGGGTCTTTCAGATTTTTAATTCCATTCTGATTGGCTAAGATTGGCTTTCAAAGTTTACAGGAGTGCTCCGTTTTGAACAAAATACCTCAAAATCATTAACACTTCAGATGTCTGTGAAAGTTTGCAAGCACATTCCCTCTAGGCCCAGGAAGAAATGTCACTTGAACATTTTAAAATCAGCCTCATGGTGGCGCTACAACAGGCAGATTCGTATTTTTTGTTGTGCTGCTTGGAGCCTATTGTATACGCAAAGTGACAAATAAAACCCTTCTTCTTGATTCTTGATAGTTAAATATTTACATTAGTTTCTTAGCAGGATACAGCACAATAAAAGGCAGTCCTCACCATTATCATTCTTCAGAGATCAGGGTTGAAATAAATAGTTGACATTATAAAGCGAAGGTTTCAGTGTGTCTTTGAAGGTTTGCGTCACACTCCCACTCCCAGGCAGATAGGTTTGCTGCAGGGGTGTAAAGAACATGCTGTCATGTGAATCCTTCACGGGTCGGAGGCGCTGAGGGTCATACATGTGCCAGTTATGCAGGCTGGGGTGCCATCTCCCAACTATAGCTCTATCATGTGAGTCTGGGAACCTCTGGGGAGGACAGTCACTTCTCCAGCAGCCAGGACAATCTTCCCAGCACTCCCTGTTTAACCTCCAAGGCTGAGAGCACGCTTCTATCCAGTTCACAGACTTGTTCTGACAAGCCCAAGGTTCAGGGCGCTGTGTTTTCACCGGGCCTAAAGTCACAGGTCCGTTCAGACAGAAAATACTGAGCAGGCATTTCGGCTGCATCCAAGCTGCACAGCCATACACCTCTCTCTCAGTATATTGCCTGTCAAAATTATTACATAATCGTATGAGCACAATGATTTGAGCCAAGCACAATTATTTTTGCATAATCGTCAGAATCTTTTCCCATCCCATAAAATCATCTTTTGAAACTTTTTCATACATTTTCATAATCAGATCTGCAAGTTCTCTATCAGGCTATTTTTTACCTATTTCTGACAGAAATGTGAAAGTATACAATAGTATATGGTATATGTTTTGGCCATAGTTAGTACATTGTTTATTTAGATTATTGGTACCGGTCATTATCAGCCATTTATTTATATTTTTCATTAAGGCTTTGTACATTTATTATTCTGCATTTACAGTATTTTTACAAAGCCTAAAAGGCGAACTTAAAATCATATTTTCTCATTTTCAATGCCAAAAACACAAATCATTTATTGCAATTATTTGTATGACAATGGGCATAATTTTAAATGTTTATGATTTCCAGTTCAAATCGGTTGCTGAGCCAATCAAACGAAGCTATGGACAGTAAACATGTGTGCCATCTTCTGAAAACTTGGGACTACAGTTATATACGGTATATAGTATATCGTTGCTGTCGGGCAGATACCTCTTATCTCCATATTGTGTTTTTTTTTCCAATTAAATTAATGACCTACTTGATCATACAGCGTCACACAAAAGTATCAGATCCGCAAGCGCGAAATACGGCGTGAAGCGACACGTTTTGAGCTTGTAGATCTGCTACTTTTGCTATTTTTGAATTTGAATCATGAACAGTAACAGTTTTGGACATAATGAGGTTCCCACCCGACAGAGACGATATACGGTATCTACGGTACATACAGAGCCTATTAATCGTCAATAAAAATGTCATGATGGTGACAGTCCTTACCTCTCTCTCCATATCCTGGCTCTCCTCCTCCTGCACTGTCTGAAGTTCCCGCGTTGAAAGTCACCCAGGTGACACGGGTGAATGCCCCAGTAATGGCCCCTCCCATCCTCGCAGTGGCCCACCTTCACGAAGCACTCGTTGACGGAGAGGTTGTGGCGGACGCTGTTCCTCCAGGCTCCCTGACCCCGGCCGCTGAGGTAGGGGAAGCGCTCCTCCATCAGCCGGTAGATGGACCTGAGGTTGAGCCTCTGGGAGGGCGAGGACAGGAGTACTTTGGCTATCAGGCCAATGTAGGAGAGCGAAGGTTTTGGAAAGCGATGACTGTCATCACACAAGGTCCTGTCTGGAAAGCTGGGCTGAGGCACTTCTTCTGTGTGGGCGTTCTTCTTGCCACTGTCTGACATCGCTACGTTCTTCTATCCCTGGAGAAATAATAGATACAAGTTTGTGTTTTCACTCTCAGCTTTTCCTTGGTCAGAATCAGCTTTATTACATCAGAAGTTTGTAGTTTAAATGGAAAGGGAAGAGGAATGGAGATAGAAAGGAGAGCTAGGAAAACAGGATAGAAAACAGGCCAGATAAGCAAAAAGTAAAGCAGCGTATATGGTCGGTAAGTACAGTAACAGTTATGTACTGTACCTCGTGCACTCTGGATCTTGATAATTCCTCTGAAAAATTTACAGGTTCCTTTAAACACTGCCTTTTATGTAGGTCCTACCTCTTTTTCCGTTTTTTATTTGTTGTACTAGAGCTTCATTATCCAAAATGCCAGCACTGTACAGTTAAGAATATGCATTTGCTTGAGAGCTACGCTTGCCTTCAGAGATCTATACATGTTACTATTAGGAGTGAAAGAAGTTGTCAAAGTTTGTCGTTTTATACTGCTCCCATTCATGCTATGGGAGGGCTAACCATTCTTCAGTTAAGACACAGTACTGTTCATACAAAAAGTATTTTATTTGCTCAACAAGATTCCAGCTTAAGCCTTTCATGCCACAGCCTCAGAGGTGGAAGGTAAACACTGGTGCAACAGCAGCACAAGCCAATTGTATTAACCGTAGAACTGTAACCGTGAACTGTGTAATTCTTGGTCACTGTAGACAACTTGATAAGGCATAAGCTCAAAGAGATTACAGGAATGAGCTTGTGTGGATGTGTTATTTGCTTTTCTCTGTGACTTTATCACAGTGGCGTAAAGAAGTAAGTACATTTACTCAAGCACTCTGTATAATTTCAAGGTACAGTAGCCTACTTTCACTTTACTTGAGGATTTCCATTTCTTGATTCTTCATACTTTATACATCTCAGAGGCAAATATTATGTTTTACTCTACCACAATGATCAATTATTAGCTCTAGTTACTATAGTTACTATAGATTACTATAGATTATTAATAATTAACAAAAATATTAAGCAAAAAATCTTCTACACTTTTAAGTACCTTTAAGTCCACAGCAGTCATCATTGTAAGCTTGTAGATCACATTTTTTTAAAGTACGGTTGACGTCAAATTATTGATCACTAAAATAGTGGCTAATGATCAATAAGTATAATCCAATGAGTATTTTTTCTTCTGCTACTTTAAGTATATATTGTTTTTAGGCTAATACTTTTGCACATTGACTTAGGTAAGATTTTGAATGCAGGACTTTTACTTGTAACTAAGTATTTTTACATTGTGGTATTGTTACTTAAATCTGAGTACTTCCTCCACCACTGAGCTTATGTGGATTTTGTTATTTGCTTTTCTCTGTGACTTTATCAAGTGTTATTCTGTAAATGTATCGGTATTACACAATCACACTTTGTGCTGTCAGGTGTTGGCCAACAATAAAATGTTGGTGGACCTGAAAGTTACACAGAACTTGGACCTTAAAGACGGGGTGCCATGATTTTCAGTGATCCCCCCCCCCCTAAAACATAATCATCAGGTATTATGGTTATACTAGGAGGAAGCTTTTTTTCAAAAAAAGTGTACAGAAAGTGTTAAAATTATGTTTTATGTGGACACGCCTCCAGTTCATTAAGTAAACCTGGTTCTCACCTTAGCACCTCCTCCACCACCTTAGCACCACCCACTGTCCTAGTCCCTCCTCCTCCTCATGCCTACACCTGCTGTGTTATGATAATGAGGGGGAGGGCAAAAGAAACATACAAACAAAGCTCACTATTGCCATGACAGCCATAAAGTACTAGCTGAATAAATAGTCTTACTCTCTAGGGAGAACCGAGGCCCAAAAGAGAAAAAGATTAGCTTAGAAAGACAACTTACTTAGAACATTTTTAGTTTCGGCTGTATTCTTGAAACAGTATGATGACTTCATACATTATAGAACTAACACACAGAAAATGCCATTGTAAAATTACAATGACATTTTCTTCAGTGTTCCACTGAGCTTAGAGACTTCTGCACATAGTTAACAGTAAGTCCTTTCTGGCCTATTTATAGTGTTGGCCCCAGCTACAATGTGCTCTGTAACTCGACTCCATCTGCTCAGTCACAGCTTGTTGAATGTCAGTTGCCAGCAACAGGGACACTGCAATTTGTCTCCTCACTCTCTTACAGGGAGCCCAATGGAGATCGTGGTAGAACCGAGGCCCTTCCCCGGGCCATGGAACCTCTTGGGGGTCCCGGTCCCGGACATCCACTCCATTATAGACGTGGAAGATGATGAAGGAGAAGAAGTGGTCATCAGGATCAGACCTAAATCCTCTCCACTCCCGCGGAGAAGGAGTGGAGATCTCTCTGATGGTGACTCAGAGCCCGAGACCCCGCCGTCCCGCTCCAGAAGGGTGTCCTTCGCGGACGCCAAGGGCCTCAGTTTGGTGCGTGTTAAGGAGTTTGACAAGTGGGACATACCTAACCTTCCCGGCTTTGCCTCACTGGACGGTGAAATCAAAGATCCGGAGGAATTCTACGTGTCTGCTCCGTTCTCCCTGCCGTTGTCTTCCGAGGAGGTGGCCACGAGAGTTCAGGAACAGAAGATGGGGCTGGAGACCGTCGAGTTCATCCCTGGGACCACGACACTACGAGGGGTGATCCGTGTGCTCAACCTGTCCTTTGATAAGACGGTGTACGTACGTACCACCTTGGACGCCTGGGCCAGCCACTTTGACCTACTGGCTGAGTATGTCCCAGGCTCCAGTGACGGGGTCACTGACTGTTTTGTGTTTAAGCTGACCCTGGTTCCGCCGTTCGAGGAGCACGGGGCCAGAGTGGAATTTTGTCTGCGGTACGAGACTTCTGTGGGAGCCTTCTGGGACAATAACAGAGATAAGAACTATGTGCTGTTCTGTCACCAGAAAGCTAAAGAAACCAAGGAGGAAGTCCCGCAACAACACGTATGCAAGAAAAGCTGTCTCAAGACCATCAGGTGAGGAGCAGTGGGTTTGATTGATTGATTGATCAAAGACTTTATTCGTATGAAATGTAATCAGCACGTGGTGCAGTCAGACATTAAGGGTTAAGGCTTAAAGGATAACACAAAAACGTCCTGGGGAGTAAGTATCAGATGCTTTACTTACTGTATGTGAAAGTAGCAATACCACAATGTAGAAATACTCTGTTAAGTAAAAAGTACAAAAGTATTGACACAAAAATATACTATTATATACTAATATACTAAGTAAAGGTCCTCATTATGAATGGCACATTTCATCCTAATGCATTATAATGTACTTATAATGCTTCATAACACTTATAATTATGCATAACAACACTTTATAACTATTAAGGTAGTTATAATGTGCTGTTTCACTGAGCTTATACTGCATTATGATCAGCACTTATAATACGTTATAAACACTGTTATCTTGTCATACATGATTATAAACATTTATAACGAGTGTTATAATGCCTTATAAGTGCATTATAATGTTGTTTGTGTGTTTGTGTCAAATGCTGAAGCTAAATACATTTGTTTCAGAGATTTGTGAATTGATTATAGCTATGTGAATGACATAAGTTGCATATCGTAGAAACCTTGTATCTCCATAATTTTGACTCTCCATAATGTTTTCTTTTTTGTAAACTAATGGCCCACTTCATCATGCAAGAGTGTCACACAAAATTAGTGAAAATAGCAGGTCTACAAGCTGTTGAACTACAGTATAATCTATCAATTGATCATTTCACAGTCACATCTTTACCACTGGGGAAGATGACTCATCGCTGGAAAACTCATCATTGGGTGACTATTTCTTTGAACAATTAAGTAGTAAAATATATCAGTCAATCTGTGATTACATGATAAATAATGAGAAACACCTCCATCTTTATTCTCCAGGTGTATCAACGCATGATGCAGTCACGTCCAGTGTAACAGCTCAGCAAAGCTCTGATTCTCTGTCAGGAAGTTTGGAAGAAAGTCGTCAAAAATTACTAGTGAGTAATACCTCACAGTATGGTTAATTCCTTCAGCTGTGGTGTCTTAACCATATTTTTGCCATTCATTCATTCAGTAACATTGAGCTTGACTTTTTGACATGTCCTTTGTCACTTTGAGAGGATTTCATGCCTCCACATGTTTTTTTTTCTTTCATTGAGATATACAGTATAATTTAGACCAGTGTTTCCCAAGCTGGGGTCCGGGCTCCCCTGGGGGCGCGCCAAAGATCAAGGCCTGAGGCCGTGTCTAACTCCCACATGTCACGTCATCGTGAAGCACACTAATAACATTGTTTTAAAATATTTTCTGTGAAAAGATTTGGCTTAGAGGGAAATATTATAGGGTACCTAGCATAGAGCCCTGGAGGACCCCGGTCAACTAAGTATATAGGATTTAAGTGGTTAAGTGTTTTGAGAGCGTCGGTGATATTGGTCATTGCATATAATCCTACGGATTGCGGTGGCACCTGTCAGCAGGGAGTGTTGGGCAGGAGGAGTAGGACGAAGGTTCTACGTCCTCACTGGCAGGTGAGTCAGTAGTTTACAACAACATTGACAACACAGAAATCAATTGGCACAATGACTAAATTGGGGAGAAAAAGGGGTGAAGAATTATACAAATAATTCATTAAAAAAAAACTTTTTGAGAGACATCATGAGGTTATAGTATATACTGTATGTCAATAATGGAAAGAGATATATAAAAACACTGTCGTGTTTTGAGGAATGGGATCCTATCGAAGTAAGAATTGACAAAGAACTCACATTTAGAAAAAGGCTGCTATGCTATGCTACTTTACCATTCTAATGCCAATACAAACTTGGTACAAAAGGCCCAGTGTAGCGGACATGCTTCTAATGCTATCCGCATTTGGATGCCAGACATACGGGTTTAGCCCTATATACAAGTGCAAGTACTGTAAGTATCAATCCGTCCTGATGTGATAAGCCTCACCCATCTCGTACCCCAGGTTAAAATGAACTGCAGTTATAAATTAGAAGTTACTGTATTTTATAACAATTTCGATCTGTTTATAAAGTCACAGTTACAATATTTGCCCTTGATTTGGGCCTTAACAGTTTACAGTTTAGGCATTTAGCAGACGCTCTTAATCCAGAGCGATTTACAGTAAGCAAGGACACAAGATAATACATCATAATACATCATAATACACATAATACGTCAAATGCTTAAAAATAGTAATCTAATAATAAAGTAATACATAAGTAAACCAATAATCTAATAATAACTACATACGTAAACCAAGGACCTATCATCAGCCTACATTGAACCTATATACACACTATAGGATGCCAGGTCAACAATGACCTGGCATCTGTCTACATAACATGCTAAGTTACATTTTAGCCTTTGCATAATCTTGCAAGGTCGTCAAGGCTAGGGCAAGTGCTACGGGCTGAGGTGGAGTCTGAAGAGGTGAGTTTTCAGATTACGGCACTCAAACCCTATACTTAGTTGACCGGAGTCCCCCATGGGTCTACACTGGGCCCCCTAATCGTTTACCACTACTCTTCGCCGAAAATAGCCGATCTCGGAACGTTCTACCAGAATGTGGACGCTACGCAGTTAAACTACGTAGAAGCCTTATGGTACTGTACTAGTCTACAGTATGTCCTTGACCTTGTCCATATGAGGTTGCAGGAGGAACAGGAGATTCATCATGCCCTTTCAGAGAGAATCTCACACCAGAGTCATGTGAGGGACCACTGACATGACAAGCGTCACTGACATGTAGTCAAGTCAAATGTATTTATAAACATTTCATCCATCCAGGGATGAAGCGTAGACCAGATGTGCTTTAAAACATACTGTAAGAATGAATTACGATGAAGTGACAGTACCATAGTGTTAAATAAGATAACTGCACACTTAAACTGTAGCAGTTTCATCCTAATGCCACTTGAGAGCAGTTCTTATGAGGTTCTCACATGCAGTGGTGGAAGAAAGTATTCAACCCAGTACTTGAGTAAAAGTATAGATACTCCTCCTGGTCAAATATTACTTAACTACAACTTAAGTGAAAGTTGCTCAGTCAGACTTGTACTGCTGGAGTTAAAGTACTGGAGTACTTGCTTTTAAAAATACTTAAATATTCAAAAGTACAAATTATAAAAAGTTAAATTTATTTTAATACGTATCAATGCATTTTCCCAAAACATTCACAACAAAAACTGTGAAAATAGCCGATCTTCAAGCCCCCTCCTTTCTCTTCTTCTCCCTTTCTGGAAAACAACAACAAAATGATGGAGCACCCACTTCTTAAAAAATAAAATTACTTTTACTTTACTTTATTTGTTTATTTAGACAGGACAGAGCATATTAATGAACGTCACATGAACGTAAATACACCGGATTTAGCAAAGATGCTCATTTTCATCCGCAGTCCTCACACAAAACATAAAATCAGAAAAACATAACATCAGAAAACAGACAAACGGTGAAATACATTTACATAACATTACATAGCCTAAAAATAAACCTAAAATATGATCACAAATGGTTGCAGCTTTGGTTTTCAAGCAACCATCTTTTCACATTGGATTTAAAAGATGGAAATGTAGCACAATCCCTTATATGTAGAGGAAGGCCATTCCATGCTACACAACCCTGTACTGAGAGGACATTTTGACCGAAGGTTGTTTGCCGGTGCGGCACTTCACAATCAGTGAAATCAGTTAAACAGTGCTTAAGTGGTTGATTCATAAAGTATCTTTGTGTACCGGAGTCCCTTCCTAGAAATGTTGTCAAAAGTACAATATTTGTCTTAAGTCATAAGTTTATCAAAAAAAGAAAGAAAACATTTGCTCAAGTAAAGTACAGATACTGAGAAAATGTACTAAAGTACAGTACTCAAGGTACTGTACTTTGTTACTGTACACCACTGGTCACATGCTATGTTTACAGCAGCAGGGTTGGAGGCCAATTAGAGTAGCTTACTGTATACGTAATGTATACGGTACTGATACTGTACCATAGTTCTTATAATAACAATTGCCATGCTAATTAAAATGAATGGGGGGCTATGTTACATACTACAGTATTTAGTCTGGGCATGTTACAGTTTGGGGTTTCAAATGTCACCCTCTCCTAAATGGCAAAGTTGTTGTGTAAGCACATTGACTTGAAACTTTCAGTATTTAGTCTGGGCATGTTATGGTATGGGTTTTCAAATGTCACCCTTTCCTAAATGGCATAGTTATTGTGTAAACATGCTGACTAACTTGTTCCTCTCGTTGACGGACAGGTGGAGAACAGCCGCAACGGCAAACGAAGAAACAGACGGAGGGCGGCGAGACTGGCCCGGGTGAAAGACCACTTTATTCAAAGAGATGCAGAGCCTGGTGACATAGAACATGAAGAATCCCTTCCAGACACAACGCCGACGATACAAGGAGAAAAAACACCAGAAACACATTCAAACGAAACATCAATACAATCGTTTCCAGAGGAGCTCGACAAATATAGCCATTCTGAACCCATTACAGACTCTCTGCCAACATCCAGTAACCCAGATGTCCAATGTAAGACCTCAACAGTACAGGATGACATGTCACACATTGACTCAGAGAAATCTGAGAGCATGGAGTCATTGCAAAACCAGAGACCATCAGAAACCTCAGAACATAGAGGGAAGCTATCTACAGTAAGACAGAATCACATGAACAGTAATAGTAGAGTTATGAGTGACGAATCTCATACAGCAGATAAATCATATAGAACTGTCAGCTCAGCAGAGAGCATCGAAGGCTTTGTGAATCAGGCCACTGGCTTTACGTTTGGAACTGTGGTGGCTCCACTTTATCGTCAGGTGGTGGGGACAGTAGGAGGGGAGAGTCGGAACTTGGCACATATGGGAAATCTGGTGAGGGGACAGGAAAATAAAGGCGTCTCATCCTTTTATACAACTCAGACGTGTCTTCACACAGAAAGAAGAGAACTTGTGAATGAAACTAAAAAATCACACCAAGAATTTGTTTGGTGTGAGGATAATTCAAAGTGGTATCTAAATACCACTCTTAATTATCCTTTCTCCAAAACAATGGAAGCTACTACAAGTGTTTCACCAGATGACAGCAGTGAAGAAATTCCAGGGCACCCCATTGAAACTCTAGAATCACACCAACAATGTATTGGTCCTAAACCTATCTCAGGGAATGTAATGGAACCTCTGGCGACTGCAAATGTTTCAAATGCTGAGGAGTTAAAAATGCACAGCATCCCCAGAGAGAGTTCACATCTACAAGGAAACGATCAGGAGGACATTCTGACCAACGATGTGGAAAACAAGGCTCTTGTCCAAACACAACAAGTGCAACATCCTGAAGACAAACATTCACAAATTAAAACAGTACTAGATTCAACACTTTCAAAGGAAAATACAGATGCAGCCTGTATACAAACCATTTCCTCACAGCCTCAAGTTTCCCAAGTGTCAGACCATTTCAATGGCTGGGTGAACCAACTGACAACCAGTGATAAACCAATAGACCATGAATGTATTCACGAGTCAAAAGAAGATGAAGACATTCATGCCACTGTAACAGCAGGAACACTCAGTATGAATTCTGAACAGGAAAGACCAATGATCTATTTTGAACATTGCAATGGTGACTGCAGAGATGATTCAGCTACAACATCAGCTGAGAATAGCACTACCTGTATTGTGTCTTCGGTTGATACCATCGAGGGACAAGATCTCATGGATATAGCACTTAACTCGTCACTGGTGTCGAAGATGGAGACAAATATGGACAAGAGAAACGAAACAGACGACTCAAGCAAAGAGGAAACAAAAAAGTCACTCGAAAATGTGGACAGTGGAGAGTTAGCTGACCTGATGACAAAAGACATGATGACTACCTATCACTTATACACTGATATAGTTTCTGAGATTACAGACAAAATCGCTGTAGAAGAGAATGCAATTATTATGCCAGGAAAACCAGAATCTACTCCGGTTGCAGATGTAGTCACTAAACCGATGGAGGTCAAAGAGGAAACCGAGGGAAAAAACTGGGAGATGATGGTCGAAGAGGAGGAAGTGGATGTGTTGAGAGACAACGAAGGAAGTGCGAAGACAGGGAACCAGCCAGAAAAAGAGATGGAGGCATTAGGCAAAGAAAAGGACGAACAGAAGCAGGAGCTGTCAGAAGAAAGAGAGTTAAAGAAGGTAGAGTCAGAAGTGACAGAGAGAGAGAGAAAACGTATACAGGAAGAAACGATAGAGGAGATCACAGTTGCAGAGAAGCAGCCGGAAGAGGATGGTGATGTGGAGGAGAATGTGAAAGAGGAAATAATATCTGAGGAACTCATCGTTTGGGAGGAAGGGAGGATCGGAGAGGAGGAGCAGACAGGGGAGGTCTCTGTGGAAGAGGATGTCGGAGGGATGCAGGAGGATGAAGTTATTTGGAGAGGGAAGGATGAAGAAGAGACTGAGGCCGAGAATTTGAAAGAGGAAATAATGTCTGAGGAACTCATCGTTTGGGAGGAAGGGAGGATCGGAGAGGAGGAGCAGACAGGGGAGGTCTCTGTGGAAGAGGATGTCGCAGGGATGCAGGAGGATGAAGTTATTTGGAGAGGGGAGGATGAAGAAGAGACTGAGACCGAAGAGACGGAAGGGGACGTTAACGAGGGAGAGGAAGAGGAAATAAACGTGGAGTGGGAGGAGAAACAGATGAAAGTGAACGGAGAAGATATGGAGGAGGTCATCACAGAGGAAGGAGACGGAGAGATTGTGGTTGGGAAGAGAGACGAGGCGGCAGCTTTAGACCAGAGCTTATCCACACCGATAAATAAAGTGCATGAGGGTGCAAGTGAGAGAGAAGGTGACACAACGGAATACACATGTGGCAAGAATGAAATGCACATCTACACAGAGGGCTACAATCAGAGCGACAGCATTGCGACTGGCCGATCAAAAGCTACGTGTCATTCGGAGAGTGGGAGGGACCATCCTGCCACCACAGACAGAGTGTCACCCGACTTAACGGAAGAACCCAAAAGTGACCAAACGGACGGCGAGGATGGCGCTTCTTCCACGGATTCGCAGTCAGACGATGAGGTGGAGCTGTACATGCACTGTCTGCGGGCCGCACACAAGCAAAGCCTCAGGCCGGCCACGTTGAATCACAGCAAAGAGAAAAGCTTGAGTGCAGGTAAAAGGCCCTCCATTGGGAGAAACAGATCCTTGTCTATGCCGTCTATCAGCGAGTCTATGGACGAAGAGCAGCCCTCTGGCAGTCTTCAAGATGACACAGAAAACACAGAGAGTGAGGAAGCCACGCCAGCACCCACACCTCTACCTGTGACAGGTGGACTGGACGGAAGCGACACTAAGGTTGCGTGGTGGAGAGAGACATTTTCTTGCAGTAATATCTCCAAAGCATTGCTCTACACAAGCCTGACAATGTTTTTTTTCTTTGTGGCATACCACTATAATTTTCTCGCCTATTTCGCTCTGTACTTGCTGTCCATGTTCTGGCTGTACGGGCAGGGAGAAAAACAGCCGGTTAAAAAGCAACATTTTGCTCAACAAAATGTGTTGGACAAAAAGAATAAAGTTAATCTGGAAAATCGGTTTTGAACGGTGGCTTGCAATTATAGATTATTTTCTTACCGATTATTCTATCCATCATCAAATAATCGAGAAGCAATTTTTTTCGATAATTTGTTTTATTTTTTATATATCAACTAATCGACAAGAAAATAATCTAATTGATTTTTTATAATCGACTAAATTGATAGTTCTGATTAACCACTACATGCGATCTTCAAGCTCACAATGAGTCGCATCGCGATGCACGGTGTTAGTTTGTAGATCACACATTTGAGCTATTTTAGACGTATTTGAAAGAAAACTAATCTTTTTTTTCAATATTAATTTAAATCGATTATTTTTTATTAACAATTACATTGATTAGTTCGATCAACTGTTGCACCCCTGGTTGATCCATGCTAATGTCACAAATAGCCTGACTGTCACATGAGGTGACAAAGCACTCACTGAGCGCGTGCCTAAAAACAGGATGTAAGAAGACCCCCGCAGAGCCCTATAATCATGTGGTCATAGGGCCTGGGGTGAAAACAACACTTTATTAATAGAATGACTCACTCTTTATGTTTCTGGACAATAACAGAGTCTAAAAGGAGAGGGATGACCATTGGTTTGAATTATCCAAATCTGACTGTGATGGTATCACTTTTAAACTGGCTCATGTAATATTTGAACAGTGTGGAGTGGTGAGGGGCATTACACATACTGCAGAAGACAATGAATAGAAGACATATCCATATAATACACTGGTTCTCAAAGTGGAGTCCGGGGACCTCCTATTTTTGGGGTTTATCACAACCAGTGATAAACCAATAGACCATGAATGTATTCACGAGCCAAAAGAAGATGAAGACCCCTAGGGACCCCCTATTTTATTTTTCAGCTATTCGGAAATAGCTGATCTGCAAGCTCAGAATGCATCGTATCGTGACACGACGTGAGCTTGTTGAACTGCTATTTTCAAAACAACATAAATCTTGTCTTACGGGGGTCCCAGCACAAAATGTTTTCAAATGGGGGTCCGCAGTCAAATACATACAGTATCAATTTGGGGGTCCTTGACATGAAAACCTTTGAGAACCATTGCGTATGTGATACACTGTATAAGAATGTTAATTCTGTATTTTGAGGCCTTTGTTTGTGTTCACTTTCAACATGTTTAGCGGTAAACAGTTTAGCAATTATTTAGTTAAACCACTGGTTCTCAACCTGTAGCCCGGGGCCCACTGGTGGGCCGTGAGGATATTGCAAATATAAACCAAAAATGCACGCGGCCCACACAACTGACCACGTAGGTCAGATGGGTGGGCTGACGACGCTTTCAGGATTTTCAAGTGGGCCCTGATCCAGAAAAGGTTGAGAACCAGGGTTAGGGTTAGTGCAACAAAAAATATTTTCTCAAGTAAGAGTTACTCAGGCGTGTTCATGCTATTGAGTTTACCTCTATTGTCAGAGTACATATCCATTTCTAGGACTGCAACTATCCACTATCTTAGCGATTATTCTATCGATTACTTTTTCGATTAATCGAATAATCGAGAAGCACGTTTTTTGATCATTTGTTTTGTTTATATATCAACGGATCAATTTGGAATAGATTTCAAATTGATTTTTTTTATAATGGACTAAATTAATGTTTGATTAACCACTTAAGCCTTATGAAATACTTTAAAGTAGGGCTTTAAAACTAGCAAAAATAGCTCATCATGAGCTTGTAGATTTTTTTTAATGGGAAATAAATAAATACATAAAGATTTCCCGCCCAAAATCGATTAATTTTCTTAAAATCGATTATATTTTTTATTAAAATTGATTAAATCGATTAGTTGGATTAACTGTTGCAATCCTATTTCCCTTGTACGCTGTACAGAAAACCTTGTTTAGACAAAGGAGCGAGGTCGGGGACCATTGCTCAAGCTGATCAGTACTACACTGTTTTATATTATATATTATATTATGCAAACTTTGAGACTATTTGTATCAATGCCACCAAAAACTGTTATTTGTTGGAATATTTGTGTGTATTACATTTACTTTGATATGTATCAAATGAGTAAATAGCAGTATCAAGAAAGTATGACGTACTGTGTTATTGAATGTATGTTCATTTTTGGAGTTGGCTTTTATGTGTTCAAGTTGTCTTGATGTTGGTTTCATTAATATAATATCTATAATAACGATGTGCTGTGATTGAATACAAAAGCAACACACTTTAGTATATTAACCACTTACGCCGCTATATAGATCGTGCCATGACAAATACTAGCAAAAATAACAGCTCTACAAGCTCACAACACGTTGCGTTGTGACAGGTGGTAGATTGGCTATATCGTAAGTTTTTACAATTTGGGGGGGAAATCATTTTGAATTGTTTGAACATGTTTTCACATTTTCACTGATACATGCCCAATATAAGAAGCACTTGTGTCTGGGTAGCTCAGTCAGTAGAGAACTCACCTTCGGGCCACAAGTGTTGGGGTTTGATGCTGCATGGCACCGCCAACTCAGTGTAAGAGTATCAAGGCTTGGGTGCAGCAAGTCGTGTGGTAAGTACTGGGAACATATGGCAGGTGTTTTGCTCCACCTCAGCAATCCATCTCCTAAGGGTCTAGCACTGTGTTTCTCAAAGTAGGGTCTGGGGACCCCCAGGGGTCCTTGAGGGGGTCCCCAGCAACATTAGTTAAATATACAGCATAAACATCACTTGGCCCCATAAAATAAATTTTTCCCCATACAAATTAATTTGGGGGTCCTTGACATGAAAATAATTTGAGAACCACTGGTCTAGCGCATTAAAACAGGTTTTAGGTTTCTCCAAAACCTACATGCTTAATATAAGAAAGCAAAGTTGAAAGTGGTTTTAAATGCTTGCAGTGCAAACTCTATGACTGAACAGCTAAAGTTGCATTACACATCAGTTTGCGACAGTCTGTCTATCAGCTCTTTGGACTACAGAAGTGAATGTTATCAGTGGCACGGCAGGTGGGTCATACCCTGAAACTCAACAACACTTCACAAACCTGAATCCTTATCTGATGCTTAGCATGGATTTGGTACAACAATACAGTTTCTATTGTATTTCTGATTTACACTTGCCAGGTTGAATATTTTGAACATGAACCCAACATTCAAACATTCCAGTTTGTGGTGTTTACTTGAGGTATAATGTGGTTTTCAAAGTGAGGTCCACATCCACAAAGTCAATATTTAAACCAGTGGTGAAAAGTATTGAAGAACATTTAATCAAGTACTTTACTCAAGTACTGCTACTGTAAGTATATTTTGATGCCAATAGATTTGTACTTTTACTTAAGCAAAACAATCTTCTTTTGGAGTTTAACTACTGATTTAAACCTGAACAAAACAGGCTTCTTCGTCACCAAATAGTTCCTAGGGATTTTGCTCTCCCCTTCTGTCCCGTGACTTTCTCTGGGAAATAACGACAGGCTGCGATCCAAGAGGAAACTCTTGCCAAATGGAGGACAAACCCTGAGACGTGGCCAAAATGCAGGGACATTTCTGACATGACACTGGCAGCACTGAACAACAACTCCTCCTCTACATGTAGATGTCTCTTCTGACAGCTTGCACTTACCACCTGTTAAGATGACACTGGTGGAGGAAGTAGCCTACTCTCTATGTAACTTTACCTTGTGTTTACATAACAAAACAATAGCCTATACCAGCAGTTAGCAGCCACTGGAGTAGTGTGGTGGTGTTTAACCTACCTAATTTGATTAATTATTAATTATCTATCGGCAAAGTAACAAGTAACTAAACCTACCAAATAATTGTAGTGGATTAGAAAGTGCAATATTTGCCTCTGAGATGTAGGTATAAAGCACTGAAAATAAATGGCAGTATGTCCATTTAATCATTAATGGACATACTCAAGTAAAGTAAAAGTACCACAACACTGTACTTAAGTGCAGTGCTTGAGTAAATGTACTTAATTACTTTCCACCACTGAATTTTAGGCTACTGAAGAAACTTGATACAGCTCCAGCCCTCGGGACTGAACCCTTTGCATAAGGTTTTGACGTACGTTGACGTACGTGGTTTAATCGCTGCACAGCTGCAAGTACTATCCAGGGGATTGTGGGAGTCCTCTGAGAGGATTATCATCGCTGCCTTTTGACACAAAACTATGTACAGTATACTTTAAGCCCCCCAGAGGAGCACAACAGCATGGTTAACAGGGCACATGCACATTGATATTGCTACCCGGAGTACACGCTCAAAGAGAAAATGATGGTCTACAACAGCGGTTCTAAAAGTGGGGTCCAGGGAACCTCAGAGTTCCTTGACAGGGTTCAAAATGGACTTTCTCACTTTCTGAAATAACAACAATTATGGAGCTTACGCAAAAACAATTTCACCCACTTCTTTACAGCTGTAAACCAGTGATGTGACAATAAAGTGGATTTTCATTTTTCTCCTCTCCTTTCCAAAAGGCCCTCCTGGCAGCCCTCACATTAAAACCTGTGTCCTGTCTCAATGTCAGAGCAACTATAGACACCAGCTGACCAATAGTAATAGTTAACTCTGCACTCATTCCATGCATGTGTCACTGAAGTACTATATGTTGGCTGACCGCTGAGTGGTTAGTGAGCCCGCCTAGGGAACCAGCTGGCCCTGGTTGCCCCAGGTTCGATTCCAGACTATCCCAGCATATGTGCCGATGATATGAAATTTGTCCCTGAGCAAGACTCTTAACCCCAATTGCTCACAGGTTCTCATTGGAAACAAGACCGCAAGGACTTTCATGAACGACCTGTTAAAAGGAATTATCCTTATCCTTTACCCCTGACATTTTACACACTCCAAAATGACCTGCATGAATCCTGCTCAACATTCCAAATGATAATTGAGTGTTTTTATTAGACAGCTCTCCGTTGCCTCAGCTACAGCGTGATACTGAACAGATCTTAAATGTCAGGCTACTGATTGAGAAGCACCTTCAGCACCAGCACGACCTGTACCACAACTTCATTGACTTCAAAAAAGCCTTTGACCGTGTTTGGCATGAAGGGTTATGGCAGGTGCTCAGAAACTACAACTTCAACAATAACATCATACAGGTCATCCAAGCCCTTTACACGGACTCAAGCAGTGCAGTTCTCATAAACAACAGCATGGGAGAACCTTTTAAATCATCTATTGGTGTACGTCAAGGCTGTCTCCTCTCCCCTGTCCTATTTAACATCTTTCTGGAAAACATCATGGAGGAAGCACTCCAAGAATTCCACACCTCCATATCCATCGGAGGAAGACCCATCTCCAACCTCCGCTTCGCTGATGACATCGACCTCATGGGGAAAAGCGAGGCCGAACTCCAAGAACTCACCACCAGACTGGAAGAGGCGGCGAGAGCATATGGCATGTAGATAAGTGCAGAGAAAAGTAAGATCCTGGTCAACAGCCACAACCATGTATCTCCAACGAAGATCATAATGAACGGGCAGACGCTGGAGGAAGTAAAGGACTTTAAGTACCTCGGGTACTATGTGAGTGAAGATGGCAGCTCCACAAAAGAGATAAAAGCAAGAATTGGCATTGCAACATCAGCCATGACGAGACTGGCCAGTATTTGGAAAAGTAACACCATCAGCTTCTCAGTGAAGGTCAGACTTTACAAGTCACTTGTACTCTCCACCCTACTCTATGGCTGTGAGAGCTGGACACTCACAGCGGACACTGAGCGCAGGGTACAGTCCTTTGAAAGCAAGTGCTATAGAAGAATGCTACATATTTCATATAAAGAATACCGGACAAATTACTATGTTAGACAGTTAGACAGCACCCATGCTGGAGAACAGGAGCCCCTACTCTCAACAGTAAAACGTTGCAAACTGGCCTGGTATGGTCATGTCACAAGACATACCTCCCAGTCAAAGACCATCCTACAGGGGACAGTGGAGGGGAAGCGGAGAAGAGGCAGGCAGAGAAAGTCCTGGATGGACAACATCAAGGAATGGACTGGCTGCAGCTTCCAAACCCTGCTACACACAGCAGAAGATCGTGAGCGCTGGAGATCCCTGACTGCCCAAGCATCCACCATGTCACCCCTACGGCCCCCTAGGCCATGGGATGAGTGAGTGACTGGTTAACAATAGATGAACCTGTAATTGATTATCTAAGTCATCTGTATATTTATGTATGACTTGCACTGTGTCCTTAATACCCTGAAGAAGGCAGTTGTATCTGTCCGAAACATTGGCCTTTTTAACTCTGCGTCCTCAAATAAAAGTTGGCACTTGGGCCTCTTTGATGTTTTCAGCTGCTTATGTTGCAACACTCATGACTGCCTGACTTCAACGATACTCAGCAGAAGCACACATAATCTCTCACATGATGCTGACTCATTGCAGAAGTATTTCATCAGCATGGTGTAATTAAACAGATCCTGTCCCCAAGAGGACACTTAATCTGAGCAGTGTGTTACTCACTGCACACTGTAACATCAGCTGCTATTTCTCTGACCCTAAATCTAGTCAACCTAAATACGCAGCTACCATCATGTGCTTGTTATTTTTAGGATTGACTGGCACTAAAAGGGAGAGGGGATTTATAACTTTTCTGGTCTACATGGCAGTGGTTCTCATAGTGGGGTCCGGGGACCCCCAGGGGTCCTTGAGGGTGTTCCAGGGGCCCCCAGCTAGCACTAATTGGACTTAGATAAACTCATCCCCTGGATGATCTGCCCCTTGGCTACAGATGGCTCACTATTTTGGTGTTAAGTCGCTTGTCCTATAAGTATTGTTCTAAAATCTAAACAGATTGTATTAGGATTTATTTTTGTGTTTTATGGTTGCTTGAATAGTCTGTTGGGTGTTGTATTGTCTCATAGTGAACCACAAAGGAAATAAACTTCTGCTTTTTTGTAACAAATCCACATTGGCGTTTTTGAATGGTGATTTTTTTTGTATTGCTTGCCAATAAAGTATTCTACCTAACTAGCTAAATCGTGGATAGTTAGGAACCAAATGGACCCATTTAGTACACTCTCAGAGTTAAATTAACCCTGATGATTTTATATTCTAGATTGGGGTTCCAGAGATAAAGAATAGTATCAAATTGGGGTCCGTGGGCTAATGCATATTAAACTGCGATTTGAGAACCTGGTCTACATGGGAGGGTGGATGTCGAGTTGGAAAATTAATTCATTGCATATGCAACAAGAGGTGTAGTAAACTTGGGACAAACTCATCATTACTAAACTGTATATGGATAGAATTATAATTAATGATTTCATTCAAATATTATTTTATTTGTATGTGACAATAAGCATCTAGAAGAGGGGTTCCCAAACTTTAAAAAGATAAATCTGGAGCTTGAGTTTATAGATCTACTATTTCACTATTTCTTATAAGTTATTTTCAATTTATGGTCCCCCCCCCCTGAAATAATAATTAACACAAATGAATGAATGAATAGAAAACATTTGAAACGTATTTTTTTTTATTTGCTTTTTACCCATGAAAATGGGTCCATGACCGCAAAAATGTACCCATTGTTTGGGAAACAATGATCTAGAACCTTGATATTCATCAATTTCTAACAAGCACACATCTCTTAAAGTAATTATGCCACAATTTCCTGTAGGCCCTATTGATTCAACTTTAAATGTGTTAGATTAGGTGCAGTACTGTGCAGGCTATCTGTTTTTAATCCAGGTGACTGACACAATAAAGGGCTTTAGAAATGGGAATTGTGTGACCTTTTGAAACCACTAGATGACACTATGGGTGCGTTCGGAAATTACGCACCGGAGCACACTCGCCTATTAGTTTGTATTGGCCAGTGCGCTCAGTGCTGTATTTTCGAACGCGCCCAATGTAGCCTACATTGCTACTATGGCTCTCCTGAGGCTAGACATTTTACATGAGTAATATTACCCCAGATTATTAGATAGATAGATAGATAGATAGATTATGTGGACTTCACATAACGTCAATGTTCTAACGTAAATCACTGCTGTTTGTTTCTTAAGATAGTTAATCCTAGTGGTGTTTACTATTTTAGGCCACGTATTGTGCATTATTGTGTGAATTCCACAAGATGGTCACATATTTCGGCAGGTCACCGTTTTCACGAAAACGCCGCCAAAGGAACAGATCTACAGGCTAATAGCACGTCATATCGCTAGGCGTTGTCAGCATGTAGATCTGGTGGAAAGACAGCGAGGTTAGTTCTGTTTTGGCTCTCTGAAGAAGAACTAATATAACCAGCTGCGCTGCGGCGTTGTTGGCTGGTGGTGCACCGTCGCTCGAGAGTATCGCATGCCCAAAAAGTACAGATCTACAAGCTAACAAAGCGTCGTGATGCCCGCATTGCCTGGCTTTGCGAAGCGTTGTCAGCTTGTAGATCTGTTCTTTTTGGGGAAGCAGCGACACCGTCGTACGAATGCTGTAGGTGCACCGGTGGTTCCTCTCTTCTCTACCGGTGTCTAGTGTTGCCATGTCCGCTTATTATAAGCAACTTTGGGCTTGTTTTTCTGGTAAGTTGCTTGTAAATATTGGTAGTTGCGGTTTGTGTTTTTTTTTGGGCTTGTTTCTAAAATTAAGTTGCTTATTTGGGCTTTATGGACATACCAAACCATTATTATACCAAACTAAAAACATTTCTAGGGGAATCATTTTGGAGTTGCACGGCACCGGAGGTTCCGGTCATGTGTTCCGGCCGCCGGATGACGTAAAGTTATTTCCGCTCCGACCAGATTAGAAACCCGAAAACGGTATTGATCCCAGCCAGGCTACCAGATTTGTGTTGTTAAAATGTTTCAAAAATATTCCACTTTTTTTTTTTTTTTTACTTTCTTTAAAAAAAAAAAAAAAGATTGCTTGTATATCTGCTATTTTCAAATGGCTCGCTTCTTCTGGGCTTGTTTTCATAGGCCTGGTTGCTTGTTTCTCTCACAACATCTGGCAACACTGTGCACTGGTCGTTGCTCTCTTCTCGACCGGTGTGTGAGTGAAGCTGCCTGCGGGGAAAGGGGAAGCAAGCAGCGGCCAGGCAGGCAGCGGCTCGTCGCAGTGCCATGGACCCCACCAACAACGTAGAGACCGGGGAGACGGAGACAACAAGCAGCCCTGAGCCGCTCTTCTACGTGCTCATTCCCACCCAGAACCCATCGCCGCCGTGCAAGAAGGAGCAGGACAAGCTGTCCGGGGTGGTGAAGAACGTCCACAGAAAACTGCGTAGGAAATACAGAGAAGGTGAGAATGAAACATTGACTGACTTCTTCTTCCCTGGCCCTGTGGCTGAGTTGCCAGGTCTTGCGAGTGAAATAAGCAACCAGGTTTAGAAAAACAAGTCCAAAAAAAGCGTCTATTATCAGGCCACATGAGCACTTTATAAACCATCATTTTGCGAGAGAAATAAGCAACTAGGTCCATGAAAACAAGTAAAAGAAAAGCCACATGAAATATCATATTTAGACGGTTGGGTCTACAAATACATATTAATATGGGGGTCCTTGACATGAAAATGTTTGAGAACCACTGGTTTAAACAACATTAGGAAACACGCCCAAATAAGCAACTTATACTTTTGAAATGAGCCCAAATAAGCAACTACACTTTAGAAACAAGCAACTTTACAGAAAAATAAGCTCAAGTAGCTTATAATAAGCTGACATGGCAACACTGTGCTGTGGCTGTTGTGGAGCTAACGAAACCAGAGTTAACGTTAGCTATAATAATAAAAGCAGTTGTTCTCAAACATGTCAAGGACCCCCAGGGCCCCGAATTGATATTTGTGTCAGGACAGCCCATGATAGTCTTGATCCGAGGCTATTGGGGTCCATGTCCTGGACAGGGACCCCAATAGCCTTGGATCAAGACTATCATGTATTTGATCGATTTTGACATTTGCATGTAAAGTCAGAGTCGATAAAATACATCTATGATAGTCTTGATCCAAGGCTAGGAAGGACCCCCACATTTTCCAATTTCTTTCTAAGATTTTCAATATTTGTCTTCTTCTAAAATAGCAGATCTACTAGCTGGGCTATTTTTGAATAGCTGAAGTTTAAAATAGGGCTAAAGTGGTTAAACCACCTCCCTCAAGGACCCCAGGGTCCCCAGGGTCCACTGCTATAAAGGCAGACCATTATTTGTCTGGGTCTACAAATACACAAATGTGTACAAGTGTTCTAGTTATTTATGTTAATAGTATCAGCAGTGTAGCCTACACTGGGTTACACAGGGCAGGTTGAAATCTCTGTTTGGGGAATCCATCCCAGCTTCATTTTCATTATTATAAATCCTGTTTCAGTTTCTCTCTTCCTTCCTGAGCCAATACCTTTACTGAAACACCAGCCCTGTCAGGACTTCCAGTATATATCCACCGTTTGGTGGTTAACGATTTTAGAACCAAAGTTGGTTTCGTTTCAGTGTGTGTGTGGGAAAAGGTCAGTCTACACATAAAAATCTATTTGATTTGTGAAGCACATTATCAAATAGGCTGCATGGTCAGCAGTCAGTGCAACACACGAAGGCTCATATAATCAATTTAGGCCGTATCATGCACACCTGGACCTCAACAGAATAGTGAATAAGACTCACTGCAATGGAAGAAAACAAACTAAAAGCCATGACTGGTTCAGGTAGGCCTATAATACTGAATCGGAACTGAAATACCAAGGCAGTGTCTGATTTTCTTTACCTGGAAGAAGGCAAATAGAAGTAAGCCTCTTAAAAAAGAGTTTGTATACATTAGCAGACATGTTGCCGGTTATAATTTCAGGTCTTAAATCGTCATAAATTATAACTCCTTTGGATAACTCATCTTTCACAGAAACACTGTTCATGGGTTTTAAGTAAAGCAGTTATATGTTAAGGTACAGCAGCCATCTTTGGTATCTTCAGTGGTCGACAGTAACTACGTACTTTTACTGTACTGTACTTAAGTGCAATATGAATGAACCACTAAGCCATATTTCAAAATACAGTGAACATTGCAGATCTACAAGCTTGTAAACTAAGCAAGCAAGTACTCCTCTACTTTAACGCCAAGTACAAATTTGACAGAGCAACTTTCAGTTGTAGACAGTTGAGTAGTATTTCACCTATCGTATCTCTATACTTTGAGTACTGGGGTTGAGTACTTTGTTTGTCCACCACTGATACTGTACACAGTGGTCTTTTGTTCATTGTTAATGTAGAAGGTGATGACAGTGCATATTGACGTTCTGGCTGATGCGTTTAGGAGAGACTTGGCAAATGTAATGTATGCCACCTGTGGAGACGATCACCCAATTCTGCTTTAGTTTGGATTATTTTTAGACTTAACTCTTTTTTCCACCAATGCCTAGATCATAATGAGGCAAAATGACAAGACCTTAAAGCTAGCTGAACACTGTAACTTTCATGTTTTACCCTGGGTCAGAATCCGGGTCTCCTGCGCAAGTGCTGACATCTTTACCACTGAGCTCAGCTAATGGACCATGGCCTGCTTGGCTTGCTCAGGGGAGAAATATACTTTTGTTACACTTGTCAAGCAGTCGTGTCTAACCAGACAGGATCTAAATGACTGAAGAGCAGGGAGACCAAATACAACCACCCCAATTGTATGAATTAGATTGTATTAACCCATTAAAACCGGGAAAGCATCTGGGTCATTTTAGATTTTAGCCATATCTATCGTCTCTGTCGGGTGGAATAGTCATATGTCCAAAACTGTTACTTTTCAGGTTTCAAATTCAAAAGTAGCAGATCTACAAGCTCAAAACGCATCGTTTCACGCCTCGTTTCGAGGTTGTCGATCTGCTACTTTTGATGATTTTGTGTGATGCTGTAGTATGATCAAGTAGGGCATTCATTTATGAAAGTGAAAATATGGAGATAAGTGGTTTTTGCTCGACAGCAATGATATATAGCAACATAAGTTTTTTTTAATTCTGAACTGCTTGTGTGTGTAAAACTGCTATTGAACACTGGCCTGTCTAAGGAAATATATAGTCCTAATTGAGACTGTCTGTGTAGGAGGGATGTGCATGAAAGCTTACTCCCCAAATGACCCACAGAACTATTAGTAGTTGTATGGTTTGGTTAATTGGTCATCATTAGCAAAAGGATTAATACGTCCTAGTAGTTGTAATGCCTCCTCTGTCTTCAGCGTGCCACAGAAATGGCATCATTTAGGTGTTCTGGACTGGTTGCTAAGTTGCTCTTTGTTTTTGTTTTTATGCCGTGCCCCTTTAAAAAGCCTTCACAGACTGGTTGATTTTCATTTCAGAATACCGCCTTCTAGTAAAAACATGCATTTCACTTTTTCCCTACTCTCAAATCTCAAGAGTAAACAAAAACAAAACGATGTGGTAACTGCACTTAACTGCTAACCTGTTTGACCCAACAGAAATGAACAAGAAGCAAAATAATTTCAAGCTGTAGAAACCCATAAGTTCATGATGTGTACTGTCAAGTGCAGTACTTTTACAGTATAGTAATGTATTTGTTTAAAAATGCATTGCTTTGATACAGTTAATGGCTTACAACAGATAATGTTGAATGCACTCCTCAGACAAGATCGCTAGTGAGCAGCGGTCCCTTTGGCAGGACCTCATGATTGGTTAATAAGTAAAGCATGATCTTGTAGGCTTGGCATTGTATCCCAGCAGTCATGCTCGGACCGGGCACTGTGCTGTTTACTCCCACCCCTTTTTGTTGTTCTGCAAATCTGATATAGCTGTTTTCCTTGTGGTCATGGGATTTCTCCCTTATCAGCATGTGGGCCTTCGTTTGCAACTCAGAGACTGAACAACAAACTAACGAGATGTGGTGGTGAAGGGAATTTTCTTCGTGGACATTTTTGCTAACATGAAATGGCAAAGAGGGGAAATGATTCCACTTCTCTTGCTGCCAGATGATGCATGGTCACTGACGGAATGCTGAAGTAGTGCAGAAACATCAGTACGTAGCCTGTGCTTTTTTAGCTGATTACCAGGAGGAGCTCTTTAAATTCTTCTACACTAAATTGGATGACCACGATTAGCAAGTAGGTACTAAAGCCTTGCTGTTTGCTGAGTATACTAGGATAGTCCAACTCGTAACATTTTATGTCTTTAAATGTTTTATGTCTTCGTTTTCAGAAGACAAAAATAACAGTCTACTAGTCTAGTTGTACAACTTATGGAAATTATGTCTATTTTGGATTCTATAATGAATGCTCTATTTCATAATGTTATTGTTTTCCATAGTGGGTGATTTTGACAAGATCTGGCGGGAGCATTGCGAGGATGAGCAGACACTTAGTGAGTATGCCCTGGCCATGAAGAATCTAGCCGACAACCACTGGACCAAAAAGTGTGAGGGAGAGGGACGCATCGAATGGTGTCGCAGGTATGACTCACTTCAAAGGAAGAGACTTTTTTTTCTGCAATTTCAGTGGTGGTGCATTCTTACTCACACATAGGCCTGTTATTACATACCGTTTACCGTATTACATGATCACCGCCATTATTTAGCATAATCGTTAATCCTCTCCATTCATCTGTATAAAATCAACTGGATGAAATGAAAAAATAAATAATCATATGCCATCATCATTTCCACGTTGTTGTCCACACACTTTTAACCACTTTCAACCCTGGCGTCCCTACTCACGCATCACTTTTGTAACATGTTGATGTCAATGTAACGGCGAGGTGTGAGAAATATGTTTTGATTCTTCTTCCACAGTGTTTGTCAGGAATATTTCTTGGACGGTGGGATGAAAAGAATGTTGGAGAAGGATGAGAAAAGTGCCCAGCTTGCCATGGGTTTGGCCACGGCATCTTTTAGTGCCCAGCCACACAGCACCATCCCTGGGTAAATTACTGCTAGAGGCTGCACTCTGACCAAGATATTCTCTGTTTTGTGTTGTTGTTCAGTGTTGCTCTGTAGGGTAAGGGTAAGGGATATGTTTGGGTAGAAATGGCTGTTTGTTCAATAACAGGAGTCCCCCTGTCTCTCCAGCTCTTTCAAAAATAGAAAATGCATTTTCAGGTGGGCTGCCAATTTCAGGCAACCAGGAGAGAGTACCCATTTATCAGCTTCAATTTTGTAGTGTTCCAGTTCCAATTTTGTCTGCTCACTTCTTTGTGTCATCACTTCGAATTTCATTTATTTAATCTGTATCCTGTGTGATTTCTCTCTCCTGACTGGAATAAATTGGTATCCTGATGTGAAAAAATGTATTTTGTCTTTACTAAAGATGTGGAGAGACAGGGGGACTCCTGTTACAGAACAAACACTCTAGCAATGAGTACTGTGTGATTTCCCTCTCCTGATTGGATCAAATTGGTATCCTTATGTGAAAATGCATTTTCTGTTTACTAAAGAGGTGGAAAGACAGGGGGACTCCTGTTACAGAACAAACACTCTAGCAATGAGTACTATCAGAATATAGAGCTATTCAACATTTATTTCAAAAGACTTTAAAAGTTAACTAAATTAAATAACACAAATAACTTGTGGCTCTTTCCCACTACCAAGAACTAAGTGAACCATGCCGTGCCATGATCTAACATACTGTATTTCACGGGTTCTGTGTTTCCATAGAAGATAATGGATAGTTGCAGCCCTAATTCTGAGATCATCTTGTGCTGCTTTGTGTTGCAGTTCAATATCCCAGCCGGGGAAAATGCGCCTGCTTGATGTGGGAAGCTGCTTCAACCCCTTCTTGAAGTTCGATGAGTTCCTTACTGTTGGCATTGACATAGTGCCTGCAGTTGAGGTATCTAACATTAATTTAGCCATTTCTTCTGCATTGTAAGGAGCACTTCACCCATTTTCAACCTTATCTTCATATTAATTGGTGCTCACTAATGCTCATTGTAAGATGGCACCACGTCTGTCTACTCACTCTGCGTCTCATTAGTGGGCTATGGACCGGTCAGAATCCTGCCTCCCAGTGACATTATAACAGCCTTTCTCTTCCTGGAAAGTTAACGTGCTAAAATAGAAGCCATTGTTCTTGCATAAAAAACAAGATATTTAAAACAAATATTATACCTGGTTGCTAAGTTATTTCTCTCACTAAACATGGCAACGTTTTTAGATCCCATATGGTTGCTTATTTCTCTCACTAAACATGGCAACGTTGAAAGGCCAAATGAGGAACAGTGACACAGTTCATAAAGATACATACTGTGGCCGAACACGGTATTGCGGGTCGTCTTTAGATCCCATATTCTGAGAGGACATTGAGCCCTCATTGGCTAAAGGACCAGCCAATAAGGAAAAAGTCACGCAAAAGTCAGGACTTGCAAACAATTCAGGACTAGCGAGTGTAGATATAGACCAGGTTTGGCAACCTGGTAAAAAGAAAGAAGTTGGAAATCTTGTTTGAAATGACCAACTACCGATGTCACCGTTAGACAGGTTTGTGAACTGTCCACAGCCCTCCTTTGAGACACAGAGGTGGACAGAAATTGTACCATCTTATAATGAGCTGAGACCCACCACACATGCACACATGCAGAAACACACTCACTCACTCACGCACACACACTTTTTCAAACTGTTAACCACTTCAGCCCCATATACTTCTTGTTCGCTGAGTAGCGAAAACAGCTGATCTACAGCTTGTGAGCTTGTTGATCAGCAATTTTAACTATTTTTGATACTTTTAGTTAAGAGTATTTTTTACAATATAATGACCTAAAATCCAAGGTCTGATTATATGCAACCTTTTTGGACTACCTCCAAACAGAGAAGCCCCCTCCCCCGTGATCTGTGGCGCCCCAGGATGGGAAACACTGTGGAGAACCATGCAAATGCATGCAAACAGGAGCCGAGTCTCCCTCTTTTCTGAGGGTTTCGACCTTGGATGCGTGTGGTTTTGAGGTTTAGGGATAGTTTTTGTGAGGTTACGGTTAGGTTTAAAGTTGGGGATAGACATATTAGGAGCAGTCCCCCAGGCGAAATCCCAACTGTAGCCGTGTTTAATGTGTGTTTCCTGTCCCCCCCCCCCCCCCCCCCCCCCACCAGAGCGTGTACAAATGTGACTTCCTCAACCTCCAGCTGCAGCAGCCCGTCCAGCTGGCGGACGACGCGGTGGAGGCCTTCCTCCGCCACCTGCGCAGCCCCATCGATGCGCTGCCGGCACAGCTCTTCCACGTGGTGGTCTTCTCCCTGCTACTGTCCTACTTCCCCTCGCCATATCAGCGCTGGATCTGCTGCAAGAAGGCCCACGAGCTGCTGGCGCTGCACGGCCTGCTGCTCATCATCACGCCCGACTCCTCCCACCAGAACCGCCACGCGCTCATGATGCGCAGCTGGCGCGTGGCGGTGGAGTCGCTGGGCTTCAAGCGCTACAAGTACGTCAAGTTCTCCCACATGCACCTGGTCGCCTTCCGCAAGGTGTCGGCGGCCACCACCGGCGACCTGGTGTCGCGCAACTACCCCGAGATGCTCTACATCCCGCAGGACTTCCGCTCCAACGAGGAGGAGGAGGACTACAGCGACGTGCCCGTGCAGCCGCCGCCGCGCTCCGACTTGGAGGACGACCAGGTGGCGTGGGGCTTTGCCGAGCTGCCCGAAATGCCCTACGACGACTCCGACTCCGGAGAGAGCCAGAGCAGCTCAGTGCCTGGCTTCCACGAGCTGGAGGACCCCATCCTCCTCCAGAGCTAGGAAATTAAAAAATGAACTAGTACCAACTAGTTAAACTGTGCCCCCCTAGCTCTGGTCCTTAGCGTTGGAGAGTTCTCTCTAACGCTCTGCCAAGGACTGTATTCTTTTTGCTTTGACCCCGGTTTTCAGTGTCTATTGATGTATAAACTGTAGTAAAAATAAAGAATATAATTTCGCTACTCACCGAAACAAAGGCGGTTTTCTTGTGTTGACAGCATTTTGTCAGCGATGGGAAGCCTCTCAGAGCCTGTTGTGTAAAATTCTCAAAATAAAATACCATTTTTATATTGACTACCACGGTCAATATAAAAATGACATTGTTTCGGTGAGTAGCAAAATTATATTCTTATATATATATTCTTAATTATATTCTTTTATTACAGTTAAGACATCAGTAGACATAGAAAACTGCGGTCAATGCAGAAATACATAGTCCCTGGCAGAGCGATAGTGAGAACTCACTATCCACCCCCCCCAACTGCTGCGCTGCCAAATTTAACCTGCTGCATTTCTTTCCCCCCATTTCTCACCCCGCTACCCCTGAAATCAATGCAGTTTGCACAGAGTGAAAGAGAAGTTTACAGACGTCAATTATTTTCTCATATCCACACACACACACACACACACACACACACACACACACACACACACACACACACACACACACACACACACACACACACACACACAGTACACTTTCAAAGATAGATATATTTTAATAAATAGCTATGTTTTTTACGAGTTGGAAAACGGAATGTGCTCCAGAGGGTCGAGTCGGCCCTACTTACTCCTTCCTATCTCCTAATCGGCTCGATAACATTCGATAACGAGTAAAGTGGTCTCTGTACTCTTATTTCTTCAATGTTGAATAAGCTAGATTGTTGGGATGTTTCTTAGCATAAAAAAAGCCAAAATACAAAAACCTGATAAGTCTGTCAAGAGTTTGATCATAGTGGAGAGAGGAAGATGGAAAGACTGGCATTAATAGACCTCTTCACACTTCTTTGACACCTGAGTTTTCCCTCTGGGATCATCATTTCAGCGTTTCTCAACGTCTGGGGACCACCAGTGGTCCAAATAGAGCCTTACGGGTCTGTAACTCAAGTGTACTTGTCAAATGGACCCTTTATGGGTCCATTTGTACACTCTCGGAGTTGAACTCTGAGGATTTTACAGTGTAATTTCAAGGACCCCCAGCTTAATATGTATTGGGCCCCCATTTGATAAATTATTTTAATCTCGGACCCCAATCTGATGTAAATCAATCGATGATGATTTGATGTAAAGAAATGGGTAAGGGTCCATTTGGTTCCATTCTTACACTCAGAGTTGCAGACCTGTAACGATCCATTTGGTTAGATTTGTACTCTCTCTGAGTTATAGACCGATTACAGAGTTAATTAATAGTCCATTTTGGACCCCTGATGGTACCTGGAATAGACGTTGAGAACCTGTTTATAAATCCATTTATAAACATTCTAAATGGGTCCAAGTTTATTTCCCGTTGCAGTAAATGCAATATCAATATGAATATCAACAGCTGACAGCCAATAAACTTGGACCAAATCTGTTCACTTGCAACGCAGTTCCACTGACAACAAGGTCTATAGGCTTGCTTCTGTCAGCCTTGCAGTTAGATTCCTGAACATTTTATGTTTTGTTTTCTGTTGCACTACAGTTTTTCTTTTTTACAGTTTGGCACTGTTACAAGTGCTTTAGTGTTACTATTCTGTGCAAAAGAAATAATAAACAGTTTCTAATTGTGCTTTGTTATGAAGTATATTCTCAAACAGTCAAGACAATGGTGTTCTCAATGTCAAGTATCAATATGTGACAATGCCATTTTAATCACTTAAAACCCTCTATACTTGATAAAACAGTCCTGAGTTGCAACTGTATTTGGTACACTCTTTTTTCACTCTACATCAAATCTCTTCGCGCGAATGTTTCCCCCAGAATAGAGGGGGCTTTGGGGTTCAAGTGGTCAAACTCGGCGTCTTACAGCTGACTTGTGTATCTTTTACAATAAAGTGGTATTTGTAGCATTTTCAGATCCATACAGTAGGAGTTTGTACTAGGTTTACTAATGTGAAGTCGTTAACTGTTTCAAACTAGATTTCACTCTTTCTCCTTAACCGATGTTAACCACATAAACGCTATGTACTAAGTTGACAAGGGTCCCCCAGCGGTCTATACTAGGCCCCCTCATTTTTTCCTCCGACTACACTAAATATCCTCGCCACAAATAGCTGATCATCACACGTTGTGAGCTTGTAGATCAGATATTTTTGTGAAAGGTGGGACGCTTGGGTTTGTGTGGTTAACAATACTGTATTGTTGTTTCCCAATAGATTTCAAGAACCTATAGTATGTATTTGTGGTCAGATAAGATAGTATAGCACTGTTAGCCAATTTTTACTTACTGCTGCCACTATATCCCTTGAGTCCATTTTGATGTGGAAAATATTTACTCCCCAAAGAAATATCATATTTTTGTCAAACTCCGACATGAGTGAGTTTTTAGCAATAGCGAGCAAGAGCAAGATGAATGTACCCTGTCTTTTTGTGGGAGGTTTGACCTTAATGACACAAGTGCAAGTGTGCATGTAATAGGTTGTAGTTGGCTGGGAGTGTGTAATGTGTGTATGATTGTATAATGCGTGTTTGCTTTTGAGTGTGGCACTTTTATCAACAATAATTACACAGGGTGCCACAATTAAAACGGTTAAGGTTGTACTTTTGACTCCACTACGTTTCTGGGAAGGGAAAAGGTACATTATGAACAAACTACTTAGGCCCTATTTCACTTGAATATAGTGAAAATAGCAGATCTACAAGCACACAAGATCTGCTATTTTCACTATTAATATTGAAAATGACCTTTTTTAAATGTCTACGTTTCAGTACGGTAATGCATTGATATTAAAAAGAAAATGTACTTCGTAATTTGTACTTTTGAATACTTAAGTATGCTATTTTTAAAAACGTATGTTTTTAAAGTACGTTGAATACATACAGTAGGTATTTCTAAAAGCAAGTAATCCAGTACTTTAACTCAAGTACATGTTTGACAGAGCATCTTTCACTTGTAGTTGAATAATATTTGACCAGGCAGGAGTATCTATTGACTCAAGTATTGGGGTTGAGTTTACTTTGTCCACCACAGGTTAAAGGCTGATTTAGATGCCCTGGCATAAAAAAAAGAGAACTCAAACCCCGAAGAATACAAAAAGAGCTTCCTTTGCCAAATTGTGTGTGCAACTGTTCAAATCCTCCTTTTGTAGCAGTATTAGTCAACAAGAACATATATGTGCAATATTATCTTGCTTTCCCATATCATTTTCAAGTTAAAATAAGACTTAATGGTTATATCATCTGTTATTCACTTCTACTACAGTACGTACTACGTAGACATTCTTATCACCTTTTCTCATACAGTTAAGGAAGCATATTTTGTGATATGAGTATGATATGGGTACATTTACATGTCTTCCAGTGGTTTTTTTTGGTCCATTTGCATGCGTAGTTTCATTTTGACAATGCAGAACAATGTGTGCTCATTAGTATGGTTGTATTTCTCTTTTTATAAATGAATGTAAATCTAACACAAATCTCATCTGCGTGCTTGTGTGTGCTTTGTTTCAGGTTTTGTGGATATGTAGATGAGAATATTTCACTATTGTACATTTTACAGCAACAATATATCAAAGATATAACGTTACTGTCAGGTGGAAACCTTGCATGTCCATAACTGTTCTTTTTTTATTTAAAAAACATTCCAAAATTGTGAAAATAGACGATCTACAAGCTCACAACGTGTCGCACCGCAACGTGTTATGAGCTTGTAGATGTAGATCTTCTTGTATGATGAAGTAGGGCATTCATTTATGAAAATAATAATAAAAATAAGTGGAAATATGGAAATACAAGTTTTCTGCCTGACAGCAACATATCATATGTATTGTTCCAAATTAATATATTCTTAAAACATAAGAATATGTAACAAAGTCAGTTTAATAACTTAAAAAGAAGACAAAATAAAGAAAAATACATTAACAATTATATTTTTAGGTTATTCATTAGGTCAGGAGTTTCCCCCCCCAATCCTATCATCAGATTCTTTCAGTAAAGATGACTATATTTTATAATATATTATTAATTATTATATAGTTATTGGCTAGTGCAGTAAAATGTAGGCTATAATCTGATAAGCCAACAAGGTCAATATTATATATTTAAACTTAAATATTATCATTTTTTGAAAGACCAAATAATACATGCATTTTTGAGCAGTGCCAGCTGCTCCAACAAGTGACAGAGTGTGTTTGTCCATATGTCTGTATGTATGAGCGTGCCACTCTGCAGCTGATTTCAACACAAAGATGCAAACAGTTACACTAATTAAACACAAACAGGAGACGGTGTGCAACACATGCACTCACACACAGGCTGGCTCAGCATACGTGAGCACACACACACACACACACACACACACACACACACACACACACACACACACACACACACACACACACAAATGACCAATCTACAATTTAAGTAAAAGTACTTTAAGTAACTAGTAACTACAGTAACTAAAAGGTAACTACAGTGGGTAAAAAGTAATCAGTGAGTACAAATACTTAAAAGTATTTAAAATGAGTAAAGAATACTTAAAAGTTGTTAAAATTAGTAGGTTCTAACATTTCAAATGGCCGTAACTCGGTGACCATTGCTCTAATCAGCGCAAATAGAGTAAGAGTAGTACCGCCCACATCAATCAGAGTCATACCGCTTGAATAACAGCGCCCACACATCAAATAGAGTAGTACCGCCTGAATACCGCTAGGTCACCTACCTTCAGAGTGGCGCTCTTGAGCAGCCTTTGATTGATTGATTGATTGAATGCTTTATTAGCAGTTTGTGAAACAAAAGCACAGGAAAGTACAGTTCAATACATGCTCTGCTAAGAGGATTTAAACCCAAGAAAGCCTATGGCTTGTTTCCATTGGGGTCCTTTGAACTCATTTAATTTAATGACAGACAAATATACAATACTATGCAAAACAGCCTTGAAATGAATGGACAGGGATTTAATATTGTTCCACTAGTTCATAATATAGGTTAATGAAATTAACTCATCAAAGCCAAGGCAAAGCTCACTTCGTAGTACACTTCACACTGGGTGTGTGATTTCAATTTTTGAACGGTAGCACGCCGCGATGGGCGAGGTTTAATGACGTAACTTTCAAAACAGGAAGTGAACAACACATGATTCAGTCAGTGTGCACTGTGCAGTGGTGGATGTGAACACGCGTGGAGTTCCACACGAAAACAGCTTCTTATCCATTATTAATAATAACCACACAACGTTTACTACATGTCGGTGAGTTTTATTTACTGTTAGGCACACGAGTTGTATCCCCAAATGTAAGGAAGATGTGCTACTATTTAGTCAGGACAGCTCAGTGAACGACTGTGGAGTAAGCTAACGTTAGCATAGCACAGTGAGTGGTTCTCAGACCTGTTCTAACCTCGCGTCACCAGTCTTTCCACCTCGGAGGAAAATCATTTCCAGGACCCTCCCATAACTCTGTGTAGACAAGATGTCAGATTTACAGACCTGTAATTTTTCTATCTATTTGAGGTCCCTAGGCCGGACCCCACTTTGAGAATACTTTTGGCATAGCAAGACAGCAGTGGTGTAAAGTAATTAAAGGGATATTTCACTTTCAAAAAAACTTTTTGTCATTTTATCGTCTACTCAGGCCTTTGTGAGCCCCCCAGACAGTTTTTAAGTTGCTCGATTCAGTATTTAGATATTTGATATTAATTTTATCAGACACGCCCCCTTCCTATACAAACCCATTGTAACTTCAAACTCCATTTTAACCATGTTAGATTCATCAAAAACACCCGTCCTTGGTTCGGGTGACTCATACCGCCCCCCTAATACGCGAGGGGGCCGTGTTTTTTCAATTTTGTCAGTTATTTTTAATATTTTTTTAGGAAAATGGAAAAAAAATATACAATAAAAAAATTAAATAAAATAAATGAAAAAGAATATCGGAAAAACACGGCCCCCTCACGCATTAGGAGGGCAGGGTGAGTCACCAGAACCAAGGACGGGTGTTTTCGATGAATCTAACATGGTTAAAATTGAGTTTGAAGTTACAATGGGTTTGTATAGGAAGGGGGCGTATCTGATAAAATGAATATCAAATATCTAAATACTGAATCGAGCAACTTAAAAACTGTCTGGGGGGCTCACAAAAGCCTGAGTAGACGATAAAATGACCAAAAGTTTTTGAAAGTGAAATATCCCTTTAAGTAGCCTACATGTACTCAAGTACTGTACTTATAAGTACAATTTTGAGGCATTTTAACTTTAGTTGAGTATTTCCAATTTTCAATACTTTAACTTCTATTCCACTATATCTCAATAGACAAATACTTTTTACTCTACTACAATAGAGAGACAGTTCATAGAACTGAGCGTTCTGAGCTGACTTGCAGAGCACAGCCACAAACATATTTATTGATTTAACAAAACTTTTAGCTTTAACAGTTAAAGCTCTGTATTCTGAGTGTTATTATTGCTATAGAGTGTATTCAGTAACACGAATGAAACCCTATAGGATTATTTTGTAGTTTGTTTTTGTTTTTTTTCAGGTTAAAAAGCACATTAAAACATGACGGACTGCATAAGATTGATACTAAACTATGATGTAAGCAACACAGCTGCAGCTAATCAAATATACAGTATGTGTCGGTGTGTGCATTGACGATACTGTCTATGCTTGCACAATGGCACACCCGTGGTTCTGGACACACCTAGATCTACTGTAACACACCTGTTTACTAATTAGCTGCAGCTATGTCGCTTAATAGCCTGCAGTGTTTTAAATTGTTTTCAGTTTTATTTATCAGCACGTAAAGAGTTAAAAACAGAAGAAAAAATACATATAATCCCAATGTGCAGGAGAAGTTTAGAAGCCTAAAGGCTTCCCCTATTTTGCAGAATCAGACACATACAAAATTATACTACATGCATTTTAAAGGGGGAAAAGTAATACATTCAAGAGATAAATAAATACAAACATACATATGTACACACAGTAATACATGCATATATACTGCATACCGAATAACTGCATACAGAATAATAATAATCACCAAATGCTTACGTACATACATGTACATATACCTATTTATCTACAGTTCTTTTAGCATTCTTTTGTAGTTTGCTTAAAAGACCAACAGAGATGGATATTTTTTTCAGCATAGGATCAGTGGCATTACAAAGAGTTTTCAATCTGCTGTAGTTTTTAACCTGAAGTGGAAAACAAACTACAAAATCAGGCTAGTAAAATTACTGATCTGCAAGCTCACAACATTGTGAGCTTGCACATTGCGACGAGTTGATGTTTTTGAATTTATACAGGTCAATTTATGTCCAACTGCTGATTGTTGGGTTTTATTAGGAGGACCAACCGACCATGACATCGGGTACAGCAGGGAGACTGTGTTTCAGCAACATCATGGCCCTGGCTCCAATGGTTCGAGTCGGAACCCTGCCCATGAGGTTGCTGGCTCTGGACTATGGGGCCGACGTAGTCTACTGTGAGGTGAGTAGCACAGGAAAATAATAATGAGTAAAGCTGCAATCTGAACATTTTATGTAATTCAAACCCTGATCTCCTGCATGAGAGACCAATCATCTACCGCAGTGGTTCTCAAAATCTTTCGTGCCAAGGACCCCCAAATTGATGTACATTTGGCCGCGGACCCGCTTCTGAAAATGTTTTGTGCCAGGGACCCTCAGAAGAGAAGATTTGTGTAAAAAACATCACAATTATTCAAAATGTTCCAAACATTTTCGATATTTTTCAAAAATAGCAGATGTACAAGCTTGTATATCTGCTATTTTTTGAATAGCCAACGTATAAAGGGGTGAAGTGGTTAAAATGATTGTGAAGCTATATTAACTACTTTTGCCGGGGATCCCCTGGAACCCCCCCCAAAGACCCCTGGGGGTCTCTGGGCCCTACTTTGAGAACCACCGATCTACCGGCTCTCAAGCAACAGGATACTTGCTTGGCTTGGCTCGTACACTGGCTTGGAGTGTACAAATGTAACCAAATAAACCCACAAAAAAAAGAACACCCAGGTTTTTACAGTAGGGAAATGTGAGTTGTTTGAGAACAGTGCTAAATTAATTGTCACCCATGTCATTCCAGGAACTCATTGATATAAAAATGGCTCAGTGTCAGAGGGTGGTAAATGGTTAGTATATTATTCTCTCCTTTATTTCATCTTTTGAATCTATAAAGTTGCCCATCGTGGGTCATCTGTCACATCACTGTGTGTGTGTGTGTGTGTGTGTGTTTTTCTTGGTTAGTATATTATTCTCTCCTTTATTTCATCTTTTGAATCTATAAAGTTGCCCATCGTGGGTCATCTGTAACATCACTGTGTGTGTGTGTGTGTGTGTGTGTGTTTCTTTGACAGAGCTGCTGGACACAGTGGATTTTGTTGCTCCAGATGACAGAGTCATGTTTAGGACCTGTGAGAGGGAGAGAGACAGAGTTGTCTTTCAAATGGTGAGAGGGTCCTGGTCCAGTGTGGTTTTGCTTCTCTGTTGGTTCAGAGTTGACAGGTTAATGCAATAAGTTCTTTCTTTGATGTTTTTGCAGGGAACTGCTGATCCACAGAGAGCGCTAGCCGTGGCACAGCTTGTGTGAGTCCACAGACTTATTTTTTTTTATCTTAACACATTTTCAAGATTTTTCTAAATGTTCCAAAAATAGCTGATCTACAAGCTACCAATGCATCACATCACAGTGCGTTGTGAACTTGTAGATCGGCTACTTTTCAAATAAAATAGAAAATAGGGTAGTGGATAAACTGTTCCTCATTTTGCTGGGGACCCCCTGGAACCCACTCAAGGACCCCCGGGGGGTACCCGGACCCCACTTTGAGGACCACTGTAGAGCGGGCAAAGACATAGTAAGCTGGTCTTGAACCCAGGACATTGTGATCACGTGGTACAGTATTTACCAGAACCCAGATCCCTTGGCTTGACCTTAAAGTTTTTCCTCAATTGCTTGGATGCATTTCCTGAATCCTCAAGCTCATTCCTCAAACTCTTTAAGTGCAATCCCCAAAACCGTAAAATCATATCTTATAACTCTACCAGCTGTGCGAAAGACAAATAACAAATAACCAAAATTATAACCAAATGCGGCAGCAGACACCAACTCAGTCAATCACTCTCTACAACACTGTCAGCGAATGTATAGCAACTTCTGATCATTGTGTGAACGCTGGCACTCAAAATGCAGTATTCGCATCAAAGCTTTACCTTAAATTCATGAGCCTGATATTTCATTATTTTACAAGAAAGGTTTTGTGTATTCTTCTGTCAAATGTGCAGGGAGAAGGATGTAGCTGCTATTGATGTGAATATGGGTTGTCCAAAAGAATACTCCACTAAGGTGAGTTGAGCTCTTGCAGTTAATACTTACCTGTGGATTATTTGGATGACCTCTGACCTATAATCCATAATGGATTAGCCAATATCTCTCTCTCTCCTCTCTCTTCTCTCTTGAATGACATTGGAAGCAGTCACCAGGAATTTTATAATTTTAAATAACTTTAAAAACACACAAAATAGAATCATCTCTTCAGTATCTTTTTCTGCCTTTATAAAAGGTCTCATATTGGACAACATACACGCTGACACCAATATATATATGTGATAGGCCAATTGTATGTGTGTGCACTTGACGTGTGTATTTGACAGCCCGCTAAATTAATATCAGATGATAAAATGGGCGTAGAGTAGATATGATCTATCGGTGGGCTCTACTATCTGCTTTGTCCCTGCAGGGAGGAATGGGTGCTGCTCTTCTTTCAGAACCTGATAAGATTGAGGCTGTGAGTATCTCTTCTTTCCACTGATTGGTTCCCAACCTAGGGTCCGGTACCTTTGAGGGGGCTGGCAAAGATCATAGGGGATTGTGTGATGCCATGTCTGTTTCGAGGTAGTTCAACATTTTTAACAATATGCCCAAAATCATAACTTCCTTCCATCCACTCAATGTTTCACAAATAGCTAAAATAGCCGATCTACAACTTGTAGATCATGATTATTTCAGACTTTTGACTCTATTATGGTGAATGAACGATAAAAAACCCCCCCACAATTTTCATTTTTTATTCATGCCACCATTGTGCAACCAAGTCTAATACAGCAGCGTTTCCCAACCACCGTTCCGCGGCTCTTTACTGTGCCGCCTGAGAGAGTTGGGTGTGCCACGCCCAGCCCGAGTCCATTCAGTGAAGCGACCGTCATCCATAGCAATACAAATTTATGTCTTTGTCTTAACATAAGTGTTAGTTTTCTTATAAAGTGCTTCTAAATCACTCTAGTGTGTTTGTGTCAACGTATGCCGCGGCGCCGTCAATGTTGAATGTGAATCTGTGCCTGTGGGGTAACCGGAAGACTCGCTCACCGCCATTTCTTTTGCGGACCAGCGGTTCTTGTATTCTTGTATTTGTTTTACTGAGGATAAGGTTTAAAAAAAATTAGGGTTAGGCATAGTTTTACTGAGGTTACATTAGGAATATGGTTAGGTTTAGGCATAGTTTACTGAGGTTACGTTTAGGAATACCAGGTGAATACCACCAGATTTGCCCCGGGGCGACTGTGTTTTGGGGCAAGCTTTTTGGTATTCGTCTGTAGTGCGCAACTGCTCAAGCATGTGTCCGCAACAATGCTATCAGGATCAGATTATTAGATATTATCAGATATTAGAAGTATATTGGGTTTAGTACCAAAGAAGTTTTACTCTGAAATCAAATTACATTCATTGCACTGACCCAAGTTTATATATTTGTAGGCCAAAGACATTTTGTAATGTTCAAGGTTTCTTTATTATTACAGTATATGAGAGTAAATATTTTGTTCTGATTCCTCATACATTGTAGAAGCAATAAAAATATAGCCTGCCCTATAATATATCCTCTAAGGAAAAAAGGTTGTGAACCACTGGATTATTCAACAGTTTGTTCAAAGCTATCCAATCTATCTAACTGAGTTGAATAGAAAGCCCAATGATCAAATGTATTCCTTTTCTTTTCTCAACTGTAGATCCTCAGGACCCTTGTCAAAGGAGTGTCCAAACCAGTGACATGTAAAATCAGAATCCTAGCTACAGTAAGTGGTGAATGGCCCTTGCTTTTCAACCAGGGTTATTATAGTTAAATAAAACTAACGAAATAACAAAACTAGAATTGGAAACACCTTTTAGTTAACTGAAAAAAAAACAAAAAAACAGGCTTTACAAAAAAGATAACTAACTGAAACTGCATTGTGTGTTTACAAAACTAACTAAAACAACATAAAAGCATAGAGAAAATGTATTTAGTTTTACTCTTTGTCAGTATCCAATATTTTTACAAAGAAATTCTCTACAAGCTCACAATGCATTGCGATGCGACACATTGTGATAGAAATAGCCATTAGAATAGTCATTCGTACATGGTAAATTCTATCATTGTGAAGCTTCACACTTTGCCGGGGACCACCTGGGATGGCCTCAAGGACCCCTGGGGTTCCTTGGACCACTCTAATGAAAGCTGTCTTGAATGATTTTAGGTGGAGGAGACAGTGAGCTTGGTCAAAAGGATTGAGAAGACGGGAGTAGCTGCTATTGCAGTTCATGGCAGGTAACCTTTTCATGCAAGCATTCTACATCCCCATCTTAATGCATTTTTCACATAATCTGTCGGGGTGGAATCTTTGTATGTCCAAAAGTGTACATTTTCAGGAAATGGGAAAAAAAGAACCTGTTTTCAATGGATCTAATGTTGATATTTAGTCAGAAGCTCGTTAATACTTGTTAAATATGTATGAAAACCCACACACACTTGACCACTTTCACTTTCAAAATTTGTACAAAATAGCGACGCATTGTGAGCTTGTAGGTCTATTTTTGAAATATTTTTGAAATATGTTGAAAGTGAAAGTGGTTAAGTCTGTCTGTGGGTTCTATAGGTATTGAACCAATGAAAAATATTACCGTAACAAGATTGTGACTAATACAGTAACATTTCCTGAACAAGACCATTTTAGACATAAAAGGTATCCACCCGTCATGCAATGATATAAATCCATTCTGCGGCTATATGTCCATCTAAGTATATTGTAATTTTTTATATGATAATTGTCAAATGTCAATATTAAGCATATCAAGTTTTTTTGTGATGACTTCTCGCTGGTGTTTAGGTTTAAAGATGAGCGTCCGAGGCACCCTGTTCACTGTGACTTCATACAGGCCGTGGCTCACAATGTGTCTGTCCCTGTCATCGCTAAGTAAGTCTCCATCTCTCACACTAACTCTTCTCCTGGCAAAAAACTTTTGCCATTTTCTAAAATAGCAGATCTTCATGCTTAGATCTGCATCACATCGCAATGGTTGTGAGAGGGTAGATCAGCTACTTTCACTGTTTGCGTAGGACGAAGTATTCAGGGTTTAAGTGGTTAAGTCGTACAATCAGGCAAAATATTCTGTATCCAGTCATGAAATAAAGATCTGTAAGAACCTTGTTAGAGCTTTGGAAATATATTGATATTATATTGATATCATGATATGAGACTAGATTTAATCACACGGCAGCCGAATGCCGTGTTAAGTGCATCTTCAGTTTTCAGTTAAGTGTATTTTCAGAGCATTATTTTATTATATTATTATTATTATTCTTTTTTTTATTTTTTTTTATTTTTATCCCACGATTTTGTAACGCATTTTTTCACCCAGTCCCAATTGTCTAAGTAATCCTGGGCGCTACACTCCCTCTGCCAGCCTAGGGAGAGCCTAGAGCCGAGCTCATGCCTCCTTCAATGCATAAGAGCTAGCAAGCCGCCTGCTATCACCTGACAGGGGGGAGGTTCCCTGGTTAGACGTAGCTCGTGGAAGGAACGCGTTATTCCAACCAGTTCCTTTCCCCTCCATCAGGCGCCCCGGCTGACCAGGGGGAGGCAGTATAGAGACCAGGATTACTGCATGTTTTTGTGAGGGTACCTACCCTGGGAGACACAGGGAGAACATGCAAACTCCACACATTATCATTATTCTAATGATCAATCAATTGATTGTGTTCCGGCTTGGATCAATATTTAAGTTCCTATTTATCACAATGAAAGGTTTTAAAGAAAACATACTTATCCTTTTCTTTTTCTACACTAATGTTTTTGATATGAATGTTATCGTCAGAACATCGTTAGTGAGGTACTGTAGTTGGTGAAAATTATTGTGATATTTGATTTAGTCCATATCACCCATGTCCGTGTCCTTGGCTGTGTGTGTGTTTTAGGGGCGGCAGTGGCTCAGGGGTAGAGTGGCCGGATGGGAACCGTGAGGTTCACAGTTCGATCCCGGGCTCCCCCAGAGTTAGTGTCGAAGTGTCCTTGAGCAAGACACTGAACCCCTAATTGCTCCTGATGAGCAGGTTGGTGCCTTGCATGGTTTCCTCCGCCATCGGTGTATGAATAAATGTGTGTGTGAATGGGTGAATGTAATGCACAATCTATGTAAAGCGCTTTGGATAAAAGCCCTGTATAAATGCACCATTTACCATTTTGTTAACAGTGGAGGCTCTTTGGACCGGGTGAAGAGTCACTGTGACATCCAGGAGTTCCTTCAGGCCACGGGGGCGTCGTCGGTCATGCTGGCCCGGGCCGCCATGTGGAACGCCTCTGTGTTCCGCAGCCACGGCCTGCTGCCTGTGGAAGAAGTTATGGAGGAATACCTCAAATATGTAAGCACCCAGATTCAAGTTCTCAGTCGCCACGACTGATTTCAGTCATTTGGATTACATAAGAAGTCTTAAATGGAAGCACGTCAAGTGCCGAAAATAGCCGATCTACAAGCTCACAACAGGTCGAGCTGCGTGGTGTGAGCTTGTAGATCTATTTTTGGTTATTAGTTATTTTAAGGTGAAAGAGCATTTGAAGTGGTCAAACTTATGGGATACATGATTCTTCCTTAAAGAATATAGGTTTTGAACATCATGATTCTACATATTGTGCTAATTGTTTAGAAACGGAGTGCTATTGTGGGGGCCATAACAAAATGTTTCAGTTGTGAGATTTTGTTTCGCTTTAATCCATGTGATACCGACCCCACCGATTAGGCAGTGGTGGAAAGTAACTTAAGCATATTTACTCAAGTACCGTACTTAAAAGAATCTTCATATAATTGGTCCTCACTAAAGCTCATTATTATAAGATGGCACCGTTTCTCTTTCACTGCTTTTACTTTGAAACTTTACGTATGCATTTGTACTTTTACTCAAATAAAAGTGTCGCATCGCTCCTCCAATGATTGAGGTATCACTATCTACATTTATAAATATATCTGACTACATAATCACAATATCCCAAGTTTGATTCCGGCTGGAGACCTGTGTTGCATATCCTGCCTCCTCTTTCTTCACTCCCTCAACTAGATGGCTTTTTGCTTTAAAGAAAAGAGAACAAAAATAAGTTGACAAACATCTATGAGATAGAACATACCGTACATACAATACAATGTGTGATTATCAAATTTGTTAACCACATGAACTCTAGCCTTCCTATTATGCTGTGTTTACTATGCAAAAATAGCATTTGTGACCTTGTATATCGGCTTTTTTTGGCCAAGAGATTTGATTTGAAAAAAAATTGAGAATCGAGTATAGAGCCCTGGGTGAATTAAAGGGTTCCAGTGGTTAAAACTAATATGTTCTCCTTTTTTCAGGCAATACAATACGACAACAATGTGTTCAACAGCAAGTACTGTCTGTGTCAGATGCTGAGGGACAAAGTGGAATCTCCAATGGGAAAACAAGTCCAATCAGCCCAGACCAATAAAGAGCTTTGGTGAGTCTTGTCATTTGCTAATTGCAAATGACAAGTGTTGTGAGTTTGTAGATTGGCTATTTTCTCTGTGTGAGAAAGTATACATCAGTTTTGCCGCTTCACTTTTACAGTCTGAGATCTTGAAACAGACCGATATCTCAGCACAAGAATATTCTACATTATATCTATACATTATGTGTTACCCTATTTGTACCCCATGTATACTTGGTTCAGAACTGATCCGTATGCAAGTATGCGACTATGTGTTCAGTGCACAAGTGGCATTGATCACACACTCCACTCACATACTTAACGTCTAAATAGAGGTTCAGCTAAATTCACAGAAATGCCACGCATGCCAGAACTGCCTTCTTAACTCATGCCATTGAGTCACTCGTCAATTAGCCTGAGGCTACGAGCTCAATCCATGGTCTTGAAGGGCGGACCCAAACACAGCCGCCTGGATTTGTGCGTGGCTTCCTATTGCTTCACCAATCTATGTCCCCGCCTCCCCTCCCCTCCCCCCCTCGGCCTGTGCACGGAGCACGCTGACGTCACCAAATTTAGAGCGACGCCCCTCTGCACTCTGATTGGTTAGGAGATAACAAGGTCCAAGACCATCGTTCCTACATCGCTCCCCCAGGCTTTTTTTCTTTTGTAACAAAAAAAAAAGCCTGGGTTTCCGAGGCTACTCGTCAATTGGCCCGAGGCTCACACTGTGACGAGTTGTGTTTTCAGTAGTTTTCCACTAGGTGGCGCTGTTCCCCAACCTATGAGCCACCATTTCAGGCTCAGTCACACAGAGATCTAGGAGATCACGTGATAGCAAGATTTACTCCTCCATTCACTTCCTGGTTAACGTATTTGGGAAAACGATTGTATCTCGCCTCTTGTGTTTTACTATGCATTTTTGGCGCGACATGCTATTTTCAACGGCTATAAGAAGCGAACATGGGTTCGTGAGAATTTTTTTCCGCGAAAGCGCAGTGAAACCCTCCGTGATTATCAACGATCAGGGGATCGATCATACTGGAGATAAATATTCTGTGACTATTTGTAAAGGTAAGGATATGGCGCTTAGGTATATTATTTTGTGTGTTGGGGGGTGTCGGGTGTTTGCAGATGCTGAGTATTTGGCAGGTTTTACTCGTTAACCCATTAAGACCTGAGGCCGATTCTACATCAGTAGTTCTCACACTTTCAAGATTTTTCAAAAAGGTAAAAAAATAGCAGATTTACGAGCTCACAGTAAGTCAGTGACGTGCTGCGAGCTTGTATATCTGCTATTTTTTAAAAGCCAACGCAAGAATTTTAAATAACTGATTTAATGGGTTATTGTGGAATTTGGATTAAATGTGGACTTTATGAGCTTGGAATCTCACACGCTGCTGGACTGCATCTCTCTCTGTACCAAATGTTGGTATTGTTTCACTTGCACAAGCTGCTGTACAGAAGACTGCAGTGGTGGGAAGTAACTTAAGTACATTTACTCAAGTATTTACTACACTTAAGTACAATTTTGAGGTACTTTTACTTGACTTGAGTATGTTCAGTTTTCGATATTTGATACGTCTACTACATTACATCTCAGAGGCAAATCAGTTCTTAGTATTACAACTATTTGAAAACTAGCCGATCTACAAGCTCACTATTTGTGAGCTTGTACCTCGGTTTGTAGATTATTGAATGAATAAATACATGAATTCATTAAATTAAGTAGATTTTAAAAAGTAAGTCCTATGCGCATTAGAAGGAAAATATCAGTCACTAAAACCAAGTATGTGTGTTACAATGGCTTTATGTGTGCAGCCTGTAAACCAATAAAAAACCTAAACCATCCTGTAACTAAAACCATGTGTGTTGCAGTGATGCCTACGGGATGCAGGAGTTTTATGAGAAGATCGAGACCCAAATGCAAACCAAGAGAGAGGCCATCCAGATCCACAGCCACCCTGAGCACCCCGTCATGGATGGAGATGTCACTACCATGCATGTTAGGTTTGAAAGGTAGTTTGGTTAGTTATTTAGTTAGTTAGTTAGTTACCGCCCGGTCGGTCGGCCTTCCTGTCCTGTCGGCTGTCCCGTCCTGTCCTTCCCAGTAGCAAAAATATAACAAACTAGAGAAGTGTGCTCCTTGGAGCACAGGTTTCTGCCAGGCCGGGTTGCCTCCGCAGGGCCTGCAAAGAGTTATAGGCCAAAACGTGAACCGGCCTGTTACAGCGCCACCATGAGGCCGATTTCCTTGGCCTAGTGGGAATGTGCGTGTAAAGTTTCACGGCAATGGGACGCTGCGTTCACGATTTGAGGCATTTTGTTCTAAACGGGCCACTCCAGCAAACTTTGGAAGCCAATCTTAGCTAATCAGGATGGAATATGAAAAAATCGGACAGATCCGTCTTGATCACATGACTATAAAAATTATAATGTGTACCGATTTGGGTGATGTTTGGACAAAATCTGTAGGAGTATATCGGCGCTATAACAGGCTGATGTGAAACATTTGGGGTAGAGGCTTTTCCTTGGCCTCCAGGGAGTTTCACGCTGATCGGTCCAACGGTGCCGGAGATTAGCTGCTCACGGATGGACGGATGGACAGACACATGCAAAAACATTGTCTCGGCCATGCCTTCAGCCTGGCTGAGACGATAAGAAAAGGGATTGTAGTCGATTGTAACATTATTTTTATATTGTGGTATTGCAAATTGAAGTAAAAAAATCTGCTTCTTCCACCACTGTGCGTTTTCTAGGAGGGAGTACCCACCACAGATCACTCCTAAGATGTATCTGCTGGAATGGAGCCGCAAGGAGAAGCTGGAGCAGCCATTATATGAAACTGTAAGATGGATTAATTGATTTAAGTTGTCAGTCGCCACGACTGATTTCCGTCATTTGGATTCCATAGAAGCCAGCATGTTTTCTATGGAAGCATGTTGCGCAATAGAAGTAAGCATTTCTTCCATGGAAGTATGTTGTGCAATAGAAACCAGCATTTCTTCAATGGAAGCATGTTGCGCAACAAAACTAGCCAGTCTATAAGCTCTCAATTGAGAGCTTGTAGATAGGCTATTTTCAGTTATTATTTTAAGATGAGAGCATTTGAAGTGGTCTAACTCATAGACATATATAGGTAGACGCCTCCTTCGGCTCTGAGGCATGTGTATCTTGGGCGCCATTTTAGCGTAGGAGAGCTTCCCTGAAGCTTCCGCGTGTGTCACAGAAGGGGGCGTTCGGTAGGCCAATCAGAGGCAGGTGGGGGCGGGACAACTAGATTCTGACAGGTCTTAGAAAAGACGCACTGTGATTGGCCTGTAGTCAACGCGCTGTGAGCGCTGTGATTGGCCAGTAGTCACTTTGAGTGTCCATTTGCCTACGCGAAAATGGCGGCCGCGATACAAGTTGCTCCAACGAACTGCAGAGGCCAATGAGGTATCTAGGTTTCTATATCTATGGTCTAACTAGCAATATGTTCTGAGGCATCTTCCATAAAACCCTAATGGTCTAGGATATTTCATAAAAGCAAAGGTTAAAGCCTCAATCTGTGATTTCTTCACCTGTTTGGAAGTACTGTATGTAGAACAGCAGGAACAATATTGCTAAAACATCATCATTTTACATATTGTGTTCATTGTTTAGGAAACGGCACTAGTGTGGGGCTCCTTTCACACTGTTTCACAAATCGCACATTCGCCATACAAATCGTGAGATTTTATTTTGCTTTAATCCATGTGGATTACACACTGCAGTCTATCTCTTTACATAGCAACAAAGTATTTTTTTTTGTCTCCAGGCCACTGAGGAGTTGAGCGACCATAATATTGTATGTCGCTGTTTTTAGTTGATGCTGTTCTCAGTTGAAAGTCTCTTTTGTCGTACAACGCAGTCATCCAACAAATTACCAGTTTCTTTTGAATATTGAATCAGCAAACGAGGGTTGCTCAAGTGGCTGGTCGAGTATGCAGACACGCCAGTCACAGCCTAAACTTGGCAGAATAATGACTGGTGTTTTTATAACTATGTCAAATCATTGACATCAATTGTTTTGCCACTATTGTCTCTTTGTGTACATAATTAGTGTAATGAAGAATATAGATACTAGATTACCTTCTGTGTACATGCAGTAAGAAATAAAGGAAAGATAAGATAGACTTTATTATCCTGATCCTGATTTGTCTTGGACACAACAGTATTTGCTGTTGAACAATTACAGTGCATACACAGACTGTAATCAGTCCGCACACACAGTACATGCACAGACGCCAGCCTACAAATTGCACACTGCCTCTCATACAACACAGATCATATTAATGTGCTGTAAAAATTAGTCTCATCAATATAGAATTATTATGAAATGTACATATTTATAGTTCAGATAAAAAGCAGCATTACAAGTTTAAAGCATTACCGGTAGAAAGCGTCACATGCTCGACCTCAAGAAACCCATTGTTTGGTTTAAATGGATGAAGTGGTTGAGATGCACTGGGGTACTCTGAAGCCCAATGATTTATTTATTCACCCATATCCATAGCCTCTATATTGTTTAGAGTTATAGTTTCCGTTCTTTACCTTTAGAACATAAATCCTTCTTCGAAATGCATCAACTTCACTGATGTATGTGTTCATTCTGATTCTTGTGTTCAGGTGCAACGGCCACAAGACAGAGGTTTCCAATCAACGGTAACGATAGCAGATAAGAAATACAGATCGACCTTGTGGTAAGGAAATAGAAAAACACTGCATATTATATGCCCATGTTTTTGACATTTTTTCATTCTGCATACTACAGTGTCACACAAAAGCATCAAAAGTAGCATATCCACAAGCTCGAAACACAGCGCGACGCAACACGTTTTGAGTTTGTAGATCTGCTGCTTTTGATATTTTTGAATCTTGAAAAGTAACAGTTTTGGACATATGAGGTTTCCACCTCTGCCCTGTGCTCTGCGCTCCCCATTAGTGTTGCACGCAAAACTTGCAATCGAAAAGTCTTGATTTCTTTGCTTACAGGGAGAAGTCAAAGAAGTTCGCGGAGCAGGCAGCAGCTATAGCGTGCCTCCGTGTTCTGGGAGTTCCGGAGGGCAAAATAGGCGAAGAGCACTCTGGCCTGGTCTGTAAGAGGAAGAGGGAGGCCAAGACCAACGGCGCCATAGAGGACGATGTGACCAAGAAAAGACACGTGTCAGATTCTGATTCACAGCCAAAGGTAGAAGAAGAGGCCAGGGGGACCGCTACAGTAGTACACAACGGGAACCATCGCAAGCCGGACAAGGGAACAACTTTGGATCAACACAACTGACAATCTGACATAAAAGAATAAAACGTTTTAAACAACAACTCATAAATGTGGATGAAAGACCACAAGATGACATGCAGCTTTGATTTCAAACGGAGGTGGGCATGCTGTCAAATCCGTTGTCATGGAGAAGGGGAGATGCCCCGACTACTATTGACAAGGAAAATGTACTCAAACATTTTCATGTCTAGGACCCCCAAATTGATGTGTATTTGGCCTCAGAACACCCATCTGAAAAGACTTTGTGCCAGGGACCCCCATACGAGAAGAGTTGTTTAAAGGTTTTCTAAATTATTATTATTAATATTTCTAGAAAATAGCCGATATGCAAGCTCACAACGCTTCGCGATGCGTTGTGAGCTTGTAGATGAACTATTATCCACAAGTATAAAATACAGTTAAAGTGGTTAAACAGATTTTTATATTATATTAACTAATAATTAATGTTGCTGGGGACCCCCTGGACACATGCACAGATGTGTTAGGAATCAGTTTGTGTTCTCTTCTCTAGAGGACATGATCATATTTTATGTTTTACATTTATTCAGTAATTGAGTTTATGCAAGTACGAACTACAAACAACTCTTATCTTGGTTTAAGCTTTCAGTGTTGCCTTGAAGAGGAGAGTTCACGTGAGGCTCTGTTCTTGCCCACAGTACCCAAGTCTTAATTTATATATTTTTTTAAACCCTTGGTATCATTATCTTGTTACAAGAAAAACTAATAGACAATGAAGTCAGTTACAATGTATGTGGTCATTTTTCCCTCAACCACTAGAGAGCAGTGCCGAAGCGATATACGATGTTTTTTTATTTCATTTTATTTAATCTAATTATTCATTTAAAGTTTTCATGTAGTCAAACATCACTTGGGGCCTTACAGGAGAATGTGTTTTATTTTTGATCCCGGGGTAAATTTTCCACATAATTCAAACCCCCTCATCCATTTTTGTTAATTCCAAGAAAAGACAAAAAAATAAAGAAAAAATGAAACTTAATTTGCATTATAAGTTTGGTGTTTTGGTGTTAAAATATCGATTTTAATTCAAGTATTAAATTATGAATGTGTAGTTTTGGTAAATGATCCTCCCCCCTCCCTCCCTCCCAACAGTCAGTCTAGTTTGCTGACGTCACGTACAGGACTGCTGCTTTGTTTGTAACGTGGAAGTTACGGTGTATTATATCCTCTCCACGGATTACTTTTAATCAACTAATATTAATTAACAATAACTAACCCATAACGCATCGAGTACATATTAACATCACAGAAATGCTGCTGTCGCACATGTAAGGCTGCCAGACCAGGCTTGAAGCCGTCGTGTTGGTGTCATTTAACAACTTTGCTCCCGGGTGGATACTAGCCGCCGCCAGCTCGGGACTTGTTGCGGTGTTCTCGTTACAAAGTGTCCCGTATGGGTGTTGTGTTGGCCGGCTTGAGACGCGCGGCTGTCCCGGTCCTAGTGTCCTATAGCAGCCCAGTCCCATGACTACTGTAGAGGAGCTGGACTTCAGACTCATATTTGGGGAAGACTTGGCTCGACAGCCGCTAGATGAAGCGGTGCTGCCAGGCCCCAACGCTGCTGCAGGTGAGTGAGACAGATCTGTTTGTTTATGGATTATTAATCTGTTTTATTTATAGACTATTTGTTATATCCCTTCTGTCTGATGCGGTCGCTATCTGATTAATCACGTTTCTCTCCGACTAAAAGTTATTTTCCTCAGCTGTTTAAAGTGCCATAAACTGAAGTAAATACGTGCCATATCCATTTAACGCATTTTTAAACTACTAACTAAATAGCTATTAGTGTGTAATAGTTAAACTTGGTAGTTTAGTTTAAATGGGTGAGTGTTCAGGTGAATATGTGTTGCATAGATTGCAGAAATATGATCTGCATGGTCCAGAGGTTCATATAGTATGGTTGGTTGTACACAGTCTAGATGAGAAACAAACAACCCGAATTGAAAGTTGACACCCAGCCTGTCAAAGCAGAGAAGTGTGGCTTTTACAACAAGTCCTGCTTCCTTGTTTTGTAACAGAACATTGCAGCCACAGTGCCAGCAAGGCGACAGGCAGCTGGCACTATGGCACCACAGTTTACTACAGCAGGGGTTTCTCAACCTGTGGGTCGGGACCTCCAGGTGGGTCCCCACATGATTTGAGGGGGGGTCCCCAGATGACAGTGAAGTGACAATTTAAGGACTTACGACCTCAAAAAAGAAATAAAATAAGACCATTACTGCATCAAAAGTAATCAACAAACTATACGGTAAAACTGGTCAAACACTTGCCAAATTGTCAAATAATAAAGAGCCAAACATTTTGAAAATAGCTGATCGTGAGCTTGTAGATCTGCTATTTTCACAATATTCATCTGTGGAACCGAGTCAAACGAAATTGAATGCCTCAATACCTACATTCCAAGTGCTAATCAGGGTGGGGGGTCCCCAGTTCAAATATGATTATTTTGGGGGGTCACGGTCTGAAGAGGTTGAAAACCACTGCTTCACTGGCACTGACTGCTCCCCAACCAGGGCGAATACAGGTCGAATCTGGGCAACTAAACATTTGTGGGCACCTCAATGTTAAATTGGCTCTTTTTTTCCAAAATGTAAAAATGTAAAAATAATGAATAAATAAATGAAATAAGTATGCTTTGGAAAATGCAGGGCAGAAATAATGTAAAGTATATACGATTTGAAGTTTGAATTTGAATCATTATCTGACCAAGATTTACCCTTCAACTTCTTGTTTATGCCCATAATGACTGGCTAGTGGCTATCCACAGGTTTTGCAGTAATTGTACAAATATTAGGCCTTAAATGTAATTAAAATAGTTGTATGTATTTGCCCCTCCCCCTCCATTTATACAATGAATGTAAAATTAAAAAAAATAATAATAAAAAATATATATATGTATATGTATATATGTATATGTGTGTATGTATGTCCTCAGGTGGCCACTGTTCCGGTTACCCAGACAGCTGGCACGGTGGCACTAGTGGCAGTGCCCCCCAGGGCCACACTGTTGCATCAGATAACAAATTGACATTCATTACATTCATGGGTTTTTGCATACAAGTAAAGAGACTCATTTCATGTTCCCGTATCAAGGCACAATCAGCCGTCTCTCTCTGCCTTTTTGCATTTGGCATTCAGAGCAGGTGGGTGTCTGTGTGTGGGTGTGTGTTATGTGAACTGTGGTATTCATAGTGGGGCAGGGCTGCTGACAGCCGCCAGCATGTTGGCTACCCAGCACTGGTTCTCCACCCGGGTCCCGAAGCCCACAAGTTGGTCCCGTGAGGATATTGCCAGTTGGCCCCCAAATAATGGTGCAAAACACTAAGATTTACTGATATAACATTAATATGAAAACAATTATGTAAAAAACGAATGAATGCGAGTTCATTGTGATAGATCAATAGGATTTCAGCCTCTTACAACACGATCGCTAAAATAAACATGCTCTGAAAATGCACATCCTTCATGTCAAGGACCCCCAAATGTATATGGATTTGGCTGCGTGGAACCTCATCTGAATATATTTTGTGCCAGGGACCTCCATACAAGATTTGTATTGTTAAAATGTTTCAAAGATACTCCAAAATGTTCACTTGTTTTTTCCAATAAAGATTTTTAATTAGCTAAATAGCCAACAAGCTTGTATATCTGCTATTTTCAAATAGCTGATGTATATAGGTTTAAAGTGGCTGAACTGAGTTTTTTTTACTTATGGCTTTTGATTATGTAATTTATATTAACTTAACTTTGCTGGGGTGGGGACCCCCTCTGAACCGCTTCAAGGACCCCTGGGCGTCCCCGGAACCCACTTTGAGAAACCACAGTGCTGCAGCAGTGAGAATGAGCTTGCTGAGTAGTTGTAGATATTCTATTACGAAGGCAGTCGACCCCCAGTCCGCCTAGAGAATACTGATGGATTCTTGTGGCATATGTTGGCACATAAAACAAATGACTGAGGACAATAGATGGCCTTTATGTGCGTGTTTGTTTTCATTTTACTACTGTCTCAGCTGTCTGTTGGCTATATTAAATGACTAATACAACTTTAGATTAGAGGTTCTCAAAGTGGGGTCCGGGGAACCCCAGGGGTCCCTAATGGGGTTCCGGGGGTCCCCAGCAAAACAGTGGTGTTTACCTGCAGAAACACACTGCCCTCTCGCTGTATTTTGGTGTTTTCACTGTTTTGGTAGACGGGATGTCTTTGGGCTACCAAAACAAACAGTGAAAACACCAAAATACAGCGAGACGGCAGTGTTTCTGCAGGTAAACACCACCACACTACTCCAGTGGCTTATGACTGCTGGTATAGAGGGAAATGAGGGGTAAAAAATGTTTTGGGCGGCTTAAAACCGCCCCTATATGTGAGGTTTGGACATCGACATTCGCTGCACTGTGATTGGCCACCATTGTACCCCCCCCACCTATTGTACCCCCCCAACCCTGCGCTGTGATTGGCCACCATTGTACCCCCCTAACCCTGCACCGTGATTGGCCACCATTGTACACTATGGTGGCCAATTCAGGACTATTCAGGACTGTGATTGGCTAATGAACACATGACACATGTGCATAGCCCTATAAATAGGACTATGCACTTAAAAAAAACACATTTATGTTTTTTTGGGCGGTGAAACCGCCCCTATAAGTGAGGTTTGGAAAAATGTACAAATATCCCGCGCAGTGAAACCGGCCCTATAAGTGAGGTTTGGAAATTTGTACAATTATCCTGCACCGTGATTGGCCAATCACAATCTATTCAGGACTGTGATTGGCCAGTGTCACATGACACATGTGCATAGCCCTATATAAGAAACCATAACTTGAAAAAAACCAAAATTTGGTTTTTTTCAAGTTATGGTTTCGTCCATCATAAAGAGTGTTTCAATAAATGTATTTATCTTTTGTACATGATTGGTTGACTCCATTCAGTATTGTGATTAGCTAGCAAGACACCGCCCACTTCACACAGGGTGTGAATTTTTTAAACCATAAATGGTTTAAAAAAAACACATTTATGTTTTTTTTTAAGTTAGGGGTGTACAATGGTTGGTCCACAATATTACTTTTCTTTAAGTGAACTTCCATCACTGTGATGACCACTGTGACCACACCGCCCACTTCACACTGGGTGTGATTTTTTTATTGTTTTGTTATGTAAAAACAGGGGAGAGTTACACACTGTACTATGCCTTTAAGTACAGTACTTGAGTAAATGTACTTTGTTACTTTCCACCCCTGCTCATAATAGATGAGGGCTGCTGCAACGTGTGTACCCACAGTAAAGGTTTGCATTGCAAATGTTCGGCCCTCATGGGTTGTTTAATGGTTCACCTCGTCTAGTACTGCAACATATCAATAATTTTCTTATCGAATGCTCCATTAATTTAATAACTGTGAAGCGTCTTTTCTTTTTCTCTTATATTTCAATGAATCGACGCAGTAAAAAAGTCCTTTTGCACATCTACGTCAAGGGACAGGTTCTTAGGAGTAGTCAACATTATGAGAAAAGCAAAGGACCCCTGCACACTGTCTTCACTAACAGCAGAAGTTTAATAATGCGTTTTGGTCAATGCGTTTTGGTCATCCAAAGGTCTGAGCGATCAAAACTTATCATTAAACTTTCTGCGGGACTCCTTTGCTTTTCTCAAACAAATCAACACAAATAATTTTTATTTCTTCATAATCTGCTAAATTGAGTCTAAGTCTGATGAACCACTTAAGCCCTATTTTATACTTAATCTTGTGGTGTTACCAAAAAAAAACATTTAGATTATTGTTTTGTTATTTTAAATCAAAAAATGTTCTTCATAAGCAATGAAATCGATTAGTTTTATTAACCGTTACACCCCTGATCTCTTCTCAAAAAGGACAAGATGGTCGTGAAGTCCGAACATTTGACAACTTCTACTCCCTGATCAGTCAGCCTATTAGCCAGGACCTACAACAAGGTCAGCATGCCACTCCAGCTCCGCTCCCAAACCCCAATAACTACCCCCATCCACGTAGTAAACATGTCACAATTATCTCATAATCACAATGATCGCAATTATTTGAGATAATCAGTTATTTTGTGTGGTCGTCTGGTCGACTCGTAAGTATTGTCAGTCATCTCGTCATCTGTATCAATTCATCCGTTGAACAACAGCGGAAATAGACGATCTACAAGCTCACAATGCAATGCGAGCTTGTAGGTGTTGTGAGCTTGTAGGTCAGCGATTTCTGCTATTTTTGACAATGTTTGAAAGTGTAAGATTATTAAATGCATGGCCTGTTTTGGCTATGATGATTTGTTATGACTATTGGTACCGGTCATTGTCAGTCATTTCCTTACATATTTAAGTTATTTGTTCTATCAGTTTTGCGCAATTTCTGATTACAAAATCTATAAGGCAAACAGAAATGTAACTCTGATCCATACACTCCAACATTCAATGCCCAAAACACGATTAAAAACGTTAATCTCAATTATTTGTATGGCAACCAATTGCTGAAATGACATCGTGACTTCTCTCTGCATCCAGGATATGACGAAGTACAAGGGTCCCAGTTCGTCTCTGTGGGGAACCTCAGATCGTTTGATTGCCCCAGTATTCAGATCACCAACAGCCATCCAGACACGGTCAGCTGCCAGGATGGCAAGGCGTCCGGCAGGGCAGGAAGCCAGGGCACCGAGCAGCAGACTTGGAGCAGAGATAACCTCTATCTGTCCCTGGACCCCTACTACAGGGATGCTAATCTCAACCCAAGGTTAGCATCGTTCTTTCATCATTTATTTATTATTATTATTTATTCGTTTTTTAAGCGGGTTTTGCTAATTTCGCTTATTTTTGTATGTTTTGAAAAGGTGGTTTTAGGCGCTCGGGTGGCGCAGTGGTAGCCCCAAATGCCTGCCCACTGCCCACCACCGCAGAGGCTGGGTGTTCGAGCGTCTATACGAACACAATTGGCCAGTGTTTGGGGGAGGATAGCCGGGCGGGTAGGGCGATATTTGTCACTGCACGTACTCCTACGGGCTGGGGCGGCACCCGTCAGCAGGGAGTGTTGGGCGGGAGGAGTAGGACTGAGGCTTTACGTTCTCCCAGTGGGGGCTCCTCACTGGCAGGTGAGTCCGTAGGATACAACAGCAGTGACAACACACAAATGTGTTGGGGAGAAAAAGGGGTAAAAATAAAATAAAAGGTGGTTCTAGTTTATTACTTTTATTGTTAGTTTTAGTTGTTTTTATTGTAATGGGTTGGTCAGGGGCGAGATTCAAGATGCTCATTTTCTTTATAATTTTAGTTAATTGAAGTTAGTTTTGTGAATACATTATACAGTTTCAGTGAGTTTTTTGTAAAGCCTCGTTTTTATTTGTATTTCAGTTAACTAAAACGTTTGAGTTTCTTTGTGTTTTTTTTACTATAGTTTTGGTTATTTAATTAGTTTTCATTAATATCCCTGTCTCAATCCACAGCCCGGGCAGCAGCCTGTCCTCTCGTAGCTGGCTGTCGGACATCTCGTCCTGCGAGTCCTTCTCCCACGTCTACGACGACGTGGACGGGGAGCTGAACGAGGCGGCGGCCCGCTTCACGCTGGGCTCCCCGCGCGGGACGACCCCCTCTCCTCTGCCTTCGCCGGGCTGCGGCGGAGGGGCGTTTGGCGTCGAGATCTGGCAGCAGCAGTACCAGCACACTCTGGCCTTCACCCAGGTTATTAAAGTTCGTACTTTGTTTTCCACTTCGTTTATCAATTTCGGTTTAGTTTTAATTAGTTTTTAAATTAGATTTGCTATTTTTTTTTTTTTTTTTTGTATTTGGGAAATTACTTTGACAACAGGGCTTAAAACTGCCACAGCTAAATATTATGTATGAAGAACTAAGCACACTTTAGTTTCTCTATGATTTGAGTTAGTTTGAGTTAGTTTTGTAAACACACACTATATAGTTTCAGTTAGTTATAGTTTTTTTGTAAAGCCCTTGTTTTTTATTTATTTGTTATTTTCAGTTAACTTCATTTCCAGTTTTGGTTATTTTGTTAGATTAAGTTAACATTTACAATAACCCCGGCCTTTACCCAGGCCCTCTCGCCTCACCAGTCTCCCCGCCAGTCGCCCTGCCCGTCCCCGCGCCACTCGCCACGCAACAGTGTCACAGACGAGAACTGGCTCAACCCACGGCCCACATCCAGGTCAGTGGTGAAATTTCTCTACTTTGCATTCCTCTACTCTACATTTCTCTACTTAAAGCTGCATCACGTAAAACATTTTTGTGAATAAAATTAAATTTTGTCCAATCTGTATGGTAGAGTTTTGTATTTGGTCTCCCTGCTCTTCTATTGAGACATTTAGATCCTCCTGTGTCTGATTTGTCTCAACCTTCGACATGATCCCGTCTCTGGTTTGACACAAACTTTGATCTGAAAGTCAAAATTCAATTCAAGCCAAGCAGGCAGGGTCTATTAGCTCAGTGGTGAAGATTTCAGCACTTGCGCAGCATGCGACCCGGGTTCAAATCCGGGGTAGAACAGGAAAGTTACAGAGTACAGCTTTGATGTACCAAGAGTAAAGGTACTTTACCCATTTCACAGTTTTTTTTTTTTTTAAAGAGTTTTCAGAATTTGGTTAAATATAGGTTACGGCTTAATTTTTTTATAATAATAATAATAATAATAATCTTGTAATTAAAGTTTTCAAATAATTGTAGTGGAGTAAAAAATACAATCTTTTCCTCTGAGATGTAGTGGAGTAGAAGTATAAAGTAGTGAAACATTTTCATACGTAAGTAATGAAAAAGTCACCTCAAAATTCGACTGAAGCCCAGTACTTGCAGTAAATGTACTTGGTTACTTTCCACCACTGGTCCAGGTCCAACTCCAGACCCACGTCCCCTTGTGGTAAGAGACGGCATTCCAGCGCTGATGGCCGAGCACGCTCCCCCTCCCCTCACCACTCACCCAGTCCCACTCCAGGTGAGCACTGTCACTATTATGACACATTATTTGACATAATCACTATTATTTTTGCATAATCTTCAGAATAATTTCCATTCATCTGTATTATATCGTCGCTGTCGGGCAGAAGCCTCTTATCTCCAGATCTGCTACTTTTACTTCTTTTTATTTTATCCTGAAAAGTAACAGTTTTGGAGATATGAGGTTTCCACCCGACAGAAACTATATTAATCTGTTGAATATATACAGATGAAATTGTCGATCTACAACCTCACAACGTGTCGCATTGTGATTTTGTAGATCGACTATTTCCGTTATTTTTGAAAATGTTCAAAAAAGTGTTTGGTTGATTCTTGTTGTATATGGCCTGTTATGGCCATTTATTTTATTATGTTTTTTGACAGAAATGTACTTTATATGTACATTTCTGTCTATGTATTTATATGTTCCAATATTCAAGTCCAAAAGCACAATTAAATACAATCATTTGTTTGACAACTAAAATGTCATGATTGGGGACAGGCCTGTCTCCAGGTCACTCTCCCAGAGGCAGCGTGACCGAGGACTCCTGGATCGGAAGCCCCACCCTGGGCCCCGTTCTCTACGGCTGCTACCCTGAGCTGGACGTTCCCTCGAAAACCAGGAGGACCACCGGGACTCAGCTGGCAGCATTGTGTGGCCAGGGAGAGGAGCTGGGAGCATCGCTGCCTTTCCTGGACTCACCGGGAGGAGGAGAGGAGTGTGTCCAACAGGATGCCGGTCTGGCTGAGCTGTTTCTCCCGGTTCCCTCGTTCAGCTGGAACAAGCCCACACCTGGCACCACTCCCCTGTTCAGGTTGGTTCTTCTTTTGATTTTCTTTCATTATCATTAGCAGAAGTAGAGGTAGTAGTTATAGTAGTATTGGTATTAGCCTGTCTTCATTTTGATTATTTAATAGTACTACTAGACCGGTTTGCTCCGGGACTACGCAAGTCAGAAACGATGCAAGTTGGGAATGCATGCCCCACCCAGTTGCAATACCCATTGTACCCGTTGTCAGTGAGTCAGTGTACCCAGTGCTGTTCGGACTACCCTTACGACCGATCGACCAGATTTGGAGATACGGGGATCTCGGATGTTTTTGTCAGAAACTGCTGATGTCGTGATCAGTAGTTCTCAAACCTTTTTGTGTCAAGGACCCCCAAATTTATACGAATTTGACCACGGACCCCCATGTGAAAATGTTTTGTGCCAGGGACCCCCAGAAGAGAAGATTTGTGTTAAAAAAAAATTATCCAAATGACAAAAAAGTTTCCAATCATTTTAGATATTTTCCCAATATTTTCAGATATAGCAGATGTACAAGCTCGCAGCATGGCACAAAGTGAAGCGTTGTGAGCTTGTAGATCTGCTATTTTTGAGTTTTAAGTGGTTAAAATTATTAGGATGCTACATTAACTACCTTTGCTGGGGACCCCCTGGAACCCCCCCCCCCCCCCCCCAAGGACCCCTGGGGGTCCCCAGACCCCACTTTGAGAACCAATATGGTGTTTATAACATACATGGTTACAAATGGGAGACAGACGGACCCACAGACATACAGACAGATCTTGGGTACAGAGTTTACGCTCTGCGTTTAATCAGCAAAAAGCTGGTCTAAGCCTTATGTCTTGTTTTCCCTCTCCAGGAGCTCGTCGCTGCCCCCTCTGGACTGGCCCCTGCCCAGCCAGTATGGCCCCTGTGAGCTGAAGATTGAGGTGCAGCCAAGAGCCCACCACAGGGCCCACTATGAGACGGAGGGGAGCCGGGGGTCCGTTAAATCAGCTTCGGGAGGTCACCCTGTCGTCAAGGTCAGCAGTTCTCAAACATTTTTATGTCAAGGACCCCCCAAATTGATTTAGGGATGCACTGTTGTGAAACTGGCTGATGCCTATAACCGAAACCGATATCAGCATTGCTTTTATGGTCGATAACCGTCATTTACAGATGTTGATATTAATTGTATAAAAAGTAAACATTTTGTCCATTCTGACAAATTTGAAATCAGTGCCTTTTTATTTCAAAACTAGGGATGCACAATATTGACATTTTGGGCCATATCGGAACATAAGTTGTCAACTCGTTGACCCCATGAGAGAAGATTTGTTAAGAGCTCTTAGCGTGTTGTCCTGCTGTATGTGTACCACATCACTTAAAGTAATGTGGTTAATGTTAGTGTTGACACCATGTAATTGAGAAGGCCGCTGCCATAATGCAATGTAATGCTGCTGTGTTTGTTTACAGTTGAATGGCTACAGTGCTCAGCCAGTCAACCTGCAGGTGTTCATAGGAACAGCTGATGAGAGATATCTGAGACCTCACGCCTTCTACCAAGTGCACAGAGTCACGGGGAAAACCGTGTCGACTCTGTGCCTGGAGAAGTCTGTAGGCATCACAAAGGTTCTAGAGATACCTCTTCTGCCAGAAAACGGCATGACCACCAGGTAATAGTCATATCCATCCACAATTTACACTATGGAGTTTGTACTGTATATAGGTGATTTATTGGCTCTGTGATACAAATGGCTTGCATCTGTGAATTCTATTAATGTGATTAAAGCACAAGTACACGTTGGTAGAGGTTTGGGTTGTTGTGTAGTTACTGTGACATGATGTAACTAGTCCAATTGGTAAGATCTTGCTCCATTGCACCGACGATTAGAAATTGACATTCCACAGACATTCGTCTGTGGTGGCCCAACAACCCTCCGGGGATATGGGATAGGAGGATAGTATTCCAAAAATAGTCTCCTCCTTGACTTACATGGCACGTGAAGCAGCTCTCAAAGTACTCTTTTAGCACATAAACGAACACAAACAAAGCTGATTCTGACCATATATAACCTCACAAAACCCAGTACAGCCTTGTACTGACCTCAATTATGCTTATATGAAAGAAAATGTCAAGTAATTGTATGTATTTCTTGATCTTCAGCATTGACTGCGCAGGCATCCTGAAGCTGCGAAACTCGGACATCGAGCTGAGGAAAGGGGAGACGGACATTGGGCGGAAGAACACGCGGGCGCGTGTGGTGTTTCGGGTCTACATCCCTCAGCCCGACGGCAAAGCCTTGTGTCTGCAAGCAGCTTCTGTCCCCATAGAATGCTGTGAGTTCACCCCTATTTAACCACATGAACCCTAGCGACCTTATTCCGGGCATGGCAAACGTAATAGGCCAACATTTGGCGAAAATAGCCGATATACAAGCTCACACCGCTTCACGAAGCGACGCGTGAGCTTGCAGATCGGCTGTTTTCTGTGAAGAGAGTTGACGTTGAAGAAGAAAATGAGGGGGCCAAGTATAGACCACTGGTTAACGAGGTGATTAAAGGTGCTGTAAACTATATTTTCTGGCTAAAACTAATTTATTTTAGTTTTTTGTTAAAGCCATATATTGTGATAGTAACCCTTGCTACAGACTGTTCAGTAACGGGTCTCCCTGTCTATCCAGCTCTTTAATAAACAGGAAATACATTTGCAGGTGGGTTGCCAATTTCATCCAAGAATGCATCAGACCAGGCAATTTTTCCAATATTCTAATCACCAATTTGGGTGAGCCTGTGCGAAATGTGGCCTCAGCCTCCTGTTCTTAGCTGACGGGAGTGTCACCTGGTGTGGTCTTCTGCTGCTGTAGTCCATCTGGTTCGACCTGACCATGAGCGTATAGACACAGTATTGTGTACTGAAATAGGTTGCCAATTTGTTGCCTTTCAGCCCAGCGTTCAGCTCTGGAGCTTCCCCATGTGGATGGCTTCAGCCCAGCCTGCTGTGCTGTTGACGGGGGACCGGAGATGGTCATCACTGGCTCCAACCTGTCCCCTGAGTCCAGGGTCATCTTTGTGGAGAAGGGTCCTGGTAAGACTCACTGCATTTACACTGACTTTTAAAAGTAGTACTTTTAACTGGTGGAGTTCAACCGTTAAGGAATGTGTTACAAACTTAAACTCTCCACGAGTCAAAGACACCACCGGGTAGGTAAACGGTGAACTACTCCTTTAAGAATGAAAGTGTAAAAATTGACCCGTGAGGGAGCTGTAAGTAGCTGTGTTTTCTTATCCTCAGATGGAAGAACGCAGTGGGAAGTGGATGTGAAAGCTATTCCTGAAAAGAGCAATGGTGTAAGTTTACCAACATAACTAATGAATGAATGACATGTCTCTGTGCCTTTTAGGCTTTATAAACAAAGATTCCACAGGGCAGATATGATAAATAACTTAAATATATACAAAGAAATGATTGACATATTTAATATACCTTCTTGTAGCTTGTAGATCTGCTGTTCCCGCTATGTTTGGAAAAAGTTAGAAGATGTACTGTACGAACATTTTTCAACATGGAAACAATTATGATTATCTCAAATAATTGCGATTAAAGACTTATATAACAATTGTGACTGGCCTAATGGCAGCATCCATGTTTGCGTGTTTCAGTGCAGCATCGTGGTGGAGATCCCACCGTATCACAACAATAAGACCACCGCCGCAGTACAGGTCCACTTTTACCTGTCCAACGGCAAAAGAAAACGGAGCCTAGCTCAGAGCTTCACGTACCTGGCGGGCGCCACAGCGGCGGCGTTCTGCTTCGTCCCCGCCGGTGGCCATGGCGCCGTCGGAGCTCCGCTGATAAAGCAGGAGCGCTGTGACTTGGACTACATGCCGGCCCATAATCCACCTGGCGTCTATTCAACGACGGCGGCTCAGCTGCCCTCCCCCGACCGAGCCTTCTGTCCTGACAGGCCGTTCTACGATTACGCGGCTCCGCCCCAGCCGGCATATTCACCTGCACGTGAGACCCTTTCTTATTTTTTTGCACGAAGGAGGTCCTGTGTGCCACATGTGTTCACTGTTCTACTGCTGCTGCACCTTATCGTCGCTGTTAGGCAGAAACCTCATATCTATTATTTTTTTACTTTTTGTACGCAGCATGGCACAAAGTGAAGCGTTGTGAGCTTGTAGATCTGCTATTTTTGAGTTTTAAGTGGTTAAAATTATTAGGATGCTACATTAACTACCTTTGCTGGGGACCCCCTGGAACCCCCCCCCCCCAAGGGAGGCATGCTTAGTGGTCCCTGGCTCACACACTGTTGCATCGGATGGTAGGGGACGGCCGGTTCGTTCTGATGTGGTGACTTCGGTCCGTTGAATAGACCCTGGTGAGCACATGAAGGTTGGACAGGAGGGGGTACTGCTTTGTGGGAGGTGCAGGGGGCACATGGTGACATGGGTTGAGGTCTGCAAGACCGTGTATGTTGACTTGCTATCGGGAGGGAGGGTGGAGGAGGTATGATCATACCACAGCGTCACACAAAAGCATCAAAAGTAGCAAATATGCAAGCTCTAAACACGTCGCAAAGCCACACGTTGTAGATCTGTAGATCTGCTACTGCTTGTAGATCTGCAGCTTTTGAATTTGAATCCTGAAAAGTAACAGTTTTGGACATGTGAGGTTTCCACCCGACAGAGACGTTATGTACCTGCTGCTATTTGTAACCTCACTATATTGCTGCACTGTCTAAGCTCATATACATACCTGCTACTATTTATACTTACATTTGATAGAGCTTGTACGAAGAAAAAAAAAAGCGATAAGGAGCTTGCACACTGGTCTGTATGTTTCGACCTAAAAAATTCGACTTCACGTTGTGTCAATCACGTTTACCCACTGCCTCCAAAAGTAAAAAGAGATAAAAAAAAGATTTAAAAAATAAAAAGATTTCGGACCAGGTTCGATTTTCTGCATTTTTTGCTTCATCTTGTCTGTATATTGCAGTGTTTTGAGGCTGTAGCCTACAGCCTGTGGATTGAGGAAAGGCTCCTAGCACGCACTTTTCCAACAGGACGATACTCTTCCAAGTGTGTGTGTCCCTACTCTCAGCCGCTGTTTAGGATCACTGGGGTCTTCTTTTTAATATGGCTGCAGAGTATGATGATGCAGAGCATCAAACTGGGCCAATGAAATAAACATGATCAAAATTGTCCTGAAAAAACATCTGCCAGGAGACCACAGGTAAATGTAATTTTCCCATCGAAAGGATTCACTGCCGCGGTTCTTCCTTTTGTCTCCTTTGTACATAGTGTTTGTTGATGATTTATATTATTGTGTTGGAAACAAGTCCCTTTTTTGTGTGTGTGCGTTTACATTTCTGACAAAAAAATATTCAATCAATCAATCAGCAGGTGAAATTCTCCTTGCTCATAGCGATCTCAGAATGGACCCAATATTTCCTTTTTTATTTTTGTGTTGAACAAGTGAGAGGGACCACACAATCACCCTCACTGCTTGATGACGATTTTGTTACGTTCTGTGAAACTTTCAGCAATTAATAGAATATACGCATTGGGAGTCAGTGTGCAACGTGGCTGATTAAATAAACGCATACGAAAATACAGACTTCAGGGGGCAAGATCCTTTACACCCGCTTCTTTACACCTATAAACGTGTGACGTGACAATAGAGACGATTCTGCTTTCTCTTTCAGGCCCTTCTCCACTCCGGCACCCCTCTCACCTTCAGCGTGGCTTTGGTCCTGACTCGGCGGGACAGCCACGGATAAACGCTATGCAAACCGTAGACCTCGGACTGGCCTCGCAGACCATGCCCTCGTCCCAAACTGTGCCTTACAGCCACCAGTCCAGTTCCCCCGTAAGATCGGCTGTTGTCCCGGCCGCCCGGTCTGAACACCAGAGTGGTCCCCTCAGGCCTGACCAGCACCACCACCACCCTGCCCCGGTCCGTTCCATCACCAGCCATCCCACAGCACGCTTCCCCTCAACGGGCCGCTGCGAGTCCCTCTCCGCCTCGCAGTCGACCACCTTGCATCTGTCAGCTCCTCAAACCAAGGTTATTACAGTTTTGTCTTATTTATGTCTCATTATTATTTTAAAACATTTTTTTAGTTTTTGCTTTCAATTTCAGTTTCAGTTTTCAGTAGTATTTAAAGCGGGTTTGCTAGTTTAGTGGTCATGAAGTGTGGGTCATGACTTTAACCACTTGTTGAGTGGAGTCCCTCAGGGCTCTACACTAGGGACTTTTATGTTATCTAATATCTTCGCTGAAAAAAAACAAGCTCACAATGAGTCGCAGGGTTGTCGATCTGCTATTTTCTGCGAAAGTTTTCCCAGAATACGGATGCTGGGGTTTAAAGGGATAGTTCACCCAAACAATTACTTATTTTCTATCAATTACACATCCCATGAAGCATTGAATTCATGGAGATTTTTTTGTTTTTGTCGCATTCCTAAGCCAATAATTTGATGACCGGTGGAGACTCAATGGAGACTCTTTACCGGAGACTCCGCCGGTCATCAAATTATTGGCTTAGGAAAACGATAAAAGCTAAAAAAATCTCCTTGAATTCAAGGCTCCATCCATGGGGTGAGTAATCGATAGAAAAAGGTCATTTTGGGGGTGAACTATCCCTTTAAGTGGTTGAAGAATAAGATTACGGATACAAGGGGCTGAAATGAGTTTTCTCAGACGGGTGGCTGGCGTCTCCCGTTCAGTTCAGTCACCCGGGAGAGCCCCGGATCAGAGCCGCTGCTCCTTCACCTGGCAAGGAGCCAGCTTAGGTGGTTTGGGCATCTAGTACGGATGCCTCCTGAGTGATGCCTCCTGAATGTCCCAAGGGAGGTCCTGGGAGGAGGCCCCCAGGCAGACCAAGGACCAGATGGGGGATTATATCTCTACGCTGGCCTTGGAACGCCTCGGGATCCCCCAGGATGAAGTGGCTAATGTGCCTGGGAAAGGGAAATCTGAAGCTCTCTGCTGGAACTGTTGCCCTCATCACAGACTCCAGATAAATAGGCAAAGATGGATGGTTTAGTTTAGTTCTTATTAGGTTTAGTGTTAGTTTTTATTGCAATGGGGGTTGTCAGGGGGGTGACATTCAAGCTCAGAAAAATAGAGAAAATAGCTCAAGTTTGTCATTTTGTTAAGTTTTAGTTAACTCATTCACTGCCAGGCTTATTTCAAGCTAGTTGGCAATGCCAAAGGCATTTTGGGTCAAACGGAGAAAAATAATTCTCCGTTTACATTTTAACATTGAAGTGGATGGAGAATTAACTTTTTGAAAATAACCCAAAAAAAAAAGAGGAGACGTCAAAAGACGTCATTGGCACTAATGGCACACTGAAAACGGCCGTCAAAAGACGTCATTGGCACTATATGAGTTAACTATAAGAACCCTGCCTCAAACGTCCTCCTCCTCCCGACCCTAGCCACAGCCTTTTTGTTTCATAATTATCCCGACCCAGGCCTCCTCCTCCTCCCAGAAGACTCAGGCCTCCTCTCCTGGAGCTCCAAGGAGAGCCCTCCTCCTCAGCTGTGAGGACGCCCAGAAGCAGCATGTGTCGGCCCCCCACTCCCTGTTCTCCAGCTCTGGAGATGCAGTCAGCATCAAGCAGGAACCGGATGAGCTGCCACACCAGGCCTGTATGGGCCTACAGGAGATTACGCTGGATGACGGTATGTTTGTATGTAGGGGTGTCACGACCATGAGATTTTACTTGTCAAAAATTTGTCATACAAATGGTGATTAACGAATTTATTGAGTTTTTGGCATTGAACATTGGAACATTATGAATACAAATTACATTTCTGTTTGCCCTTTAAAAATCACGATTGTTATTTTCCTGTAGTATGACAAAGTAGGGCATTAATTTACGAGAAAAACGCGAGCTTCTGCCCGACAGCGACGATATCGCCTGAAGATGATGATGGTGCTTGTCACCACGCAGGTAGAGAAACCAAAAAGATGCCATTGCACAGCACAGCACACGCACACACACACACAGCAGGGGCGCTGTTGTTGTTCCCAGTCACGGTTTGGCTGTGATTCCAAGCGGACCGTGAAGCCCTCAGGCTGCTCTCCCCACGCCTAGCAGATTTTTTAATTAATCACCTCTCGTCACACGAGCTGTGTGTTTGCCCAGAACACACAGTTGTGAAGCAGTCTGCTTGTCACCATATGCCCACACTGAGCCTTTTGTTTGCTCTCCTACTGAGCGACATGGCTGCTGGCCTGACCGGCTCCCTATTGCCCAGTGATCTGGGTTAATTATAGTTTTGAGGGCAGTGGTGCAAAGTAACTTAAGTACGTTTACTCAGGTACTGTGCCAATTTTGAGGTACTTTTACTTGAGTATTTCCTTCATCCATCTTTCTTGTCACATCACTGGTTTACAGGTGTTAAGAAGTGGGTTAAATTAGTTTTCGTGCAAGCGCCATCATTTTTGTTATTTTTAGGTATAGAAAAGGAAAAAGAAGGGGGTGGGGTGGGGGCAGGGAGAGCAATGAGATAAAGAAAGAAAAAAAATAAACATGTCAAGGATAGGCAAACAATATATATCTACATATATACACATGGCGTAATCCAGCTGGTACAGTATGTACATGAACCTCATGTACATACAGACATACGGTGCATCTCAGAGGCAAATATTGTACTGTTTACTCCACTACAATTATTTGAAAAGCGTTAGTTACATCATAATTCATCATAATCATATCCTTTATTTAACCCGGTAAAAGTTCTAATCGAGAATAAAATCCCTTTTTCAAGAGTGACCTGGCCAAGAGAGCAGCATGAAAGTTAGATTTTGATTATTATTACAAAACATACGGTACATTAACCACTTATGCTCTATTTTATGCTTCAGCTATTTAAAAAGAAAAAAGATTACTCAAGTCAAATATTGAATACAGGCATTTTACTTGCAACAGATTTAAAATTAGTGGTATTGCTACTTTTACTTAAATAAAAAATGTCTGAGTAGTTCTTCCAGCACTGGTTGCTTGGCTGAGGAGATGACACTTGAACTGTGTGTGTGTGTGTGTGTGTGTGTGTGTGTGTGTGTGTGTGTGTGTGTGTGTGTGTGTGTGTGTGTGTGTGTGTGTGTGTGTGTGTGTGTGTGTGTGTGTGTGTGTGTGTGTGTGTGTGTGTGTGTGTGTGTGTGTGTGTGTGTGTGTGTGGCCGCTCGCTGATGGAGGCGTGCTAAAGATACCTCCCATTTTAATCTGCTTCACTTACCGTATGCCAGCGGTCAGGCAAAAACCTCTTATCTCCATGTTTCAAAGTTTTTTTGTGAATTAATGCTCTATATGTCGTCATACAGTGTTGTACCAAAAAATTGGCGATCTACAAGCTCACATTCCGACACGTTAGCTATTATTTAAGTGAAAGTTAAAATGGTTAAGTGTGTCTGTGGGATTTATACATATTTAACCAATGTATTAACACTAAATAATAACTGCATTGGATCAATTAAAAGATAATTATGTTCCTGAAAAGTAACAGTTTTGGACATACAAGGTTTCCGGCCTACAGCGACAATATGCCAGCTGTCATAGGGCAACCATGACAGGCACTCCAAAAAGACGCCATGGCCCCTCCCTCCCTATGAGGCGATTGAAATAAGAGCCTGTAGGAGGCTTCTCTTTGAACTTGACATTCACCCGCTTTATTTAGTCCTGCCTCTTTGCATGTTTGCAATTGTGGGAGTTTTCTAAATTTTATTTAAGGACCAGTTAAGGACCTATTTTCAACCTTTTTTTTTTACAATAAAAGCACAGGATCTCTGTACGTCTGTAGTTCACGTATCTTGAGAACCGTCCGACCCGACCGACTTCAAACTCAGCATGCGCGTCGCCACCGACCCGAGGGGGTTCAGTGCACGGCGTTGAGTCGGCAGGATAGAGTTGCCCTAGAACCCCAAAATGTCTCTTCAAAAATCTTCTGTGCGACGCTTTGTGAGCTTGTAGATCTGTATAAAATAGGCCTTAATTGGTTCATGTATGTTTTGTAATAATATTCCAAATCTATGCATTGCGTATATAGTGTTTCCCCTAGCCAGAAGTTGATGGTGTGGGGGAGGAATGCGCGTGCATATGTGCATATGCATTTTGGGTTCTCAAAATGCATATTTATGGTCAAACACAAAGTCTTATATCTTATATAGTACATGTGCACAGTCATAATCTGTATAGTTTACATATGAATTGTCTCCAGATTTAGGAAAATATACTTTTATTAGACAAAAGTAGAGACAAAAGTATACAAATTCACACATCAACAACTAGTGATGGCACAGATGGCATCTTTGAGCATTGATATATATTTTTTCCTGTTTTTTACAGAAAAGATCATACTGTAGCGGTCGGATTTAAGGGGTGGCGGCCTGCCACTGCTGAATGCATATAGGGGAAACACTGTTGCTTTATCGCTGCATAATCACTTTCTGTGTGGATGTACTCATGACATAAATAGCCGTTTAAAGTTAAACGAATGTGAATTGATCGAACAAAATAAACATTTTTTTTTATTTGAATCCTGATTCCTGAAAAGTAATGGGCATATGAGGTTTCCACCCGACAGACGAAAATAGTCCTCAAACAGGTCAATTCAGACCACTGCAACTGGTTGCAAGTTGCAACTTGCAACTTGTTTGTGTTGCTAATCATTGGTGTGGGCTGGGTTTTAAAGAAACAACTAGATATGGCAGATGGAGGGGTGTAGCTCATGTTAAGGTTGATTGAGAAACCATGTGAGATCACCGCACAACAAAACCTCTTCCTCTTGAATATCACTTCTGTATTTGTAATTGAAAAAGTCAAATTGTTTAGCAGAAATGTGCCCGGCACCTGTTTCCTACAGATTTAGAAAACTTTAAAAATAAACACACTGCCTAAGTGCATGTTAATGTGCACTGGCTTTCATCTGCTCTCACACATAAGCTCGGGTTTCAGAAAAGCACTGCACCTTTTTGTGAGAGCGCTATGAATAGAGGTTCTATCTAGAACCATTCCATGTAGGCTCCTTGTTTTTAGCAGCGCTGGGAGAGCACAAATAAACTCGCTAATTTGACTGGAGCCATTCTTTTTGTCGCTGCGTCGGGTAGAAACCTCATATCTCCATATTTATATTAGTTTTTTCCCCCTGTAAATTAACGCCCTACTTCGTTATAGTCTGAACAGCAATACATTAGAATAATTAATAAGCATTACAGTTGTTATTATTCTGCTCCAAAATATAAAATTACAAATGAAGAACACAGCATACTACTGTGATGAAATGATGCTAGGTGGGATATACATAATTATGACTCATTATTTTGACACAGTATCTTGTGTTTGAAAAAGGCACTCTGCTACCCCTCTGTGGCTGAACCAAACAATGCCTGCAGATCCTGGAAAGAAAGAAAAAAAATGTCCAGGTCTCATGCCTTAAACAGAGTTATATGTAGTGTTTAAGTTTTAAATAAAAGTGTTAAATGTTTAAGTGAATGAGCGTTGAATGCACTGAAGTTTGAAATCCACCAGACTTGTATTATCTAATTTAACTTTCATGTTTCACAGATCAGGTAGATCTATTTTATTGGCTATATTTTACTTTCAAATTAGTTTTTCAGAAATGGCTGATCTAGATCAGTGATTTGACAATTTGAATTGTTTTTGGCAATTCTTGATTTGAAAGTTTACCTGCTTTGGCCTATAATGACATGACCAAAACACCATGACCAGCTCTTTAATGAACAGAAAATAAATTTTCAGGTGGGTTGCCAATTTCATCCAATCAGAAGAGAGTACCCACTTGTCAGGTTCAATTGTATAGCATTCCAATTTTGTCAGCTCATTTCTTTATTCAATGTTTTTAATCAGAACTTCAAATTGCACGTGTTTATCTTATCTAACATTCTTTTACACAAAAATGCTAATAAACAGCTGAGATTTGGTGAAATAAAAAAACGGGCTTCGCAGTTCCGTGCACATGGTAATGGTCAATGGCTGTGTGCAAATTCAGATGAATAGCTCCAGCCATTGAGGAGAACCGGGCAGAACAATTTTGGTCTCACCACATTTTGGTCTCACCGGAGATTTGTGGAATTATAGGAGGATATAGAGCTATTTAACACTAATTAAAAGATCACTTACACAATTGTTTACTGTTTCCTTCTCACAGTGAACGAGATCATCGACAGAGACATTTTCCAGCTGAGCAGCGGTGATGACATGGTCCTGGAAGCCCAGGACCCGTACGGCTGGGACCAGAACTCTGCTGACACAGCCCTGCAGTTCTGCGGAAGCCTCCAGTAGTCCTGTTTGCTCTCCTTACTCAAGCTTAGACTCGTCGCTGTCGGGCTGACAAAACCTTGTATCTCCATATTTCAAGCTAGTTTGTTTTTGTAAATTTAACACCCTACTTCGTTGTACAAGAGTGCAGCGCAAAAAGTAGCTATAATAGCCGATGTACAAGCTCACAACGCATCGCAAACATTTTGAAAGTGTTTGTGTGAGTTTTTATAAATATTGAACCAATGAAAAGTATTAACAACAGCTTGTGAGTAAATATTTAACTTTTGTTTTTCGATTTCCTCAAAAGTAGCTGTTTTGTACATACAAGGTTTCCGCCCCGACAGCGACGATATACTCCATCGCTCGAAGGTGTCACTTGCCGAGTGACACTTGAAGGTCAGCCGCTGTCGGCAAGCGACTGCGTTGTGTGATGGCGTATAAAGTGATCTTCACGTGTCGATGCCGGTGCTACTTCTATGCATTTAACTAAGATCAGTGGTTCTCAACCTCTTCTGGATCAGGGCCCACAGTATTGAAAGCGTTCGTGGCCCAACCATCTGACCACTTAAATGGGTCCTTAAAAACAGCTTACAAAAAAGTGCCATTGGGGTGCAGGGGGACCTATCTCCCCACTAGACTATAACAGCTGCAGCTGATTGCAACACAAAGATGCAACTAATTATCAACCAGTACTCAATTACACTAATCAAAAACAAACAGGAGACAGTGCAACACATGTGCCACTTAAAGACATGCACACACACACGCAGGCCGGCACAGAACACGCGTTTGTGCGCGCACACACACGGGCCCAACAGTCAGCACACTCGTCAATTAGAGTAGTACCGCCTGAATACCAGTACACACATCAAATAATAGTAGTACCGCCTGAATACCAGCCCCCACACATCAAATTGAGTAGTACCGCCTGAATACCAGCACACACTCATCAAACAGAGTAGGCACCGCTTACTCACACTAGGTGTGATTAATCTTATCCACAAGTTTCCGAGGGCATTGTGGGCATCACTTCCTGTCGATTTGATCAGGTTTCAGTGATCAAATCGACAGGAAGTGATGCCCACAATGCCCTCGGAAACGTGTGGATATTATTATTAAAATCTTAAGTGTTTTGCCAATTATTTGGGGGCCCACTTGACAGTGGAAAGAAGCAAGGGAAGTTTTTCAGCCCCCAGTAGAAAAACCTTAATAAATGACACCAAACGGGCAATAGGCGTGCTATATCATCTCTGTCGGGTGTAAACCCAGGGGTGCAATGCTCACTGGACGGCCTTGCACGCCGTGCCGGAACCTATTTGACCAGGAGCACGCGCAGGCACACGCATAGATTTAAAAGTACTTTAAATTCGCACCTCAACAAAGTTTTCAAAGGTTCCCGACTCACACCTAGCGAATTAACATAGGGATAAGCCTAGATGCATATGAATTGTCCATTGTGTGACTTGCAGTGTAGGTGTTAAGCGACGTGCACGTCACGTCATTGAAATAGAGTGCAAGAACATACCAAATGAGCATTGCATGCCTGTGTATACCTCATATAGTCCAAAACTGTTACTTTTCAGGATTCAAATTCAAAAATAGCAAAAGTCTCAGATTGACAAGTTCAAAATGCGTCACTTCGCGCCGCGTTTCGAGCTTGCAGATCTGATACTTTTCTGTGACGCTGTAGTATGATCAAGTAGGGCGTTAATTTACAAAAAAACACAAAAAGTTAGAATATGGAGATGAGAGGTTTCTGCCCTACAGCAACGATATACAGAAGCAGAGGGTGGAATACCCTCGCGGCCCACACTAACAGGTTGAGAACCACTGAACTAAGGCTTTTTGTACTGTACGTATCGAGGCTAATTGACAGTGCCTCTTCTAAGCACAGCACGTCTGCTGTTTAGTTTGATGAAGTTATTACCAGTGGTGGAACGAGTACTCTCATTATTTTACTGAGTAGAAGTAGCAATACCAAAATATACGTACAACATTCTCTCTTACAAGCAAAGGGTTTGTATTCAAAGTATTGGCAGGAAAACATACTTGATAGTTCCAAAATAAAAGTACTCAATGTTTTCAAAATGTGTCGGATTGCAAACTTTTTTGAAAATAGCCAAAGTATAAAATAGGGCTTAATTGGTTAATGTAAGTTTTGTAATAATCTAAATCTACAAAGTAACTTAAGTTTTCAAATAATTGTAGTGGAATGAAAAACTACAACATGTGCCTCTGAGGTGTAGTAGTGGGAGTAGAAGTATCAGAATTGTACTTTAAGTACAAGTATGTGAGTACATTTTCCACCACTGGTTATCAGGCCAAATTATTTGCTTCATGCATCTCAGGAGTTTTAGTTCGATTGAAAAATTTATAAAAAGCCTTTTTGTAGCAAAGATGGTTATAATACCTCATTTACATAACCAAAGATTTTACCTGACAATTCTCTTAACAACATTTTTACGATAAAAAAATTATAGCACAAATCTGTAAATTAAATTTGCCTAATTTAAGCAATAGGATAAATGTTACATAATTTATACAAACCAATTTGCAATGTAGGTACAGAGGTTGTAGTTTGCCCCAAGATAGGACAATGTGTTATTTATTGACTAATTCATTTAATTATGAATCTATTTTTGATACTCTGGATATTGCAGATTTAAAAACTAAAGTGCTTTGGAATAACTGCTTTTTGTAGTTTTTTTGTTTTTTTGTGTATATTTTATGTACATTTTTCTATTTTGCTTTCAAAAGAACATTTCCCATCAAGTGTAACTTGTTTGTTTTTGAGTGAAGCTAAAGCTACTTATTAAACCATTAAAATGTGTATCTTGAGGTTCAAATCGAAAATAAAAGAAATATAGATAATCTGCTCTTTGGGTTTGTGAGAAAGAATGATGTTCCTTGCCATTAGGGCCCATGTTTGCGATATTAAACAGAAGACATGGAGAACACCACTTTGATCATTTGTTTGTATTGGCAAGGTTATTTGAAATCATCAAGGAAAGTATTGTTTGTACTCAGTTCCTTTGAAAACTTTAGAAAGCTGCTACAACCAGTTTCCCAACAAGATGAGTGGAGTTCTAGAGAAACCAGTACCCCACCTGTCTGTTAACAGATGCTCTCGCCACTCCTAAAGCCCAACTAGTATTCCCCTTTATCTGTAACTCATAGTAAAACTTCCCTGATGTGAACCCATCCTTTGACAACACTGCATGATATTTAAATCTCTTTTTAGTATCAGGGACAGGGACATTCTGAAGTGTTGCTACAAGCATAACTGCTTTCCCATCCGGGGACACGTGAGGTTACAGTGTGCAGTGTCTGGGTCAAGGGTCACATCCACTGTGCATTCCTTCATCCTCTTCAGTTTAATTTCCATCACCAGAAAATATGCACATCTTCTCACAGAGGTCGTTTCAGGCAGATTGATTGTGTTCTTCTGGTCCTTGTTTAGGAAGGTGGACATGTTCAGTTCTTTAATGAAACCCTCCACTTTTTGCTCTTCAGTACCCCACCTGTCTGTGTGCACCGGGGCCTATTTCACGAAACCAGAATTAGGGGTTAAGCCTGGATTTAACACCTATCCTGGCTTAATTTAGCCAGGATTAGCGATGAATCGGTTTCATGAAAGCTGAATTATCTTGCCAGATTAGTTTAGCCAGAGCACCCTGGATAAGTTTATCCATGACTCGATTTCACGAAAGAAAATGTACCCAATCCTACCTTAATTACCATGGAAATTTAGCTGTGAAGTTAGCCTGGTAGGGACCAGGCTAACAGCCAAGCTTACTTAATCCAGTGCCTTGTTCTTCAAGTTTTTCCACAGTTAATTCAACACATGTGTTTGTTTATGGACTCATTTTAATGACCCTGCATTCAAATAAAACGAAATAAATACAATAAGATATAATCAATTTAATTATATTACTGAAATAGTGTGACCATGAATCATAATTGTTTCACAATGACTCATGTGATATGTCATTGTCACTCTGTTAACACTATAGTTCATATTGTTGTTAGATGTTTGATAATATTACATTTTTTTTTTATATTATAAAAAATGTCTGACAGACATCCCTAACCCTACAATGTAAGTCAATGAGGAGCATATTTTAAATTATCAATTTCTAGTAGTCAATGGAGAAATTATTTTTGATTTCTTGTCCACCTTTGGAGTTACATCATGATGGCAAGGTAACTACACAACCCAAACCTCCTATACCAGGGGGGGGGGGGGGGGCTTTTCAGCCTGGCTTGGCGTTCATGGAACGGAATAAACCAGGCTGTATGGACCAGACTTTGTCAAACCTGGATTTGACTTAAATCCAGGCTTATTTAATTCTCCTTTCGTGTAATAGGCCCCAGGATCCTCTGGTATGCAGTGACAAGTCTTGAGCACCTCTACTGAAACATCCTGAAGCACACTATCCAAACCCCCACAACACTATTAAACATCCTATCCTTCAACTATAAATGTGCATGTCATTACAGTTCTCATACAAAACATACTGTATAGGCCACGGCCAAATGGATATGCACAAACCCCCATTTGATACCATCTGCTTGGGAATCTACACTTGTACTCGTAAGGGTTCCATACATTTGGTGTCTCCCCGTGACCCAAACATACACAAATACATTATGATACTTTCGGCCTATTTAACAGAGAAAATAGCCAGCGATGAGACATGTTTTGAGAATGTTTAGATCAGCTATTTTAACTATTTCTTAAGTTGTTTTTTTAATATGTGGAATTCTTTGTATTTTTTTGAACATTCCGTAAAGTCTTTTGAAAAATGACAGATTTTAATCTCTCAAAACAGATTCTGTTAACAGGAGACTGAAGGGTAAGATTGCACTGATTTAGAACCATGGTCTTCCCGGACCCAACATTGAGACCCACTGCCTCTAGAGTCACTTAAAGAATTTCTGGTCAGGGTCTGCTTGGACAAAAAGGAACTCTTCTCGAGGCGTGTTGCTTGAGCCAGAGGGCCAGCAGCTGTTCCTACACGTATACACCAGCACGGTTCCAAACTCCAGCACCGCTGCCGGGTCACAGTTTGTGGTAGAGTCTTTAGCCCGCAACAGGCTCACCAGAGCAGGCATCAGCTGGAACTCAAAGGTCCTGGGGCTTCCACAGGAGCTACAGGGAGGAACCATCTGGGTGATGTTAGAAGGAGGCTCCGAGATGAAGAGAGGTTTGCCGTTCCAACAGTAGCGCAGGATCTGTTCCGGACAGATGGAGATCTTCTTCATGAACCTGGAGAAGAACGCCATCATGAAACCTTAGTTTGATTAACAATTCAATTTTTTTTTTGTCAGTGATCAATGGAGTAGATAAATCAAATTGCACAGGGCAGATATGACAAATAGCTTATATCTCAAAATAGATACTGTATGTAATGTACTATGACCAAACCATGTCATGCACATCATAATTTCAAACTTTTCACAATAAAAAAACAAACAGCGGAAATAGCTAATCTACTGTTGCTATTTTTCAACAGATGAATGGAATATGAATCTAACGATTATGTCAAATAAGTGTGATTATCTCAAAATAATTGTGACGGGACTGACCTAGAGAAGACGGCATCACCGTGTCTGGCTTTGGTCTTCTCATACTTCTCCCCGTCTCCGCCGGCGTCGCAGCCATCCAGTTCCCCCACGCTCACTCCTTCTCTCCGCTCGTACTCCTTCAACAGCTTCCGCACATGATGCTCCAAGACATCCTCTGCACCCAGTGTTGTTATGTTCATTATTGGACTACCGGTATTTATTTAATTCATTTTCACGACAACATTGGAAATAAGTGTTTCATTACATTTATGTGCATACCCTGGGTTTAAGTTCTATTGTGTTGGAACTTGTATTTATTTTACCAAAATAAAATCCATCAATAATTGATTGATTTTATTTAGTAAAACGGACAAAAAAGAATTGACAATTTGACATTTCTGGGGAAATGAAAAAATAAAATATAATAAATGAAAAACAGTATTTGAAAAAAACACAGCCCCCTCACACATTAGAAGGACAATATCAGTCACAAAAACCAAGGACGGGTGATTTCAATGAATCCATCATGGTTAAAATAGAGTTTAAAATCAAATATCTAAATACTGACCCCAAACATCTTTGAAAGTGAGATACTAACCTTGCTGTGCATGCAGGTCATCCTCCTCCATCACACTGACGTAAAATGGACGGAGGACAGGAACACACTGCTGCTCAGTCTGAGAGTCACTCACTCTCAACGTCAGATCCTCCAGCTGCTCGCTGACTTCACACTCAACGGCTGTAGGGGCCCTGATCCCTGGATCTACAGCTGGACAATATGGACAAAACCAAAGTTGGAAACCTTGTATGGAGGGCTGTCACAATTATGACATTTTACATGACGATTAATTGTCACACAAATAATTGCGATTAACGATTTAATGACATAATTTAATTTTAATGACATAATTATTTAATCTTTATACTTAAAAAATCATTACAAGTGGAAATAGCCAATCTACAGGCTCACACATGTCGCGATGCAACGCTTTGTGAGCTTGTAGATCTGCTATTTCCACTATTTAAAAAAAATGTTTTAAAATATGTGAACATTTTCCAACATGGAAACGATTATGACGATTATCATTATCTCAAATAATTGTGATTAGGCGATTATGTAATGATTGTGACAGGCCTACATGTCCAAAACCATTATTTTTTCATTATCATTTCAAAAACATGTGTCATACACTCAGGGTTGCATTGCTCATGGGACGGCCTTGCACGCCGTGCAGGAACCTATTTGACCAGGAGCAGGCACATGCATAGATTTAAAACTACTTTAAATTCACACCTCAACAAAGTTTACAAAGGCTCCCGACTCACACCAGGTGGATTAACATAGGAATGAGCCTAGATGCATATCAATTGTGTGACCTGTAGTGTAGGTGTTAAGCGACGTGCGCGTCACATAATTAAAATAGAGTGCAACCACGTTCCAATTCAGCACTCCATACGCAGTGATTTTATATTGATTGACGTTATGGCTTGCTGCCCTTCCTCATAATCGCTCTATATTCCCATAGAAATCCCTGCTATAGAGTGTTAGTTATTATATCGTGATATTGATATAATGGATATAAATGTCCCAGGCCTACAGTACCTGTGTGTATTGGTGCTGCATTGTGTGTTGGGGGGTCTTCATCCTCCATGCCCCAGTCGTCAGCATCCTCACACCAGTCTGTGCTGCTGCTCACTGGAAGACCATTCACTGCTGCTGGGCTGGCTGCTGGGTTGGAGGGATGGGACCATAATCATTATAACGCCCACGGACACAACACCAGAGGGAGCTCCACTGATCTCATTCCCCCCAGATTCTGCACAAACATGGGGATGAATTCATTCTACTATTATGCCACCACCACAATGTGTGGAATGCCCTACAACCAGCCATCAGAAAGTGTGACTCTCTACACTACCCTTCCCAGGCTTCCCTACCAAATGTAGGGTCCATTTGGTTCCATTTGTACACTCTCAAGTTATGGGGGTCCTTGAAAATTAAAAGTTTGATAACCACTGTACTGGTGGACTCCTAATGTGCCATAGTGTCATGGTAAATACGTTTCAGACATATTATTCTGAAGAAAACCTGGAGAGTGGAGACAGGCATTCAGTATGATCAAAATAAGAACAATGTAATGTTCAAAAACGAAATCTAACATTTGCCACTGACACATTTGACCGTGTATGGATATATTGATGTTAATAATAGTAATATAACAGTACTTTACCTTCTTCCACCAGTGGAGTTTTCGTAGCTTTCACGTCGGTCTCCAGGCACTGAGATCTCACAGCCCTCCAGGTGTCCTCTTGCCTCCCGGTGCAGGAGGGACCGCAGCACGCAAACACATGTATGCATCTATGATACGGAGAGGCGTGCAGCGGACAGTAGATCTGGACCACATGGACCAGGGCAGCCTCGCACACACTACAGCGGGGATGCTGCCACCGCACCGCGGGCAAGGGGTCCGGCAGGTCCCCGATCTTGTTGGTGGAGAAAGAAGACGAGTGGTGGTGATGATGTCTGGTGTCAAGCTCCCCATCGCACAAGCCAATCAGAGTTGTTATGATCTCCTCGTTGGAGGATGATGATGATGGCGCAGCCATGTTGTTTGTTTCACATGTTATTGTTCACAGCGTTAGCTGAGTACGCTGACAGCGAGGCCACCGGAAGGAAGTCTTCAGAGTTGCCAGATTCAGTGAGAGAAATAAGCAACCAGATCTATGAAAACAAGCCCAAAAAAATGCAACTGTATGGGCCACATGAGCACTTTTAAACCCATATGCATTGGCTATTTTGATATAGCTGTGAGCTTATATTTTCAGAAGAAACTTGGAAAATGTGGAATATTTTAACAACACAAATCTGGTACACAGGTCCCATGGCACAAATTATTCAGTCCACAGAAAATATATGATTGATTTAATACTTTATTAACAGTTTGCCAAAAAAAACACAGAAAGTACAGTACAGTTCAATTCAAATACAAAGATGACAGGATTGAACCAAAAAAGCACAATGGCTTGTTTCCATTGGGGCCCTGCCTGCCCCTGTGTATTACAGGGAAAAAATACAATTTGGGGGGGTCCTTAACGTGAAAATGTTTGAGAACCACTGGAAACAAGCCCAAATAAGCATCTACACTTTGGAAACAAGCCCCCAAAACAACCCGCGACTACCAATATTTACAGCAACTTTACAGAAAAACAAGCCCATAGTCACTTATAATAAGCGGACATGGCAACACTGGAATATTTTTGCAGATCAGTTACCAAAATATTGCCGGTAGTAAAACCGCTCCTGTTCAGTTGTGGAAGTACTCCGATTTGTATTTACTTTTAATCCACTAAAAGTAGCAATATCACAAGGTAAAAATACTGAAGTACGAAATTATTAGTATTAAAATATTCTTAAAATAGAAAATGTAAAAGTATTATCCAGCGGCAGGGTAACCTGAAAGGTAGGCACTAGGGACATCTGGACACCTTGATGTTAAATTGTTATTTGTCCAAAATAAAATAAAAAATAACATTTTGAAAATGTTAAGTAGAGTAAAGTATACAAGATTAGAACATGCTAATATTTCTACAATTGCAACAAATTGTTACAAAACCATATCCATGAATTTTGGGGCATAAACAAGAAGTTGAAGGATAAAATTAACCTAGTGTAATTGTTCATAAATGGGACGATTGCTCATTCAGTCTGCCAAATGAAAAAAAGCTTACAGCACCTGGTATTCCCAGGCGGTCTAGTGGCTTAACGCAGAATCGCGGGGCCTCCCCGCGGGAGTTTCACGTGAGGCCCACGTACATGCACGCGCGCTGCGTGAACAACCGCGTGAACAACCGCGTGAAGCGCACGCACGCGAAAAAAATCGGGTCTAATTCGGGTCTAATTCGGTCTAATTCGAGTCTAATTCGGTTCTATTTGACCAACATAAATCAACTTTTTTATTTTTTTTTTAGTGCTGCATTCATAATAAACATGACGATTGCTCATTCAGTCAAATGAAAAAAAGTTTACAGCACCTGGTATTCCCAGGCGGTCGTCTCCCATCCAAGTACTAACCAGGCCCGACCCTGCTTAGCTTCCGAGATCGGGCGTGTTCAGGGTGGTATGGCCGTAAGCAACAGTTGCAGTGGCCGGTAGGCCTTATATAGATGACAGTGGCCCTGCTGTGGAGTGTGTTTATTCCTTTACTCTACTTAGGCTGGGCTGCTAAAGGGTTAGAAGTGACATTTTTCAGCAGTGACATTTTGTTAGTTAGTGCTGCATTCATAATAAACATGACGATTGCTCATTCAGTCAAATGAAAAAAAGCTTACAGCACCTGGTATTCCCAGGCGGTCTCCCATCCAAGTACTAACCAGGCCCGACCTTGCTTAGCTTCCCAGATGGGACGAGATCGGGCGTGTTCAGGGTGGTATGGCCGTAAGCAACAGTTGCAGTGGCCGGTAGGCCTTATATAGATGACAGTGGCCCTGCTGTGGAGTGTGTTCATTCCTTTACTCTACTTAGGCTGGGCTGCTAAAGGGTTAGAAGTGACATTTTTCAGCAGTGACATTTTGTTAGTTAGTGCTGCATTCATAATAAACATGACGATTGCTCATTCAGTCAAATGAAAAAAAGCTTACAGCACCTGGTATTCCCAGGCGGTCTCCCATCCAAGTACTAACCAGGCCCGACCTTGCTTAGCTTCCCAGATGGGACGAGATCGGGCGTGTTCAGGGTGGTATGGCCGTAAGCAACAGTTGCAGTGGCCGGTAGGCCTTATATAGATGACAGTGGCCCTGCTGTGGAGTGTGTTCATTCCTTTACTCTACTTAGGCTGGGCTGCTAAAGGGTTAGAAGTGACATTTTTCAGCAGTGACATTTTGTTAGTTAGTGCTGCATTCATAATAAACATGACGATTGCTCATTCAGTCAAATGAAAAAAAGCTTACAGCACCTGGTATTCCCAGGCGGTCTCCCATCCAAGTACTAACCAGGCCCGACCCTGCTTAGCTTCCGAGATCGGACGAGATCGGGCGTGTTCAGGGTGGTATGGCCGTAAGCAACAGTTGCAGTGGCCGGTAGGCCTTATATAGATGACAGTGGCCCTGCTGTGGAGTGTGTTTATTCCTTTACTCTACTTAGGACATGGGGCAGGTTAGGACTTGGACAGGGGCCATTTTTGAAATGCAGCCTCCTGAAGGTGTATCTTTAGGGCAGTTTTGAAAGTGAGTAGGGTTTACACTCCTTTACTCCTTTTGGTAGGGCATTCCACATTTTTGATGAATAGCATGAGAACGAGTTCATTCCCTTTGATGTTTGTTGTGTGAAGCTTAATGTCAGAGTTTGTGTTGGAGCGCCTCAGTCCAACCTCTTCCAGAGAGAGATAGAGACAGACTACACACAACATCAAACTACACACTGCAGGTATGTCTGTTACATACACAACATCAAACTACACACTGCAGGTATGTCTGTTACATACACATAACCATACATTCGCAATTTCAAATTTTATCCATAAAGCATGGAACCGAAGAAAACATGCAACTTATGCATAGTTACACTGTGATGGATTATACCAACTTGTTCTCACCCTTAATCATTGAGTTCTTGGTATTGAAAATACAATATTTGAGTTCACAGTATTGTCCATGCTAAACATTCAAGTCTGTCTTCTGTTCATTCTCTTGCTGTTGTTTTCTCTCTCTCTCTCTCTCTCTCTCTCTCTCTCTCTCTCTCTCTCTCTCTCTCTCTCTCTCTTGCCCTCCACTCTCTAGTTTGAAAATTAGATTACTAAATTGTAATTCTGATCAGAGTTATGTATACAGTGTGGTAATTATTGATTTAGTTTATTATTATGTATTATTTATTATTTTATTTTATTTATTTTTTTGTGTCAGCATGTTGGCACTGGAAAAAAAAATTAATGTGTCTGAATAATCCCGTAAGGGATGGGCTGTGAAGGCAGCTGGACACGAAAATAAATCATTCATTCATTCATACACAACATAAAACTGATACATTTCATGTTTACATACGTTGAATACGAGCTAATTAGCTAAACTACTAGCCTACATTTCCCAGCTATATTTGCCGGCTACCAATAATAGAAGAGATAGCACAGAGTTGTGCATGCCGTTTTAGCTTCTTCTTTTTTTTGGGTGTTATTTGTATAACCTAGCTCTGGGATGGGATGGAGGAACGACTGGTATTTTATGACTTTAGTCATAAAAAGCTTCCTCTAAGCTATGGTCAAAGGTGCAGGCCACTTCAAGAATGGAAACTGATTTGGAGTCTTCATTGATAACAACAACAACAACTAGTGTATTAGCGGAGAGATGTGCAAATATTTCAGGATTTTCAGTAGTTGAAACATGGAAGGTTTGACACAGGAATGTTTGTAATACGTTTGTTTATAAGGCATAGCCGAGACTATGTTTTGCACCATGTCCGTCCGTCCGTGTGTCCGTCTGTGAACCGCTAATCTCCGGCACCGTTGGCTTGATCGCAGAAAAACTGTGCACACACACACTCCCTGGATGCCAGAGCAGAACCTCTGCCCCCCAATTTTTTTTACAGATTGACTTCCAAAGTTTGCAGGAGTGGTCCGTTTTGAACAAAATGCCTCAAATCATGAACACAGCGTGCCATTTCCGTGACATTTTCTACACACATTCCCACTAGGCCGAGAAAGAAATGGCATTAGAAATTGGTGGTGCTATAACAGGGCGATTTGTGTTTTTTACCTATAACTGCACTGATCTGTGTAAAACGTATATGCACACTCCCTAGAGGCCAAGGAAAAACCTTTGCCCTGCATTTTTCATCTGCCTTTTATAGAGCCACCAGGAGGACGATTTATGTAAAACATATTTTTTTATATTACTTCAGATTTTATCAAAACTTCACGCAAATCGGTACACATGATCTCTATAGTCACGTGATCAAGACGGATCTGTTTGATGTTTCATATTCCTTCCTGATTGGCTAAGATTGACATCTAAAGTTTGCAGGAGTGGCCTGTTTTGAACAAAATACCGCAAATCATGAACGCAGCGTCCGTTTGCGGTGAAACTTTGCACGCACATTCACACTACGTCGAGGAACAAATGCCACCCTTTTAACATTTCCCTCTTATAGCGCCACCAGGAGGCTGACTTTTACAATTACTTTTTTATATTACTCCTTTGTCCAAACATCACGCAAATCGATCACGCAAATAGGTACACATTATCTCTAAAGTCAAGTGATTAACATGGATCCATCCGATTATTCATATTCCATCCTGATTGGCGATTCCGAACATTGCTGGCCCACAATAACCTACCTGACCTGGCCGAGATCTGTGCTCCAAGGAGCACTTTTTCTAGTTCTTCCTCTTGTCTGCCAAGTTGGAGAAGAAATGTCATCCAATGAGAAAAGCACTTTGAGTTGTTGTGCTGATGCTACCTCTTCTCTCCTCCTCCTGTCTGTGTGTAAAGAGGTTTCACCTGAACATGAGGAGAGGAGCCCCAGTCTGATCCAGGAGGAACCACAACCTCCACAGACAAAAGAGGAACAGAAAGAGAAACCTGTTGTGTCACCCCTGACATTATAACATAGAAGACTTGCTCAGGTATACAGAATTGTTTTTTATTTTGCCTAGACTTCTGAAATCATCAAAACAAACTCACTCCACAAAGAGCCACAGATGGAAGAAAATGTTTAGTTGTACAGAGTGTGGCAAAAGTCTAATTCAAAGGGACATCTGAAGAGACACAGTGATTCATAAAGGGGGAAACCCCTTTACTTGTACATTTTGTGGTAAAGGCTTTGGTAAACCTAGATTGTGTGAGAGAGACAGACATACAGTGAGAGACAGACAGACAGACAGTGTGAGAGAGACAGACAGACAGACAGACAGACAGACAGACAGACAGACAGACAGACAGACAGACAGACACAGTGTGAGAGAGACAGACAAACAGACAGACATTGAGAGACAGGCAGACAGACAGTGGGGGAGGGGGGGGGTTCCAGGGGGGGTTCCATCTAAAACCATTTAGGTTTTCACATGGCTAAAATAATGTTCCTTACGTTTCTATTTTCATCTAATTTTAGAACATGTGGTAAACTGAGCCCATTTTGGAAGACGGAAGCAGACATGTTTCTCTGGGTGGTAATAAATCACAATCCTTTAAAGTCCGAGGTAGTCATTTCCAACAATCTTTTTATTGTCAAAAAGGCAACAAATACAGGGTTCAATGGTGTATTCCGCATCGTTGTTCATAGGACCTGCTTTGTCCTGTTGAACGTGACAACTGTGTGTAGCCGAAAATCACAGAGAGTCCTGTTTTTCCCAATAGCACCATGTTATAAGCAACCAGATATTCCTCCTTCTGACCACTCACAACACAGATTTTATAGAACAATAGACCTTCTTGGGCAGGCCTTCTCAATCGGCACAAGGAATTAGCATCTCACTTGGTTTAAACATGTGACAATTTACTTTAACCCTTATCTATAAAACTGTACCTTTACACAAGCTCATATTATGCAATCTTTGTTTAACACCTTATTACCTTCAAAATAAGACCACACATATATGTATCCAACTTTGTATGAATGATTTAGACAGAAAGAGATGATTTAAAAGGGGACTTGGCGTTTTCCTTAGATTCAAGAAGAAAAGTCTACATGCAACTAACTGGCTTCTCCCCAACCACATTTGTTCACACTTGTGTACTTACTATAGAATAAGCTTTTACTGTGAGCTAGTTATAATTTACAATAATTCAGTTTAAGTCTATTTCTTTTAACAGCTGGCTGTAGAGAGAGAGAGAGAGAGATGGCAACATGCGTGATTAGATCGCATAATTACAATGCCTTTTTGGGAACAAAGAACTCGGCTGGGTGTGGTCTTTTAGGTTAGCACCTAAGACAATAGACAGGATAGCTAGACTGTTTACCTTAGTTAGATCACTAAAGCTGTTCTCCCCCACTCACAACCCTCTGGCCTCCTTGTTTTGGTCTCACTCTGACATGGAACTTCTTGACAATTTGTGTTCATAATGTATTAATAGCATATTAACTTCATATTCATCAGTCTTGAATACTGATACACGACATATTCCCCTCATGGAGATATATTAATACATCTCCACAAAAGGATATTCAAGACTGATGTCACTTGTGTAGGTATCAACTAGAATCTGTTTTAACCAAAAGACAACTTATTCTATTAAAATGGTCAATCCGTAACCCCTCAAGACTGTTGAATTATAAAAGTGACTCATCAACAAACATTGTACATCAAACACACAGAACTAATATCACTGTACTCTCAGCTGGACTTCTTTTCACAAAACCTAAGAAAAAGTCAAGTTAATACAAACATAATTATTACAAGTTGGCAGTTACATTGTGTGGACAACGCGCAAATACAGAGACACAGCTCTGCTCTTATTTATTTTTTCTTCTATTCTAACGAACGCAATTCATTCTTCTTGACCGTCCATTTTGCACAATTTGACATGAGGCATAAGTACGAATTCCCTGGACATGCTGATATGCAATCTGCAGATTTGCGCACCATCATAGCCCAGAAAACCCGCCCATATCCTTTCTGTCCGAATTTGGGAATCACACAAGAATTGTCATCCTAAGGGTGTTGCTTCTGAACCGAATCACAGCTATTTCAGTACTTGACTTGATATTGACAATCAGGATTCTCTTATCCATACCTGATCCGTACGGGTGCCCCTCTTTTCATATGATCGAAAGAAAGTGTCATGCCTTTCAATTTGCAGATGCAACTTGATGTGTCACGGGTAACTCCTATAGGTACCTGGGACTTCCAACCGCTGCTGGTTTGTCAGAAACTATTGTAGATCTGTGACGACAGAGGTGTTGCACCCTGGCCTTGACAAGTTGTTTTGCAGGGCCGATGATGATGAGTTGACAGGTAGCTGGTGGTCGCCACTTCCTGCTAGATCGGTAACGCGGAGATGAAACAGCTGTCAGGTCTGGAACTCTCTCCTCCGGTGTGGCCGGTTGAATCTCATGCAGGCTGTATCCCCACGGCTCCCCTCTCGACCATGGTCTGTGATGGTCACTGGTAGGTGGAGAGATGTGAAGATAGGGTAGCTGTGGTTCCCTGGAGGTAGAAGTCCAGGCGACCTCTGTTTGTTCCGGGTCAGCTATTCCCTTCTGCATTGTCATCCTGGTCCAGATGGATGGCTCCAATCTCAGCACCTGCTTTATTTCTCCTAGTACAAAAACAAAAGTCCACCTATACCTGCTCCACAGAAGCTAAACAGATGCCTAACTGCTTTAATACTCATACATTCAGGGATTAGTCACTCATAGACGCACAGTTTAACTCATGCTGTTAAAATTAGAGAACCTATCATCAAATTGTTGACTGCTATCTGATTCTTTCAGACAGTATATTCTCCTGCTGGTCCATTCGCTCCTTCATACATTGTACTAACTAAATTCCAATATTAAAGTGATCTTTCCCGCCTTATCCCTATTTTACTCTTCTAATTCCTTTTGTACTTTGTCAATCAATCGTTCCATTTCGTTTATTCATTTACCACAGCTTTCTCCTTTTTCCATATATGACTCTTGTATTTTCCTAATAATAAATCTCCTATTTTAAATCTTTTACTGCACACTGCAATTGCATCTTATTTTGCTCCAAATTTTCTGACAATTATTTCCAAAGTTTGTAATTTATTTAAGGACAAATCTCTTAATTTACTGTGATTCTCTTAGAGTCCTGGTTAACTTACTATTTCTTTTCGTTTTTTAAGCATGTTCCAAAAATGTATTTTGCCATGATTTGATAATTATGAGAATATTCCAAAACTGTGAAGTCTAAAGGACAACCACAGAACTATATTTTCTTTAAATGAGCATTTTCCCAAAAATAAACTGACAATATCTGCAACCTGCATACTCTATAATTTTGTTACAATTTAGTAGACTCTTGAAAGCATATTTTGCTAAATCATTAGTTTTAGGGAAAGAGTTTGTTATCAAGTTTCAAAATAGGCATGGAAGCAAATTATTTAGCTCTTTTTTTTTTTTAACTCCCACACCAAACTATAATCTGTGCTGTGTCAAGTCCTTGTGTCAAGTTCAAAAGATGACTACTGTTTTTCTTTCCTTGTACGGTGATGCTTCTTCTGGTATTTTCCAGTATTTCCAATATTCACCAACACCTAAAGTAATGTCTCTGTACATTTCAAGTGTCCTTCAAATGTCTTTTTCTGTAATAACTTTGAATTCTTGCAAGATGTCTTTTTCTGTAATAACTTTGAATTCTTGCAATCGATATCTTCAGGCTTACCTCATGCCCACTGGACTCCTCCCCTCTCCGGTGAACCATTACAATGGATCACCGGTTCCTTCTTGAAATCGCTGGGCCCCCTCAGGGACACCATGATATGAGACGTTGAGCCGAAGGTTTGTTGAGAGGCCGTGGACAGGATTATGCAAGATGATGTGACTTTCATGCATGAAACAATCCTGATGATCAACCACGTCCGTCGAGCTGCACCTGTGTGTTGGCAAAACCTGTTGTCCTGCTTGTGTCCGTCAATTGGAGTTTGACGAAACCTTTGGTGTGCCATATACAGCAGGCTTGTATCAGCATATCGTCATCGAAACGGTCGCACCTTCCTTCTGCTGTGACTGCGGTCTCCTGTATTACTGGATCAAACTTGTTGGGACACATGGAATTCTTGCAAGACATCACTGGACCACCATACGGTTGTCAGTTTTAGTGTGGGATTTTTTTTGTGAGCTTTTTGGTTACCTCGTTCCCTTTTTTGAAAAATAATACGACCGCTTTCCTTCTTTTCCCAATTATTTTGGATCAAATATGCTCCCCTCAGGCCACATTAATTAGCATTTGTTCAAATAGTTTCAGTCACAAACATTTGTCATTCCATTTCATTTTCTAGGCATACAGCTGTTTTCACAAAAATGTTAAATTCTCCTCATACTATTCTGACTACTGAAAGTATGTTTTACACTGTACTTCCCTTCCTTGAAAATAAAACACAAACGATGGATACCATTATGTTGGTCACTTCAGAGCAGTTTGTTCAAAAGGAAACTAATACTAATGTAATATTGTATGAAAAATGTGTCATTCTACACAACACACAATATTCTACAACCAGTATTACATATAAACTTTTAAGCATTGTCAATACAATATAGAAAATGGGTGTGAATTTGGTCAACACATGTACACTCTATGTACATGCACTAATACATGTATTATCGTGATTTCTGTTTAGAAGCTGTAGCAAATGTAAACAAAAGGTATTAGGCTATATCGCCAAGGATAGGAATTTTTGAAGCTCAATTTAAAAATACTCTGTTTTAGAAACTTTTGATCTTATCTATGAACGGTTAAAATCAATAATAAAAGGTCCTTTTTCTAGAATTAAGACACTCTGGGACTACACTAAGCCCCTCTAGTTACTTCTAAAACTGAATCAAATACAAATCAAACATTCTGAGCGTCTAATAATTTTAAAAGTCTGGTCGATACATTACTTCTTCCAGACAGGAGCTGTCTTTATTAAGCTGGCACAAGACACTCAAGCCATACTGACAATCATTAAGCCTCACTTGTATAGGCCATCTATGAAATAAAGGATTAATCGTTAACACAACAGACAAACAATGTTAATTCAAGCATTCTTAACACACTAGACCTAAAAAATACTACTAAGGTAACCTCGTTAAAACTAAGAACTGTTAGAAGGAAGCAACTCTGTCACCATGAAAATAATGTCAAAAAGACCTAATCAACTGTCATTAATGGACAGGCTTCATATTTTGACCGCCAGGGGGAGCCAATCTGACAATGTCAGCTCAGCCCCCTCAGAGGTAAAATACACTATCATGTCGTCAAATAGATCACTCCCACAGGCAACACGTCATTACGTAATGATCACGTGACGGTCCGTGCTTCCAGTGGGGTGAACTTTTAATTTCTCTTTACAATACTTTAACCAAAAAACGTATTTCAACTTATTCTTAGCCACCAGTGGTACGTCACAAAAATCGAGTATAATTACACGTTTGCAACTTCAAATCCTACACATTCGTGTCATTAAAATAGTAACATAAACTGGTTAACTGTTCATAAATTGTCATTCAAATTCGGGTTTAATCTATTTAAGAATATCTACTTTCCTTTAACATATCGATCTAAATAGGTTACTAAATAGTGTGATAATTCCTCACATCTACCAGTAGGCAATGTCCATCAGTTTAAAAGGACAGAAATAGTCTCGAATGGTTGTGCCCCATCAAATAATCACGCATAATAAACAATTTTAATTTATACCTCTAGTAGGGTTTTAAAGCCACTTATAGCACCACTCTTAAACACCTTTCAGATATTATGGGAAAAATATCTCATTGTGGGTATTTAAGCAGGCACTCGTTTTTATCAAATTTATCCTAGCATTTACTATTTAGTTATAATCAAACAATTCGTTTTAAATTCGACCCATAATCTCACTTCTTCCCACAGCCCAGTGAGCCAAAATGCAATACATCTGTGAATTGAACCACACAGATGTAAAACACCCTAGCCCAACCTACAAAGTAACCATGACTAAGTTTAAACATATTACTACAGAATGCCATGGTGACTCCAAAGGCACACAACAGAATCCTTTCCTCTGGAACCAGCCAGAATGAGGGACCCTGGGGACGCGTACCCCAAGGTTACTGTGTGTGCACTAAAAAGACCATATTTTAACATAAAGACAATGCTCTCCATAGCACATAGGTTAACGACCAGACCATTAATGAATACGGGCGTGGATAAAGCACGCAGAACAGGCCAATAACAAACCATTAAACATACTTAGACACAACACCTTAACTACCCTAATTTGAACATCAACAGCTACTTTCGCCAATTCAATTCATTCCTCACAATAAACAATACACCCAGCATCCCAACCTCACTCCACCTTCAAGAACCGAGAAACAATCATTCAATAAGCACTCCTACCATATAGTTCACATGAAACAAACACACAACGTTCCCACCCGACCGCTTAACGACTATTTAAAGAAAAACAACGGTAATTAAAACATCTCAACGAAAATTAAGGCACTGCTCCACACTCACGTGTCAAAACAGACAAATAACACCATTACAGAGAACCTTCAAAACAACAGAAACCTGATCCGTAGTTTCTTAAAAAGACAAGTCTTCCTATTAAAAGAAAGAAAGCTAAAAAAGCTTCATAAACAAAACAGTGTGAAAAACTAAACGCCATCTTGTGCTTAAACACAGTCAAAAGAAGCCTTTCCCACACACGAGAGAACGTGTGTCCTTGTACAACTACAGGGTATAACGTACAATTATTCTAAATGTAAAAATAAAAAATTAATACTTTACTCCCTTCAAAGATCTTATTCCATCAAAACAAAAGGAATCTCGTACAAGCGTTGAGATAAGGAGATATTACGAATGTAATATACATAAGAAAGTAGCTTTTAAGTTTTTAAAAGTTAAAACTCCAAACTGCGTCTCTCCGGATATGACGTAGAAACGCGGAAGTCAAGACGCGTAGAAAAACTACATTCCCGGCCCAAAAACTACAAATTGCGCGTCTGGCCCGAGTGAAAGCTCTCACACAGAAGAACAAAGAATGAGCTATGCAAAAAATACCTTCCCCCTCTAGAATAAACAACAACACGAAACAGTAGGCCTACGCTGCTCTAAATTTAAACCTCCTATCCTCACCTGTTCACAAAGTCAAGAAGCAAGACGCTTCTTTAATCCTATAAACAGCCACATTCTAAACTGGCTCTTAACCAAAACATAACCGTTCCATTCGCCTTCGTAGGTTTCCAAAAATCAAATCCAGCTTCATATTTACACAAATTTCCACTCGACACAATAGGCCAAGATAAAAGAATCACTCCTCTCAACCAACATAAAGCCTCAAATTTCAACCATATAGTTCTGTCCATCTCTTACAATAATACAAGCGGAATCCTAAGTCCAAACAAAAGTTTTTAAAAGCTTATCATACTCCACTCCCCTCTTCAAAACATTATACCCATTAACAATGTTTTGAGAAAAACTCATTCATTCACGAAGAAAAATTGGAAACGAACCCAAGCTACTGTGTGCACTAGCAGCTCAAGTCCACAGTCACTTTAACAATACAAAATCATCCGACGCTAAAAAGCAACACAATAGATAGAGAGAGAGAAAGAGAGAGAGAAAAAGAGAGAGAGAGAGAGCCGTAGCCCTACCCGAGACCCATTAACAAACAGGTCACAAACGCTACTAGCAAAAAGCCACCGCGACGCTTGGAAACAACATATGCAAACATGCACAACGAGTACCAGGAACCAACTTTAAGTGCCATCAGTGGGCTGCCCTTACATTACATACTTATAGACATTCTTACCGAACCGAATATTTTCCACAGGCCTCTCTGTCAACCTTAAACGCTGGGATACAATGTTGCAAACTGTTTCACAAAATAAGCTTAAAATATCGGTATTTAGAAACGTGTCGGCTTAAATCACTGCGTAGCCATGGATCACATGACGCTCGTCTGACGATAACGGCAATACTGGAAGTTATTCCCCGATAAAACAAGCTTAAAATATAAAACAACTCAGAACACCCTATCCAGCTCTTTCATACCTTCACTTCCTTTCATAACCATGTGGAAATATCCGGTGCGCTCACGTATATTATAACTAGCAAGATTAAACACCAATAGTGAGAGTCTAGATTTACAAGGCTCTATTTCATCACAAGAGCCCTCTTAAACCAGATGTGTTTTTTACACTTTCTGATCAGATCCTACGTGTAATTAATGTCTAGCTTGAACCCCTAGAAAGAAATTAGACGCTTTAATGTACCACGACAAATCAAAAGTCCATTTATACTATCCGAAATGCAGTTTAACCCAGACACGGCTTGAACCCCCGTGAAGAGATCGAACACTTTTTTGTGGTACACGGAAACGGTGAAACACACACTTCTACGCTCCCTGTGTCAGTGTCTCACCAATGCGTGCATGAAAACATACACTCCACAGGCTCCAAGCGGCCTTCAAGCACGCAACTTAAAACCACACAGAGACATCATCCATTTCCGCCGGAGCCAAAATGGTCCATATAAGGTATTTTTTTTTTCCAACCGCCATAAACACGGACAAAGTTTTAACATTAGAGGTACAATTCACACATACCTTCAACGAAAACTTTGTAGAAATGTCCCGTGTTCCAGCAGCAAAGGGCCTAGCTGTCTCGCCAATAATTGTGTGGTAAACTGAGCCCATTTTGGAAGACGGAAGCAGACATGTTTCTCTGGGTGGTAATAAATCACAATCCTTTAAAGTCCGAGGTAGTCATTTCCAACAATCTTTTTATTGTCAAAAAGGCAACAAATACAGGGTTCAATGGTGTATTCCGCATCGTTGTTCATAGGACCTGCTTTGTCCTGTTGAACGTGACAACTGTGTGTAGCCGAAAATCACAGAGAGTCCTGTTTTTCCCAATAGCACCATGTTATAAGCAACCAGATATTCCTCCTTCTGACCACTCACAACACAGATTTTATAGAACAATAGACCTTCTTGGGCAGGCCTTCTCAATCGGCACAAGGAATTAGCATCTCACTTGGTTTAAACATGTGACAATTTACTTTAACCCTTATCTATAAAACTGTACCTTTACACAAGCTCATATTATGCAATCTTTGTTTAACACCTTATTACCTTCAAAATAAGACCACACATATATGTATCCAACTTTGTATGAATGATTTAGACAGAAAGAGATGATTTAAAAGGGGACTTGGCGTTTTCCTTAGATTCAAGAAGAAAAGTCTACATGCAACTAACTGGCTTCTCCCCAACCACATTTGTTCACACTTGTGTACTTACTATAGAATAAGCTTTTACTGTGAGCTAGTTATAATTTACAATAATTCAGTTTAAGTCTATTTCTTTTAACAGCTGGCTGTAGAGAGAGAGAGAGAGAGATGGCAACATGCGTGATTAGATCGCATAATTACAATGCCTTTTTGGGAACAAAGAACTCGGCTGGGTGTGGTCTTTTAGGTTAGCACCTAAGACAATAGACAGGATAGCTAGACTGTTTACCTTAGTTAGATCACTAAAGCTGTTCTCCCCCACTCACAACCCTCTGGCCTCCTTGTTTTGGTCTCACTCTGACATGGAACTTCTTGACAATTTGTGTTCATAATGTATTAATAGCATATTAACTTCATATTCATCAGTCTTGAATACTGATACACGACAAACATTTTATATCTAACTTTTTACAACAATAAGTTTCACCTAATCACCTGAGTAGTCATACAGGGGGAAAATACAGTTTCAGTTTGTGGTAAAGGCTGTAGTCAAAACTCGTAATCTAAAAAGACATGACAACACATACAGCCCTTTTTTTGTGCAGTTTGTGGCAAAGACTGGTCGGATGGATCCCCTAAACAAAAGAAAAGATTACTCAATTGCACATCGAAAGTTAATGAGCATTCACACAGGGGAGAAGTTGTTGGATAAACACCAACCGTGAGAGAGAGAGAGAGAGCGAGAGAGAGAGAGAGAGAGAGAGAGAGAGAGAGAGAGAGAGAGAGACTCTTATAGGGGGCTAGACTCCTGCAGATCCATAATGTTCAAAGTCATATGTATGGTCTCTAGTCACAAGAGCTTGTGACTAAATAATAATTAGCAATTGTTTTTAAACACTGAATGAGATCAGATACAATGGAGTTTGCATAACCAAATACAACCTTACTCCTATGTACCATTTCAAAACATGTAACAATAAAGACATCTTGAACCTCTTGGAACGTGATTTAAAGGGAAATAAATGCCAAGCGATCACTTTCATGTTTGTATATCAATCTACAGTATGATGGATCTTTAATCCAGGGAATGTCATCTGAACGCATCTGACTGTGTCATTTTTAGATTTCTTTGGCTATTCAAATATTCAATTCGATATTTTTTGGAAAGAATCATGACAATTTGTGCAAATCTTTGAATATATATATTTTAAAACGAACATTTGTAACTCAAATATTTTTTTTCTGGGGGATTCTACTAATGTCTTCTAAATCCTAACAAAAATCCTATGAAAACGTATGTTGCTATAATATCACTGGTTTTCATGTCAAGGACCACAAAATGATATGTATTTGGCCGCGGACACCCATCTCAAAATATGTTATTCCAGGGACCCCCCAGCAGCAAAGATTTGAGTAAAAAATTGTAGCTTAAATGTTTTTTATATACATAATACTCAAAGATTTGCACACATTTTCACGATTTTTCCAATCCATATTTTTTTGAATATAAAAAAAAAAGAAAATAGCCCAAAAAATCTAAAAATGACACAGATGCGTTCCCGGATTGAAATGATTAATGGGTTTCCACCTGTTTTCCTGTTTCCAGGGTGCTGGTGTCCAGAGGGCTGTGTGATGAGCCACACCCAGCAGTGTGTGTTGCCAGAGGATTGTGTGTGTGAGGTGGCCGGGGTGCGTTACTGGCCGGACCAGCAGGTGAAGGTGGACTGTGAGATCTGCGTGTGCGAGAGAGGAAGGCCTCAACACTGTTGGCCCAACCCACAGTGTTCAGGTCAGTAAGGTCAACGCACGCACGCACACACACGCACACACACACGCACACATAGTACAAAATGTGTAAATATGTGCTTGTGCATTATACATTACACAAGGTTATTATAGTATTTTTAGTGTATTATAGCATTTACTTTTATTTCACTATTTTTCAATTTCAGTTTAGTTTTGATAACTTTTTAAAGCAGGTTTGCTAGTTCCATAATGTTTTAAAGGCTTTGTTTTAGTTGAGTTTTCATTAGTGCATAAACTACAGGTCAGCGTTCAATACCATAATCCCCCTCACACTAGACACCAAGCTACGGAGTATAGGTCTAAACCCAAGCCTTTGCAGCTGGATTCTCGACTTCCTGAGCAACGTCAGTTGGTGAGACTTCTGCCCCCCTGACCCTCAGCACAGGAGCCCCTCAGGGATGCATTTTGAGCCCCCTTCTCTTATTTATCTGCATGTATATAGAATATACTGTGAAGTTGTTTACACAAAGTTAGGTGACAGCCACTGAAGAAGAATGCTGTGTATACAACATACCAAGTGTTTTTTCTTTATTTTTATGCACATTTGATTTGATGATGCTCTTTTCATTCTTGTTGCACTCTTTCTTTAAATCTTTTTACGTTTTTCTTTATTCTATTGTCATTACTTATGCTGCTGCATTGTCTGAAGGAAGCCGAACCAAAATAAGTTTTACTCTTATGTACCTGTACACAAGATGTAACAATAAAGTACAACCTTGAACCTTGAACCTTGAGTTTTAATGTTTTCGTTTTTTTGTTTGTGTGTGTAATATGGATTAGTCAGGGGTGAGATTCAACATGGTCAGAAAGCAGATCTTCAAGCTCACAAAACATCGCATCGATTGATTCTTGACAAGGACTAAAACTAAGGACAGTTTCTCTATGGTTTTAGTTAGTTAGTTTGGTAAATACACAAAATATGTTTCTGTTATTTATTGCTTTTTTTGGTAAAGACTCAACAGCTAGCTAACTGTAAACAGTGGTGTAAAGTATCGTTGCTGTCCGGCAGAAACCAGCCAACTCCATTTTGACACTTTTGCATTTCTTCCCATAAATCAGGGCCATTGAACACTCTTTACGTCTGTGTGTTGGTAAAAAAAATATTGAACCAATGAAAAGCATTAAAAAGCACTTCTGCTAACTCCATTGGATCCTCAAACTTTCTGCTAAACCAGCTAACTCCACCAAAGGGAGGTGGAGTTAGCTGGTTTTGCTGACTCCAGGCTCCACCCCCTTTTGACCTGCAACCTCATTGTGAGCTTGGAGGTCCATTTAACTGTTATAATCAATGATGAACAAAACCTCCTGACTCCATTTTTGTTTTGTTTTTTTCATTTCCTGAAAAATGAACATTTTGGAGTTAGCTGGTTGCTGCTGGACAGCTGAGATATATAAGTGTAGTGTAAGTACATATAAGTACTGTACTTTACAAGTAAGTACCATTTTGAGGTATTTTTTACTATTTACACTACTTACTTCTACTCCACTACATCTCAGAAATAAATATTGTACTTTTACTCCACTACAATTATTTGAAAACCTTTGTTACTAATTACTTTGCAGATTATTATAGATTATTATATAATATTATTACAATTATTATATTATAAAACCAGCATTAAGCACTTAAGCCCTATTTTATACATAGGCTATTTGAAAATAGCAGATCTACAAGCTCATAACGCGCCGCATCGCGATGCATTGTGAGCTTGTAGATCTGCTATTTTCACTATTCATCATACAATGAAGTATATTCTGTCCAATCCCAGGCCCTGGTGAAGATGGAGTGCTTCCAGAGAGACACAGCGTCCGTCCAGCCAACAGGAAGGAGGAGGAGGCAAGGAAGCACATTATGGACAATACCTCTCTTATTGTATCACAAGTTAAGAATAGTTTAACCTTTTATCAGCTTTTTGTCAGCTGCAGCCAAGATAAAGTCAGCTGTCTTCAATAACTCTATGGAAAGTAGCCTACCGGACATTGATAACGTTTTGAACTAGCAGTTGTAGAATTGAATTTCAATGTTGAAATTAATCAGCATTGAGCAACATGCGTAAACACTGTTAGCCTGAAGTAAGAGAGATATTTGGTTTGCTTGTTGGTGTTACAAATCTCAACTACATTTATGTCAGCAAGATGAAAGACAAGTTGAACACAGTTCAAAGATGATACTGAGAATAGTGGTAGGGGGTGGTGTACATGGCACTTTTTAGACAGGTGGGCACTCTGGCTTGGCAAAGAGAGATGTTAAATATGTCTGTGAAGACATCTTTCAATTGCTCAGCACAGCACTTCAGCACACAGCCTGGGATATGATCTGGACCAGCAGCTTTCTGTGGGTTGTTATCTGTGAACACCCTCTCTACACATTGTCTGCAGTCACTTGCAGCGTCTGGTTGTTAAAAGGCTGTGCCGACATGTGTGGTGCTCTCTTATCTCCACAACCTCAAAACGAGAAACAACTGTATACAGGTTATTTGTGAGGGAGGGGTTATTGCTCATAACCTGTGCTGCCTGCAGGCCTGCAGCGTCACAAAGCCTCAGCAGGGAGCAAACCTCCCCCGTTAGCCACGGCTTGTTGATGGAATGCACCTCGACAGTTTTTTTGGTGGTCCCATCCTCAATGCACTTACTACATTATAATCCCAACACAGCCTCTGCATATTCCTCTAGATGTACAGTATACAGTCCCCAGTTGTTGCAGCATCCTTAAAGTTGCTCCTCTCGGTGCGTTGTAGAGCTGTCATAGCCTCCTGTGGCCACACTCTCATTTCCTCCACTACCGATGGCTCTTGTCTCACCCTGGGCCTGTATGCAGACTTCAACCAGATAGCTAAGTTCTCAGAGCTGCCAATATGGGATGGGGGGCTGCAGTGTATGCATTTTTTGGTGCCTGTATAAAGATGGTCCAGTGTATGTTCCCCTCTTGTAGGACATTTGATGGACATGCTGATGGAAATATCCAGGTTGGCCTGGTTGAAGTCCCCTGCAGTAATATAAAAAAGCCTCAGGGTGGGCCGTTTGTATCTGACTAAGAATGTTATACATTTCTCCCATTGCCTTTTTAACATCTGCACTGGGGAACATACAGTACTTACACTGCAGTAATGATGATAGCTGTCAGCTCACGTGGTAAGTAAAAAGGTCTACATTGGACGACAATTTGCTCTACATCAGGAGAACAGGATTTGGAAATCATTCTAGCGTCTGAACACCATGAATTGTTTGTATAGACAGCCAGGCCTCCTCTACTAAGTTTACCAGATGATCATGTCACTCTGTCAGCCCTATGGAGTGTTAGCCCTGCTAGCTCTACTCCAGAGTCTACTATTTTATCCGTTTACCACGTCTCTGAAAGAATGTAGACGCAACAGTTATTATTTAGTCACAGGCTCTTCTTAATACTTTTCATTGGCTAAATCTTAATACAAACCCACAGACTGACTTGTCACTGACTGACTGTCACGTTCAACGTTTTCAAAAGTAGCAAAAATGGCTGATCTACAAGCTTGTAGGTCAGCTATTTTTGCTACTTCTGCATGACACTGTAGTAGGGCATTCATGTATTTAAAACATCTATACATATGCAGTATATACATTGCTGCCTGACAACAACAATGTATCACAGGATGTAACTTTTTTTTTAACTATTTTAATCCTAGCTTCTCTATTCTGGAGCAAACATTCACATAAAATAGTTGTAGATCCTCTATTTTTGGCAATTGAATTGAATTGAATAATGACTGTTTCTATTATATCCCTCTCTCACTATCCTCTCTCTTTAAGATTTACCTCATTGCTCTAAAATCAGCTGTAAATTATAGGAATTATGTTTTGGCAACTGAGTCCTTTCAGTTCATATGGTGAATATTTTGTTTCCAGGCAGCCTAAGCCTTGCTTTTTTATTGAGCTGTGATTTGCTTATTAATTGTTTTTGATTGGCAGTGATTAACCTATTTTGTCCTGTTGATTCCAGGAAGCCAGACAGAGGGGCTGAGCTATGAGGACCTTGTGAAGGAACACCTACAGCTGTGGCAGAAGAAGGCAACTCTTGGAGGAGAAGAGGCCTAACAGCTGGACGACCCACAAAGCCCCCCCCCCCGCGCCAAAACACACACACACACACACACACACACACTCACACACACACACACACACACACACACACACACACACACACACACACACACACACACACACACAAACAATGGGACAGTGCATTCATTGTAAAAAATAGCTTCTTCTCCTAGACTAGCCTGACTGTGACCCCACAGAGAATACTTGATGCTACGATGAAAATACTTGATGAAACTACTTCATGCTCTGAATCTCAGCAGGTCTACTCCTACTTTTTATTTATTTATTTTAAAATAAAATAAATCACCACTCCCCCTGAAATAATTAGTTGGGTCATCTGTGGCACTTCCGTGACCGTGGAGAGCGAAGGTCCGTTTCTCAATGGATTTGTCATCTAGGAGGGTTATTAAACAAATTTATCCGGGGTGTATTTTTAAAAGGGGCGGGGAAAATCTGTGAGAGACCAAAATCCAAAATGGCGACCATGAAAATGAACTTTTTAATGGTTTGACCTACAAAGATGCACAATACATGGTTTCAGAGCTTATTTTGGTCAAGGAACACATATTTGGCGTTTATATTGATGGGTTTCCTGTTTGTAAACATGAGAGGATGATGCGCGCGCAGTGGCGGGATGAGCCTGTAGAGGGCGCTATTACCCGCAGCAGCTCTGGCCATTGTACATTCAAAAAATAAATGGTCTTCACCAGGTTTAATGAAAGTAGATTAAATGATGCAGTTTGTAATATCTTCTTTACTCAATAAAAATGATTTGTCGGAAGTTGGATCTGTTTGTATATAATAGCAGCATTATGCCTATTATGCCTATAATAGCAGCATTATGCCTATCTAAATCCCGAAAATAACAATAGAGTGAATGGCGCTTCCGGTTCGTTCTCCCCCGCGCATGCGCAGATTGCGCACTCTGCTCTGTGATGACGTCGCGCGGAAACCCATCTATAATGATTTGACCTATTGTTGACCTTCAAATGCAAAATGGCTGCCAATTATGAGCTCCAAAAGGCTTTTTTTCTTTTTTCTTTCAAAATTGTCACAGAGCCCTCTTATTAGGCTCTAATGAAAGCTCTGCTCATGATGAGTTGAATAATATACAGTATATGTACACAGAAGTAATCTCTGAGGTCAATAAAGTAAATGTTTGTGTGTAAACAACAGTTACTGATTTGCAGTTTCCCATTAAATAGTGTAGGCTACTGAGAATATGGTGTCCAGTTCATCCCATCATAATTAGCACTATAGCCTAACATAAAATAGTATTCTGTATGCAAAGCTAGAAAGGTTTGTTGCTTGAGGTGGATTTAAATGTCAACTCATTTGTCACCCTTATTTTGTAGTATTGCTCCCAGTGTTTCCTGGCTCCCAGTGTTTCCTGTCTGCCTAGTTACTTTTACCTGCCTTGTCTAACCAGTCTTGTGATTTTGTCAGTGTTTCCACCTGTGTCCTCCTAGTCTCCCAGCCTATCCCAGTGTTGATTGTCTGTTGAGTTCACCTGTGTCCTATTAATCCCTGTCTATTTAAGCCCTGTGCTTGCACTGTGTTCTTGTCGGTCTGTAGACCTTTGTCATGTGAGGTTGTTAGTCCTTGGTTTTTGTGCTCAAGAATCTTGAACATTTGATTTTGGATAAGAAACTCTCTCCAGAGCAGGATGCACCGCACGCCCCATCTGTAGTGCTTTCCTCGTAGTGCTTGGTCTACCAACCCCTCCACTACTACCCCTGCTGTAACCAGAGTGTCTGCTATTCCAGAGCCCTTGAATCGCTTGTAGATGGCATAGATGTAGGACATCAGCTGGTGGAAAGGGACGAGGATTGGGAGGATGTCCTTGAACATTTCTGGATTCTCCGCCTTGAGCTGAGTGAGCGTCTTGTAGGTGCAGGTCACCAACAAGAAAGGAGAATGGAATATTCTTCTGCCGCATGGCCTCCACATGTTTCTCCATGATGTCATTCACCACTGCTTGAAGGTTCATTGTATGTGTGGTAATAAGGCTTGCTCTTGTAGGGTGGGGGATGACAGCAGGACTGGGCGTGGTCTTGTACCATGATTGTCTACACGAGACAGTGCATGTATCACAGAGCGATAGTAAAGATCTGGTAGACACTCTGCACAAGAGCGGTGTCTGCATCAGCTATGCAGATACAGTACACTGCTCCTCTATGACCATTGGGCTCTGATGGATGTGGAGGCATCAGCAACCTGCCCACAGGAGATCGCAGACAGCAAGCCAGCTATTGTGATCATCGACAATGACGACTTCAAGATTGACACTATGACAGGTGACTCTACAGGAGTCCATCGAACAAATGTTATGTACATGCAGCCAGAGAGCTATAAAAAGAAACCAGGCGAAGAGACTGCTGAAAAGCTCACCAAGAAGAAGGAAATCTCTGCACAGCTAAAGCAGAAGTGTGCAGAACTGACAAAGGTTTGCCAGTACAGATAACCCCCTGGTAGCAAGAGTGAGCCACCTGCTCGTCCCAGGGTAGATCCACCAGTGAATGGGTCAGCTCCGCAGCGCGCTCGCTCTGTCATGCACTGTCTCGTGTAGACAATCATGGCACAAGACCACCACCTGAAGACCAGCAAGTTCGAGGATACAGTGGTGCCCAGTCCTGCTGTCATCCACCACCCAACAAGAGCAAACCTTATTACCACACAACATACAATGAACCTCCAAGCAAGTCAGTGGTGAATGACATAATGGTGAAACATGTGGAGGCCATGCGGCAGAAGAATATTCCATTCTCCTTTCTTGTTGGTGACCTGCACCTACAAGACGCTCACTCAGCTCAAGGCGGAGAATCCAGAAATGTTCAAGGACATTTTCCCAATCCTCGTAACTTTCCACCAGCTGATGTCCTACATCTATGCCATCTACAAGCGATTCAAGGGCTCTGGAATGGCAGACACTCCTAAGTCCAAGATTCTTGCGCACAAGGACTAACAACTTCACATGACAAAGGTCTAAACACCAACAAAAACACAGTGCAAGCACAGGGCTTAAATAGACAGGGATTAATAGGACACAGGTGAACTCAACAGACAATCAACACTTGGATAGGCTGGGGGACTAGGAGGACACAGGTGGAAACACTGACAAAATCACAAGACTGGTTAGACAAGGCAGGTAAAAGTAACTAGGCAGACAGGAAACACTGGGAGCAATACTACAAAATAAGGATGACAAATGAGTTAACATTTAAATTCACCTCAAGCAACAAACCTTTCTAGCTTTGCATACAGAATACTATTTTATGTTAGGCTATAGTGCAAATTCATTTTTGGTTCATTATGAAAATGTGATGGGATGAACTGGACACCATTTTCTCAGTAGCCTACACTATTTAATGGGAAACTGCAACTCAGTAACTGTTGTTTACACACAAACATTGACTTTATTGACCTCAGAGATTACTTCTGTGTACTTATACTGTATATTATTCAACTCATCATGAGCAGAGCTTTCATTAGAGCCTAATAAGAAGGCTCTGTGACGATTTTGAAAGGAAAACCTTTTGGAGCTCATAATTGGCAGCCATCTTGCATTTGAAGGTCAACAATAGGTCAAATCATTATATAAACACCAAATATGTATTCCTTGACCAAAATAAGCTCTGAAACCATGTATTGTGCATCTTTGTAGGTCAAACCATTAAAAAGTTCATTTTCACGGCAGCCATTTTGGATTTTGGTCTCTCACAAATTTTCCCCGCCCCTTTTAAAAATACACCCCGGCTAAATTTGTTTAATAACCCTCCTAGATGACAAATCCATTGAGAAACGGACCTTCGCTCTCCACGGTCACGGAAGTGCCACGGATGACCCAACTAAATGGTGAACTTAAATCAAAATAAAATACAATTCCTGTGTCATTGTTGATTTATTAACCACTAGAATGCAGGATAGGTGGGCACTATGGACACTATGGACAATGGACATCTGGCCACCTCTAGCCACCTCTAAAATGGACTATTTTGTCCAAAATGTAAAAAAGAAAAAAATGTTTGAAAAATGGTCTTAAGTAAGGTAAAGTATACATTATGTGAACATGCATGGCATATCAATATCAGACTTAATTGTATCCTTCAACTTCTTGTGTATGCCCCAAAATGACTGGATATACGGGTTTTGTTGCAATTTGTAGCAATTGTAGAAATATTAGACCTTAATTGTCGAATGTTTAAGCATGTTCTTATCATGTATACTTTACTTTACTTAAAAACATTTTTGCTAATATTTTTTTTTTAGACGTTTTAGATCTGCTATTTTTGGCCCAAAAATAATCGCGTAGTCTCTCGACATTTAAATTAAATACAGGGTTCCCACGGTCATGAAATTCCTGGAAATATTTTGAAATTATAAAAACAGTTTTCCAGGCCTGGAAAAGGTTGGAAATTAATCAAATGTTTTGGAAAATCTTTGGCTATTGTGTCTGTCGGGTGGAAATGTCCAGGATTCAAATTCTAAAATGGCAAAAGTAGCAGATCTACTTGTAGATCTGCTACATTTGATGCTTTTGTGTGATGCTGTATGATTTACGAAAAAACACTAAAAGGTAAACTACGGAGATAAGAGGTTTCTGCCCGACAGCAACAAAATACATTGTTTTTGTCTAACATTACATGAAAGATGGGTAAAATGCAGTGTTACTCGATACGTTGTTAGCTTGTAGATCTGTTCTTTTTGTCACGTGACACCTTCGCTCGAGTCTGTCTTGGGGCATTGATGGCACACTGGTTTAAGAGTCTCTATTGCACTGTATGATTTCTATAGTCCTGGAAATGGGGTAAAATACTTTAGAAAAGTTATGGAAACGTTTTTAAAATTCGTTGTTAAAAATGTGTGGGAACCCTGTAAATAAATAAATACATGAAATATTTTAATATAATTTTCTATGTAGGGCCTACAATCACTATCCTATATTAATTAAGACCGGGGAAGCATCTCTGTCATTTTAAGATTTCTTTGGCTATTCAAAAATAGCAGATCTACAAGCTCATAGCGCGGCACAGAGCGCTGCGCTATGAGGTTGTAGATCTGCTATTTTTTAAAATGTGTGCAAATCTTATATAATATATATATTTTTAAAGCAAACATTTGTAACTCAAATCTTTGCTTCTGGGGGATTCTACAAATGTCTTCTAAATCCTATAAATATATAATATCACTGCTATAATATCAGTGGTTCTCAAACTTTTGTCATGTCAAGGATCCCCATATGTATGTATTTGTCCGCGGACCCCCCCACCCCCCCATCTCAAAATATTGTGTCCCAGGGACCACCCAGAAGCAAAGATTTGAGTTAAAAATGTATATTACATATTCAAAGATTTGCACACATTTTCACGTTTTATTTTTTATTTATTTTTTCAAAATAGCAGATCTACAAGCTCATAGCGCGGCATAGCTCTGTGCCGCACTATGAGCTTGTATATCTGCTATTTTTGAATAGCCAAAGAAATCTAAAAATGACACAGATGCGTTCCCGGTCTTAATGGGTTAAAATGGCATAATCCCTATTGGGTCGACGGTGGACGTCAGAAATGTAACATCCGGACTTGCAAGACACACAATTGCTCTGATCCGTGCCAAACTTGGTACAAGCACTGTTCAGGGGTCTGCCAGGACAATAGTCACACCAGGGACCACGTTGTACAACCCAGCTGCTGCCAGGGGCCGTACATTGCACCCGTATGGGCGTTACAGCAGCGTTTAAAACTTTAAATGGCCATAACACGTGACCATTTCTCTGATCAGCGCAATATTGGACTAGATTTGAAGGCTGCATAGTGTGTGTACTATGCGCTAACATAATTGTCCCCCACCCTGAGGAAAACACTGTTACATACTGTAAATGTGGGTATGTATGAACATGTAGTTCATTTAAGGGTCCAGTAGGTTTCCTATAAATAAAACATGCACTCATAATGTTCCCCAAATGGTTCAATTGCCACTGCTTTCCATCATGGAATAAACAATAGGTTATATTCATTGACACATATTGATGTAACATAGTTTACAATGACTTGTGTTGTTTGGTTGATTTGAATACTGGTATTTTCAGGACAAAATGTTTCAGCATTGGCTCTTCCTCATGGTATTACTACTACTTATGGTACTACTACTTATCTACAATAATAAATATGATTTTCTCCAGTTAACACTTAAAATAATGTGTTTGTGGGGGGAGGCATAGTAGAAGGAGACTGGTGGTGGTCAGTCCGGTACAGACGGACTGACCGGTGTCCGCTCTGACATGGGTTCATTTTGTCCCTATGCAACAGGCCTTCTCAAAGAAGACACAGAACAGGGAATACACATTATAGCTGAGACTCAATGAAAAGAGAGTGAAAACACATTTAGCAGGGGTTACTCTAGTACTGCTCAATGGGTGATTGTTTCAGTAATTGTATTGCTGTGTTTTAATAGGCTACCAGTTTGACTGAAATATCCACTGCTCCAGTGTAAGTTGTTTTTGTTTGTTTGTTTGTTTGTTTGTTTGTTTGTTTCTTTTTTTGGGGGCAGATACTGCTGTTGCTGCTCTTACTATCATTAGACATTAGACAGGTTTGGGCTGCTTCACGGCCCTCACATCTAGGCCTGATCAAAATAAAAGAGATGCTGCGGCCAAAAAGAAGGAAAGCTGCTGTGGCTAAAATGTTAAGATGTAGTAGGAAATGTAGTTTCATATTAATTGTACAATATGTAAGTACATTGAAGGCGGGGAAAGAAGCCTATATTATAGCCAGAGCTCTGATCAACAGTCTGGGGCAAGTTTCAGGGCAAGTGGAGTGTTCGTGTCACCGTGACCAACCCCTGACACATTTTGGAGGTCATTTCAATTAAAGTAGTAGGATATGTAGGCCATTGGCAAACTTTGAGAGATGCCTAAGCATAATTCAGAGACTGTACTTCATTCATAGACTTATATTTGTTTGTAGATCTATTCATATATTCACTGGTGATAGATGTATATATTCACTGTACATTGTATATGTATTGTTAGACTGTACATAATTATTTTCACTTTTTCAGAGATCCACCGCAAATGCAGATCAGTCTATCTATTATCTATTAGACATATCTATATATCTAGATACGTCTATCTAATCTATTATTTCATCTTGGATTGGAAAAAATGTACCTTGTATTTCATTCTAACTAATGCTGCTGCAATTATGATAAATCCACACACTTTTTACTACTTTTCTTTATTTTTTTTATCTTACTCTGTATGAGATGTAATAAATAGACATCTTGAATATTATGACACCTGAACTTATCTTTCCTATAGTGATCAAACAAGATTTATCTCAAGTCTGAGAACACTGTTCCAGAGGATAATTTACAGCAAATAACTCGGGAGCATTTACATATACAGTACAACATTGTGACAACAAACATACATCGTCACTGTTGGGTGGAAACCTTGTATGTCCAAAACCGTTTCCTTTTTACTAAGCCCATTTAAAAATATCTAAAATAGTGAAAATAGCCGATCTACAAACTGACAACACGTCGACACGTTGTGGGCTTGTAGATCTGCTAAAATAGTGAAAATAGCCTATCTACATGCTGACATCACGTTGACACGTTGTCGGCTTGTAGATCTGCTATTTTCACTACTTTTGTGCAACAAAAGTTTACAAAAAAGTACTTCTGTAGGTGGCAGAGGGCTCACACTTGCACAATAATAATAACACATTATTATTAAGTTACAACAACATTACAAATGAAAAAAATACACAAAGTGCAAAGTTACAGTAGGGAAAGGCAAACCTCTTTAACGCTGCTTATTTCTTATTTCTTATTTTGTCTGCTAGCCACTTGTCATTAAAGTATTTATTTATTTTTCAACAAATAAACATGACATAACAGACACAAACCAACAACACAACAGTACAACTAAATTAAGAAACAAAAAACTTAAACACAACAAAAACAGGCAGGCATACCTAAGCTAAGCGGACAACACCCCCTACACCTCTTTATTATCAGTTGTGATTACATATCAATTGTGATTTGTTTCAATATATGATCAATGCAGCAAACCCTTTATACAAAAAGATGGAACTTCCCTTTTACATTGTTTATCCTGGCAATCAGATATTCATAAGATGCAGTCTCAGTCGGGTTGGGTCCAATCTGCCAGCCCTGGTGTACACGAGCTCTTCCAATTCCTTAATATCAGCCTAGCTGCAGTAATGAGCCCTGCAGTTATCAGTGCACATTGACCTTTGCTGACTCCTTGTGGCAAAAGTGTGTCTCCTAGGAGACAGAACAGTGGAGATTCGGGCAGTGTTTGTCCCAACCAGTCCCTCCCCCAGTTTCCTCAGAACTTCTTTCCAAAAAGGTAATACCACAGGGCATTCCCAGAAGGCGTGTAAAAATAGTAAAAATAGTATTGGATTATCAGTCCAATACTATGCCCTTGGAAACTTCTCAGGAGAGAAGACCGGTGTACTGTTAGCAGGTATTGCATATAGACTTGGCAACTGTTCTTGGTAACTATGCTTAGTTGAAGTCAAGTTGACATTGACAATAGCCTGTGATAAGAGATTAGCATACTGTAATATATAATATGGCATTTCCTCAGGAATAAGAAAGTGACAGCCAGAAGTACAATGTTTTGGACAACAGTCATTCATTATAAAAAATATTTATTACACAAGCAAAAATACATCGGCCAAAGAAATGTTTCTATCAAAAATGTCCATCCAAGGTACTCCAGACTTTTTTTGTGAAGTGTTAAAATGACTAGCTACTATTTTGCAATGACATATTTTCTGAAATATCAAAACCTCCATTGGTAAATGTCCCAGAGAAACATTTGTTGTGATTTTGAGTTTCCAAGGCTGTAGGCACTCCTGTTTTGTTGATGAGTGAGGTAGCTAGCTAATGATGTTTATGGTTTTTATTCAGCATAGGTAGCAGTAGGGTAGTTTTAACAGATACAGTAAGACTTATGCCTTTTTTATCTTTCTTACATACAGGGACAAACAGTACAATACGAAGCAATTCACACCCAACATAACGTTTAACACACAAGGTACAAGGCTGGTTCAGTTTTAAACAACACTTAATTCTCCCCATACCCTCCCTCCCTCATGGGTCCTTAGTCACCGGTGTGGCTATGCCAGGTGTGCATAGTTTAACTAAGCATATAGGCTACTGTGTATAAATCAAAGTCTGCAAATACTTTTGACACACATCCCCGGGTATGGACTAGTAAGTTAGAGAAAGCATGTCTCTGGAAATCCCAAGAGATAAGCCACAGGAAAATTCCTCATAAAAAAAAAGGGGGGGGGGGGGGAGAATCCTTCAATATTTATTTATTTTAACTTCCATTGGCAACAGTGCAACAAACTTTAACAGTGAGAGGTCAACACACCAAAGCTCTCTGAAGAACAGTCATAGGAACATCTCAACTACAACTATTAGTAAAAAAAAAAGAATTGCAAATATTAAGAACAATATGTCAAACTTTTGTAATAAGTAAAATGTTTCTTGTCAAACGGGATTAAATCAGCGACCTCATAAGCCAGCTGGGAGGTGGAGAAAAGAAGAGAGAAGAGGGTTCTCTGGAAATCGAAGAACGCCAACGACCGTCCCTGTTGGAGGAGCAAGCGAGGACAGAGAGAACACATACGGTACTTGAGTCAAAGTATAGATACGCTTGGTCAAATACAGTATTACTCTACGATTAGTGAAAGTTTCTCTGTTCAATTTGAACTTGAGTTAAAAGTATTGGAGTACTTGCTTTTAAAAACACTAGGTATTCAAAGGTGCTTATTTTTTTTTATTTTTTTATTTACAAATTACAAAGTACATTTTCTTTTGAATATCAATGTATTTAAAATGTACACATTTTACAAACAAATTCAATATTTTCCAGAAAGTTAAAAAGATGTCAAAGGTTCCATTCCCGGCCCCGGCAATGTATTTACATGTATTTATTTGTATTCAGCGAGCGACACAATCGTGTGATGAAGCATACATTGTGTGTGTGTGTATGTGTGTGTGCCTGCACAACATAGAGGCGCACATGCCTCTTACAGTAATTGGACCAACATCATCATTATTAGGGCTGGGCAATATGTCTCCAAATCAAGATCACGATTATTTCAAACTTTTGCCTCGATAACGATTATAATTTTTTTAATTGCGAAAATAGCGACACATTGTGAAGCTGTGAGCTTTTAGATCGCCTATTTTCAATAGTTTTGTACTAGTTTTGCCACCATTGAACAACAAAGTAAAAAGGTTTAGTGGTTAATTATAATTAGGCTAATCGTAGTCGGAATAGAAACAATCTATTACAATGTAGTGGTGTCGATTCGTTGATATATATAAGCCTCGCTTCTCTATTATTATTGTTATTATTATGTTTTATTATTATTATGAGTCTTGATATATTTTCGGTTAATTGCCCTATTATACAGTATTTAGTCAGAGTGCTATGGTTATGGTGGACTGGGTTGGTGCTCTACCTGGCAGAGGAGTCAGTGGTTTATGGACTCTGGACACTCTGGGCTCCATAGTCTGCATAGTCCTGGAAGAAAACATAAAATGAGGGTGTCAACATATAGAAACTGTGATTTAAAAAATATATAGTCAGTTGATCATACAAACTCATAACTATGCTCAACAATAAAAATCAAACAAGCCCAATGGCAATTCAAATATTTTGTCTCTAGCTGAGTCTTTTTCAACTGTTGGGTTGGGACTCAAAAGTGAGTTGCAAAATTATCTGACAGTTGTCATAGAGAAAGAATAACCTCAAATATTGTGTCATGTGATATTTCAAATCCCTGGCTGAGAGTGCATGGTTAATGCAAGATGCAGGGTGGTCCTGGTGTCAAACCATTTGAGATGCTCTGCTCCATGCGGCACAAAGGACAGTGCAGATGGTCAACCAGTGCCATCTAGTGGCCATACCCTGAGTAATGCAGACTAAAGCCAGCTGATGATATCCAGAGCAAAAATTCATATGTGACATACATGCTGTTACTCCCCATCTAGGGGGAAAAGGGATGCAACATAAAGTGGAACCTGTTTTCACTTACCCTACCTAAAGGTAGGTACCTAAAGGTAGGGTAAGTGATTTTCTTCTGTTAAAATAAGTGTTAAATAGCTCTATATTCTGATAGTACTCATTGCTATAGTTAACTGCTTTATTAAACAGAAAATGAATTTTCAGTGCTCTATCCTGATTGGCTTACATTTTTTCATCTACCTGAAAATGTACTATATTAATCTGTTTACTAAAGAGCTGGAGGCACCCCTGTGACAGAACAAACGCTCTGTAGCAATGATTACTATCAGAATATAGTACTTTATAAATGTTTTTATATAGTACCTTTTAAACAAAAAAACAACAACAAAATTATAACAAAACCCTACTTATTATCTACTCTAATTTAACCTAACAATACATGACTCATACAAAAAGCTGGCTTCACTCTATTGAAAGTCAGATTTTGGTGGGGATCTACAAGCTCACAACACGTCACAGGTCACATGCGTTGTGAGCTTGTAGATCTGATATTTTCGGTGCAGCTCTAGCAGCCAAGTATAAATGAAGCCTAAGAATGCCTCTCCACTTCTACACATTTTGGAGAGCTGTGAGTTAAGAGAAAGAGCTTCCTCTTACTCTTAACTCTTCATGCAGTTGATATTCTCAAATACCCTACCTCTCATAACGTAAGAATGTGGTGAATCCATAGCCTTATTGTACCATTCTTTATATGTGTCTGTAGTTAGACACATTTATATCCATTTGGAGTTCTGAGGATGCATGGACAGAACGCACTGGCATTGCCATGCTTTAATAAATAATAACCTAACTGAGAATCAGCAAGTGAATATTAAGTTGATATGTCAAGATATCACAGATGTCTGTTGGACATGAGACATTACAGTTATTCTGACTGCAGCAACGGCCATGCACTGCATTTGGACATCTCTCGTTTCTGAGCTGAAATACGAGCATTTTCCCCGGATATGGTGGCTGCAGCCTGGTTGAGCTGGTGAAAACTTCTTCACATAGATCGGCTCTGAAAACGTAACCCTTTGGGAGCTGGTACATCTATCGTGTTTGTTTCTACACAAAGCCATACGATGGATTATAATGGATATAAAACTTCTGTGACCGCTTGAAAAGGTTATAAAACACGAAATTCGCTGGCACTGTGAGTATATTATGAAAATACTCTGGCAGTCAAAGAGTTAAAACAACCAGTCATTAATGTGTAAGTGTTAAATGGCTTTATATTATGAATAGCACTGTAATAATAATAATTACTATAAAATCTCCATGTCTCTTCAGCTCTTTATAAACAGAAAATGCATATTTACTCTTTTATTATTTTTTCTTTGTTTTAACCCAAAAATATGACTTGCATTACATTTTACTAGGGCCTTCAAATACAGTACTTTTCAACAGACAGAAGGCAAGTGACCTTTTTACTTTTGGAAAATAATATTGAAGAAACTGTTAACTGGTTAATGTGTCCCGTCACTTTAAAAGCGTAATTTATACTTCATCGTACGACGGACAAACATAGCCAATCTACAAGCTCACACCGCATCTGATCGCACCACGTTGTGAGCTTGTAGATCTGCAATTTTCAGCAACGATAGACTGAGAAGACGTTGCACATTGAATATGTCACGCTAGGCGACACAAGCCACTCGCAGGGAGAGTTTCCCAAACTGATTATTATCAATTGGATTATTAATATTGTCAACGGAGACTTGCTACCAGGCTGGGCTGCATGCACCAGATACGTACATACATTGGGTAGAAGAGGACGAGCGAAACTTTTCACTCGTAACACCATTGTTCCACCGCACATGTAACCACAACAACGACCCAAACACCCGAGTGTACAAATGGAACCAAATGGACCCTTACGGCCCCCTTAAAAATGGCGATGTATCCAATAGTGAGCCAATCGAATTCCTATTTCTCGTTTCCCTAGCCGCTATACCCGATAACAGGCTCGACAAGCCCAAAGCTTATTGATACCCAGGTCTCGATAAAACCGGGTTGGACCCGGACCCGGTTTTCGAGCTCCATCCCTACCCATGACTAATTCAGGCCGTGTTGCACCAGGCGCTAACACATTTCGCCCACATAATGCGCCCTGTAGAGAGTCAAATTGGCGTGGACACACACCCCCAATGACCCATGGTGCAAAGTTCTGTCACTGAGTATAACACACAGACTGTGAAGAGTCACCTGACTGACCTGTTGTGTCCTTGGTTCTCCTGGCCAGAGAGGTGCAGCGCCCTGTGAGGGAGAGAGAAGGGGTCAAAGGTCAAACAGATTAAATACATGCTTATATGTGCACAGGGAGGGGGCAGTGGGAGGAAGAACAGGTGTATGTAACTATTCCAGGGCAGTGCTGTTTTAATTTCAAGGACCCGCCATGACTCAGAGAGTGCACAAATGGAACCAAATATCTCTCTCTCAGTATTAGAATTGATTATGACAGAACCACAATGGAAACAAGACTTTTCTGTGTTATCATTGCTTGTGTAATTGTACTTGCTGTACTGTTTGCAAACTGTTAAAGTATCAAAAACTAAAAGATAGCAAAGAAAAAGAAGGGTCTATTTGGTTACTAACTATCAATCATTTAGCTTTGGACCCCCTGAAACCCTCTCAATGACCCCTGTGGGTCCATGGACCCTACTTTGAGAACCAGTGGTCTAGGGCCTTTTTCTCACGTGCAAGACCATTATGTGCTCCACCACAGGAGAGCAGCTGGGACCAAGAGGGAAATAGCAAGAGTCGCATTCTGCGGTTTACTTCCCGTTTCTGCGTGACGTAGGTGGACGCCTTTTTAGGAGACAGGAAGCAGCTTGGAGTCTATTGATTCCAATGGAAGAGTGAACGTGAACACAGCTTCTGAACCATTCTTTAGCTCCATGGTTACTGAACTAAATATTGGACCCGATCGTCACAAGACACACAATATGTACAAGATTTTCATACTAAAATACTAACATTTGTGATACAAATGAGGAGAAAATCAACTTTGTTATCAACTTTTCTCTATCCCAGCAACACACTCTCGCGATATTTGGGAAGATATCTGAACTTAAGGGTCCATCTCGGTCCATCTGCAGTCTGACGGACGAGACATAGAGGGCTCTGTCCCTTATATTAGATTTTATTATTATATTAGACTTGTGACAATTGCACATTATTATTATTAGTATTCCACTCGACCTGTGCATGTTATTATATTTGTAAAATATACTGTATGTAACATGTTGAAATTTTTTGTTTCCCATCGCCGGCCATTTTCTCCAAATTGTCTCCGATACTTTCAACCATGCGACACTAATGGTTGGGAGGTGTATTGCACTCTGATACATTACAAAACAAAAAAACAAGAAAAAAGAAAATGGCCGGCGATGGGATTAAAATGCTTTTTATTGAACAATACGGGAGATACGGGTACTCATCGCGGTCCGCATCGCCTTGTAACATCCGTGGCTCGGTGGTAAGCACTTTATTTTTGAAATCTGAACGTTTATGTTTATGTGAGAGATGGCAATGTGAAAAAATCGAACACAACTTTAGACCAGGGGGACTCGGCACCATGACTGTCATGGTATGACAGTCATGTTTCAGGGCTAGCAAAAAGGACACTAGTGCGCATGCTCATAACTCTATGGGGGGTCAAAATCGAACCAATAATTCTACTTCCGGCAGGTTTCCGGGTGCTTCAAAACGCCAGTGAGCACATTCATTGAAATGATAGCTGGGGGCGGGGCAATCCGCCCTCTAGTTATATTATACCTCTATGGAATATTGGGTCTATTCCAATGCTGGCTTTATTTCCCTTTCCCTACATACATGTCATTTCCCATTATATCCGCTAGGCGGCGGTGCTACATCAGTGACACACAAAACCTCATAACACAACAATTTGTCTATTAAATAATTAACTAAAACTTACCAGCGAATGTGTCTCAGAAACACTGGAAGGTGTTGTTTATTTTACAAATTTGTACTTTTTTTTTACTCCACTACAATTATTTGATAATTTTAGTTACTTTGCAGCTCTAAATTATATACATATATTATATAAGTTATAAAACATACATTAACCATTTTAGCCCTATTTTATACATAGGCTATTTGAAAATAGCAGATCTACAAGCTCACAACACGTTGTGAGCTTGTAGATCTGCTATTTTCAAACATTTAACTTATTTTACTTTCGGTACTTTAAGTATATTTTGATGCCTCTACTTTCGTACTTTTACTCAAGTAACATTATGAACACGGGCCTTTTACTTGTAACAGAGTATTTTTATATTGTGGTATTGTGGTATTTTACTTAAGTAAATACATATCTGAGTACTTTTTCCACCACTACATTTTAATAACATTTTATGGTTATTACCAGTTAATTATGGCTATATGTCGTGATCTAAACCATAGAGCTATACAATATTGTATATGTTATGAAACGATTGTTTATTTCAATACGACACTAAACACCAGCCAGACCTGGGCGGGTGGGGCTAGACCTGGGTGGGTGGGCAGTGCTATCAATGAAGTGCCATCGAATCAAAATTGACAAGGAGGTGTCAGGGGCGTGATCACTGACCAACGGAACATCCTGTCTCTTGAGCGGCATGGATGGATTCAGATGCAGAAACGACAACAACATGGAGGTAACATTTAGCGGTTACATTGTAGGCCTACCTGTAGCCCCTACGGAACCTCTCCCTCCGCTAAGTAGCTCCGAGATGAGGTCCCTCTTTAATTCCTGCCGGCTGCGGTACCCATTTTCGCACATTTTCCACTTTTACATGTTTCTTACCCCTTTCTGCACATCGTATCCAAAAAGCAAAGCAATTGCGCCACTCTCTCAGATGTTTTAAGTTCTAGCGGAACATAACAGCTTCCAACGTGTTGAAGAAAGTATTTAATTTGCATCGGATTTCATCCGGTTCCATAATATTTTGCATTAGAAGATGCAATTCAACATTTGACCAGTAGGGTAATCAGTAATGTTATCTCCACGGGCGCAACTCTTGCGCAATGTCTTAAAAACATGGAACCGGATGAAATCCGATGCAAATTAAATACTTTCTTCAACACGTTTACTCAAGTACTGTACTTAAGTACAATTTTGAGGTATATATATTTTTTTACTTTACTGGAGTATTTCTAAATTTAAGTACTTTTACTTCTACACCACCACATCTCAGAGGCAAATATTGTACTTTTACTCCACTACAATTATTTGAAAACTAGTAGTTACTTTGCAGATATAAATGACTAGGGTGATTTTCTTTGGTTAAAATAAAGTGTGAAATAGCTCTATATTCTGATAGTACTCATTGCTATAGAGTGTTTGTTCAGTAAAAGGAGTCTCCTTGTCTCTCCAGCTCTTTATAAAAACAGAAAATGCATTTTCGTTTCAGTTTCAGTTTCATTTCCAATTTATCCAATCAGGATAGAGAACTCAATCAGGATATAGATTAAACAAGTGAATTTGGAAGTGATGACACTAAGAAATGGAACTGGAACACTATAAAAAAGAAGCTTAAAAGTTGGTACTTTCTCCTGATTGGCTGAGATTTTGACACCTACCGTCAGGTGTTTCAATTTTTGACGAGACCAGATCAATTTGAGACCCCGTCGACTGTTGTCCTAGTAACAGCAGATGTTGTCCCCGGTGAAAAAAACACGTAGCTGTCCTCGTCAATGCCGTTTTTTTTGTTTTCATATCACAATGTCAAAACATACCGATCTGATTCTTGTTTGGATGAAGAAACGCCAGACAGACGAACACTCACGTTGCGTTGTGGATGGCTCTCTGTTGGTTTTGTTGTTGTTGTTGAGGAAAAGGAAGACAACCACTTCCTGTGTCAGTCTCTCTAACAATAGATTTACACGTTTTATAAATGCAACTATTTGCCATTGGAGTCGGAGTCAACATGTGTAAGGTACAAACACTATTCAGCCCATTCAAAGCGTGCAAATAAACGCATCAATTAATTAATAAATATATAAATAAATGTTGATTCCCTCCTGGGATTCGAACTCTTCCCAATGTCAGCATAAATACACCAGACAGGCGCTTACTCCGGTGCGCCATTCTTTTCACAAAAAATAGGTACCATAAACAATTCATAGAGTATAAAACCAGCCATTAACCAGTCAATTTTAAATGTCCTACAAATTATTGAAGCTAATGTTTATGTAATCTAATCACCTGGAAATATTATGTATTAAAGGAGCTCCCCTCTTTTACGGAGCTACTGAGGAGATGAGCCCGTAGTTAGACCTGGCTGACGCGCCGATACTTTGCTTAATCTAATAACACCCCGCTCGCTGTGTCTCAGTGTTCCAATGAAACGATGCAGGCATTTCTTCATGCATTTGGTATATTTATTGACTTCACCGTGCACAATAACATACTTTGAGTTCCATAGACAGATGATTAAACTTTCCATACAAACATTTAGCGCCGTGCCGATTCAAACAGCAGTAACCTGCGGTCAAAAACCATTGCCCTTCCGGGTCAAAACCTCCTGCCCGTGGCAGTGAACTTGACGCCTATATAGACAACAGCGCCCATGGTCACACCAATCAATTAAACATGTTTCACCCATTTGGCTCTTACAGTATGTTTTAAGATACAGTTGCAGTCGCTGCACAGAAAATGGCATTTCAAGGCATGTCCATTTAGAGCTCTGGTCTCCGTTAGGAGCGGTGCTCCTCCCATTGACTGAAAATTCCACTACCGTGCGAGGTCTCCAACTGTATTAAAACTAAAGAAAACGATTTCGCTACTCATCGAAACAAAGGCTGTTTTTGTGTTTGTGTTTTGTGTGCTGAAAAAACTATTCTCCACGGTGATTTACATCTCAGCACACCACCTTCTCTGTATAATACACTTTTTGGGCAGAAAATAAAACATGTCCACCAGATGGAAATTATTTAAATTACTCACCTGCGTCCTCTACAGATCTGGTCAATATAAATAACCATTGATCATTAGGCCTACCATTGATCATAAACGAACAGTTTATCTAACCTATCATGCGTCATATTTACTATTTCTAAGTAGCCTATAACATAATGAATAATAGATGATCATGGTGAGATATTTTAGAAACAAATCAGTACTAAACAGCCGTGTTGGAGACCAGTAAAATAAAATCAGTGTAGTGACTTGAGGTCTCAAGTTGATCCATGTCGGTTTTGTTTTTTAATGGCTGGTTGTATACTCTATGAGTTGTTAACGGTACTCAGTTGTTGTGAGAAGAATAGCGCACCGGTGTAAGCACCTGTCTGGTGAATTTATGCCGACGTTGGGAGTGGTTCGAATCCCCGAGGGGATAAACAATTATTTATGAGTTAATTGATGCGTTTATTTCCACGCTTTAAATGGGCTGAATAGATATTGTACCTTACACACGATGACTCCGACTCCAATGGTGAATAGTGGCATTTATAAAACGTTTAAATCTATTGTTAGAGAGACTGACACAGGAAAGAGTGGTTGTATTCCTGTTTCTCAACAACAACAAAACCAACGGAGAATCAGCGCCCAACGCAACGTGAGTGTTCGTCTGCCTGACGTTTCTTCATCCAAACAAGAATCAGATCGGTATGTTTTGTGATATGAAAAAAAAAAAAAACAGGCATTGACGAGGACAGCTACGTGTTCTTTCACCGTGGACAACATCTGCTGTTACTAGGACAACAGTAGACTCGGTCTGAACTTGATCTGGTCTCGTCTTAATCTTTGTCACCGGACATTTTATTTTCTGTTTATTAAAGAGCTGGAGAGACATGGAGACTCCTGTTACTGAACAAACACTCTATAGCAATGATTACTATCACAATATAGTGCTTTAACCTTCGAACAAAATACTTTTTGTTTTAACCCAAAAATATCACTTACCCTACCTTTAAGCAAAGAATTTGAGTACTTTGTACAATGTTGTTCTTTATTGTTGTTAAGACTTTAAACACATTTAAAATCCTTGTGAAGTACTGTGTGTGTGTGTGTGTGTGTGTGTGTGTGTGTGTGTGTGTGTGTGTGTGTGTGTGTGTGTGTGTGTGTGTGTGTGTGTGTGTGTGTGTGTGAACAAGGGAACCACTGCTCACTGATGGAGTGAAAGCCTACACTTCTTATAATACTATATGTATAATACTATACAATATACTGTTGTATGGTAAATTGTAATATAGGGCTTAATTGGTTAATCACACTAATTGATTTAGTCTATTACAATGAACAAATATCGTTTGTGTTTTTGTTGATATATATGTGTGTGTGTGTGTGTGTGTGTGTGTGTGTGTGTGTGTGTGTGTGTGTGTATATATGCTTCACGATTGTTTGTATATCAAAAAGCAATCAATAGAAACATTGCTAAGAAAATAATCCATAGTTACAGGTAGGGCTGTCTCGACAATCTTTAAATTGTAGTTGACGATGAATTGTTGTAAAATAATTGTGATTAACAATTTAATTGTGTTTTTGGCACATATCAATAAAAACAGCCTTTTTAGGCTTTTTATTTTAAAGGGAAAAAAATGTGGTCAGATATATATGACAAAAAAAAAAAAGACTGACAGTGAAGGTACCAATAGTAAAACTAATAATGGCCAAAATAGACCATATTTAACAGTTTTATACTTTCCAAATTGTTATTATTTTAAATGTATGACACATTTTCATGGAAATTATTATGCAACAATAATTGTGATTTATCTAGGCGTAGTTACAGCCCTACTTTAAGTTGTGGCCTACTCATTTTGTGTTTTATTCCTTCCTTCAGTGATCTTCCAGGACTTGGCATCTGCGAGGAATTGGTGTGTACAGGGGCGCTTTGCTCTGCAGAGCCCCTGGTGGCAGGTCACATGCAAAGCTTGGCGACAGGGGCGAAAGCTGGTGGTTCAGGGATTCCCCTCCTACCAGTTACGGTCTGACCTGGACAGGGAAGGCTGGCGTTCCATAGTGTCCCTCTTCTTAACGGCATGCGATGTCAAGCCGCCAGACAACTGCCAGACAACCAACAGTGGCTGCTTCATTGAGTGGCTGCCAACAACTAGAGAGGTGACCTTTTCCAATCTAATGGAAATCCTGGATGAATTTGAGAAAGGGGGCTATGTAGAAGAAGCACAGTGCCTGAAAGCCAGAATCACAGATTCAGGTAGGTTGGCAAGATGGTGCCTTTCCCATATAGAACAGTGGTTCTCTAACATTTTCATAAGGACCCCCAAATTGATCTGACCACAGGCACCCATTTGGAAATATTGTGTGCCAGGGACCCCATACCTGCTGGTTATAGGATGGTTTGTCAGCATGTGTCAATATTTCTTTCTCCTTTTTTTTAATAGCTGATCTATAAGTTCACAACACATCGCATCGCAGCACATTGTGAGCTTGTAGTTCAGCTATTTTTGAATATCCGAAAATTGAAATGGGGCCATTCACCCCAAGCACTATATCTATATTGTATATAAATATTCCCTAACAAATCTTTTAGTTACACTAACGTCGTTGTTGTGCTTCTTGCGAAGAAGTTTGTCCATACTTATTTATTAAGATTATGAAGATCGCTTGTGTCATTTTGACAGCAGGCTTTCCACCATTGAGCTATGCTTTCCACATGTACTTGGCTTTCCGTGGGTGTTGCATAGAAGTCTTATATTTAATGCCTAAAATGTATTGTAACAAATGCAGACAATTTCAAAACATTTCAAAAACTTGAAATAAACAAACAAACAAAAAAAACAATAGGGCTCTGAGATTGTGGACCGGCATCTATTCAAGTTATAGATGCCTATAACAAGCCCCTTGTGTTGCCTCACTTATATTTGTCTCCTACTGATTCTGTTTTATCACAGTTCCATGGATGCAAGTGCAAGCAGCTTCACTCTATCCTCATGTGATGAAATACCTGCCAACACTGTTGCCTGGTCATTTTGTTGAACTGCTTAAACACGATCGCTTGTTGAACCAACTGGAGCAGATCTTGAAAACTGATGTTTGGAAGCTGGGATTCTACGTTGTAAGGCTTCATTGTGTTGGTGTCAACTGTCTAACATCTTACGTTCAAAGCCAAATCAATAGAGCATACAAAGCAAATCAAATATAATAAATAGCCAATTGACAAGCTCACAACGTGGATCTGTTGTGAGATTGTAGATCTGATATTTTCACTATTAGACTACTGTAATAATCGTTCATTAATCGTAATCGATGCAAAACGTTTGAAATAATTGTGATATTGATTTGAAGTCTCATCGCTCTTGCCATCAGACCTAAACAATGCTTTAAGAGGCAATTAAACTGTATTATTTTGGTGATAGTGTTCCTCACAGAAATGTGTTGGGTTGTATATCAGGCTTAACTCTCTATTTTTTATTTCTGGTCCCTTGAGGTGATGTATAAGGAACTGAAAGTCATCCGCTGTGAGGCCCAGCTCCAGGCCTTCATTGACTGCAAACTTTTCCACCGCATTCCACTGTCGCAGCGTAACGCGCTGTGGGCCTACGACGAACTGAAAAAGCATTGCTTTGGCACGGGCAGTACGTACATGGACCTGGATCTCCTGTGTGACAAGCTGAGCCAGAAGCAAGGAATGCTCCGCCATGTGACGGTGGATGCCATTTTACTCCTCAAGGAGCTTGGCGTGGGCTTACGTGATAAGCAGAAGGTGTGCCTAGGCCTGTCACAATTACTATTCACAATTAATTATTTGAGGGAATCACACATATTCTGCTTAACAATTGAATCATTAATCACAATTATTTGTGAGAAACTCTATCGTCAACTAATATTTCATGATTGTGACCCTAGGTGTTTCTGTGCACCCTCCACTCCTACGAGACAGACTGATAAAGGGCGAGCAGTGGAAAATCCCCCTGAACGCCAGAGAGGTGCTGCATGCGGCCGCCGTGGAGCGCCGCAGGTCGAAAATGCAGGCTGTGAATACAGAGCAGACGAAAGGCCATGAAAATGGCAATTTGGATGGTAATCCTGTACCGGTCCTGCTGCCTCGCGACGAAACGATGACTTCGGGCAAAATAGACCCCGGCACTGATTGCGAGGACCCCGAGAGCCTCCCGCCAATAGAACTGGACGAAGACCAGGTGCGAGCGGCAGAGATGATCTGCGCAAACCCGGTGACAGTGATCAGTGGAAAGGGTGGGTGCGGGAAGACCACGGTGGTCAGCGAGCTGTTCAAAGCGGTCATCCACCACGAAGAGGAGGAGATCAAGAAGGCCTGTGCCGACTTTGAGAACGACACCGGTGGATCCCAGGGCGTCATCCACCGTGAAGAGGAGGAGATCAAGATGGCCTGTGCCGACTTAGAGAACGACACCGGCGGTTCCCAGGGCGGGGAGGAGCCTCAACTCTCCTCAGCCATCCGCTTCCAATCAGAAGGCGAGGTTCAGGCGGAGGAAGAGGGGAAGAAACGCATCCAGATATTGTTGACTGCCCCTACGGGTAGAGCTGCCTCCCTGCTGACCAAGAAGACTTGCCTGACTGCATACACTCTTCATCAGGTAGGATTTTACACCTACATTTGTATAGGATTATATCACTCAACCACATAAACTCTACACTAAGGCCCCCTCCTGATTTCGCTCTATGCTAAATATCTTTGCTGAAAATTACTGATCTACAAGCTCACCCTCTTAATATTCACTTAAAACTAGATGATGGAAACACAGTGATTTATGTTTTCACAATATTTGGATGGAAACCTTTTTATACATTTTGTTGACCTACTGTTACTGTATGAGCATCAATATTTATTTGTGATATCCGGTGGTCTCTTTTATGCTGCCTGAATGTGTTCTGCCAACACCTGCCCGTGTGATATTAAAGGAACAACATGACATGTTGGTCAACCCTCAAAGCTCCCGGGCCAGATGGGCTCAAGGGAAGAATGTTATATTATATTATTATTTACGCAGCTATTCCAGATGTTCCATAATGTCAGTTTTGTCCCCCAGGCCTGGAAAAGTTAGGGTTTACCTGGTGCCTAGAGCAGGTTACTGACTTTAAATATCTGGGAACAGTTATTGACAATAACCTCACCTTTCAGACAAGAGTGTTTGTGTTCTCACTCTTAACATCGTCTCTTGGTATGGGATCCTCAGTCAGAGATGGCTGAGAACAAGCTGATCAGGCCAGTGAGATAATTGGAGACAAAACAAATGCAACTTCAGGTTATTTACACCCACTTCATAACCAAAAAGGCTATTTCAGGTTTATAATGACTCTATCCACCCCTTCACTCATCATTTGAGCAATTACCATCAGACAGGAGGCTTGGGGTCCCTTTAACTAAAATAAAAAAAACTGTAAAAAGAGAATGGGTAAAATAATAAATTTGTGCCATCTGCTGTAGATATTTTAAATAAGAACACTTTAAATAACCCTCCTACCCAACCCCTACAGCCTAGCCGTAGAATACGACTCTCGTAGATGTATTTTATGATTCTGACATTTTCAATCTGCGAGAGTCGTAGGGAACATCCCCCATGGACAACTGGACTTTCAGCTCCTAGCCCATACCGTCTCCAAACATGTACAAATGCAAAACAAAAGGTGCTTACCCCCACGCCCCAAATGTTAACTAATTGTTCGGAGTTCTAGTGCAATGTAATAATCCATAGTTTTCAATAAAGAAGTGTTTTAATGCCGTCTGTGGCCGATTCTGTCGGAAATTCACAATGGGCGGTAGTGACGAAGTGCATCCGGAAATACAAAAGATTTAAACAGGAAGTAAACGAGCAGGGGAGAAGACAGACGCCATTAAAACACTTCTTCTTTGAAAAATATGGATTATTACATTGCACTAGCACTCCGAACAATGCGTTAACATTTGGGGCGTTGGGGTAAGCATTTTCTTTGCATTTGTACATGTTTGTAGACCGTACGGGCTAGGAGCTGAAAGTCCAGTTGTCCATGGGGGATGTTCCCTACGACTCTCGTAGATTGAAAATGTCAGAATCATAAAATACATCTACGAGAGTCGTATTCTACGGCTACCTACACAGCCCATGATCACTGTTGCTGTTGTTATGGGAATTCATGCCTTTTTATGAGTTTAGCATGTTATGCATTTTATATTGGTTGTATAATGTGTGCTGAGTGCCAAAGATACATTTCCATTTTGTGTCAAATGTAATGGACATTAATGTTTTCTTTATCTTTATCACACACTTCAAGGTGCTGTGTAGTTTCATGATGACGGAGAAACATGAGAACGGATGTCCCAAGAACTGGAGGTTCAAGTGGGTGCGTGTTCTGGTAGTGGACGAGGGCAGCCTGGTGTGTGTTCAGCTCCTCGACTCTGTTCTGACCCTGCTCACCCGCCACGCCCGGCTCATCAAGTTCATCCTCCTGGGTGAGGCCCACACATCCTCTTCTATTGCACTAGGCCTCCATATTCTGGCCATGTGAACATTTCCAAGATATTTCACTAAATGTGGCCTATTCTACAAATGCCTTCTTAATCAGTAGTTCTCACACCTTCAAGATTTTTTTTTTTTTTTTTTTCCAAAAATAGGAGATGAACAAGCTCACAGCACGGCACGACACAAAGTGACGTGCTGTGAGCTTGTTTATCCGTTCATAGCCAACGCAAAAATGTAAACTGACACGGATGCTTTCCCGGCTTTAATGGGTTAAATGCTAAGTCTATGGAGTTGAGTGACTCCACGCTTTTCCTTAGTTTTGCGACGCTCGATGGCAAAAAGTGTCATTTTTTGTTTTTGTTTCTAATAGCAGATCTACAAGCTCACAACGTGTTACGACACATTGCATTGTGAGCCTGTGCTTTTACCATTAGTCGTAGGACAAAGTATAGTGCTTAAGTGGCTAGTGGCATCATGCCTCACGTTAACCCCATCAGCATGCAGCATCAGCCCAATGTAAGTGATATTGTGTGAAGTGAAAGCTATATATTCTTGTAGTTATCATTGCTATAGAGTGTTTGTGCAGTACTAGGGGTCTCCCTGTCTCTTCAGCTCTTTGTACTTTTTTTCCTCTCCTGATTGGATGAAATTGGTAACTCAACTTGAAAATGTATTTTCTATTTAGGGAAAGGGCTGGAGACACGGGGAGACCCGTAGCACTGTCACTATTACTATCAGAATATAGAGCTATTAATCACAGATTTGAACAAATAATATCACTTGCTGCACCTTTTTATAACAATAACGTTGAACTACTTAAATCAATTCAGTTAATATAATAGCAGCTTTGTACATTACATAATAGAATTCACTAGAACCAAACCTTTATATTATCCTCAAACATTTGAAGTCTGCCTGGTCATCAATGTGGTAAAAGCCAAAGGCAACATTTCCCTTTATGTTCTAACCAGATGAACGTACATAATAATGCTTCTCTTCTCTGGTCATTATTTCTCGTCATTTCGCTCTCTAGTTTGTCTTGTCTTGAGTTTCTACCTGTCTTCATTCTGGGTTAGGCCCAGTTTAGTGCTTTGATGGGCAGTGGTGTAAAGTAACTAAGTACATTTACTCAAGTGCTGTACTTAGGTACAATTTTGAGGTATTTTTACTCAAATACATTTCCAATTTTCAGTACTTTTACTTCTACTCTACTACAACTTAGAGGAAAATATTGTACTTTTACTCCACTACAATTATTTGAAAACTTTAGTTACTAGTTACTTTTTTTTTTTAAACTTATTTTATGTGTATCATTATTACAAAACAGTACACATTAGCCACTTCAGCCCTATATACATTTTGGCCATTTGAAAATGGCCGATCTACAAGCCCACTTGTGAGCTTGTAGATCTGCTATTTTCAAATTATTTTTATACATTTTATACGTTTGGAAACTTGTGAAATGGGACATTCTGCATAAAGAGTACTTTCCACTTTTGGTTCTTCAAGTACATTTTGATGCCAATATTTTGGTACTTTTACTCAGGTACATTTTGAATTCCGGACTTTTACTTGTAACGGAGTATTTCTATATTGCAGTATTGATACTTTTACTTAAGTAAGAATTGTGAGTACTTTTTCCACCACTGTTGATGGGTGTTAAAATATGCATGTAGCCAGGTGGACAGAGTAGGGCTCAATACTGTCACCAGATGGCGCCAGTGTTCTTGTTGGGTTGCCTACAGGCCCAAGGGGAATTGGGAGAAAGGATGCAACTGGAAGTAGGAAGGCAGATGATGAGAGATTTTGTCTATCATGGCGTTTCATCACATTGTTTTGGACAGATTCTGTGAGTGGTTGTTGTGAAGCTGTGAACTGTAAGCTGTGGTAATTGCTGGCACTTCTGAAGTTAGGCTGCTGAAATCAAATTGGTGATTTCCAGCTGATGTGTGCACTTGATTTGGCACACTACAGTTATTTATAAACTGCTTGTTCATATGCTGTGTTTAAAACAAATGGATGTTCTGCTTGTTCAGCCAAAGACACACACAGAGAAGCAGTTAAAAGCTGAGTTATTACTGCCCAGAATAAAGAAACCACTATTTTTGTTTGTGTCCTATGCTCATATAACTTTGCCTGGTTACATATACGTTTTGTTTAATATTATATACATTCCATCTAACCACTCCATTCCATGGGCCACACTGACAACCAGTGGTGGAAAAAGTATTGACATTTTTTACTTAACTCATTGAGTGCCCAAATTATTATCTATTTCTGGCCATTATGATTTTTTCTTTTTTCAAAGTAAAAAAAAGTGCTTAGGAAGCGAGATACAGCCTTTTTCAGTTATAAGTTAAACAAGGAGTGGATGGAGCTGCAAATCTTCAGATAATGATATATTGGGTTCTGAACAAAAACATTTTTTGTAATTTTTTTTTCTTCGTTTTTTTCTATTTTTTTTTTAAACATGTGAAACACGTTAATGGCACATTGCACCATAGCGGTAAAACACGTGAAACACGTTAATGGCACTCAATGAGTTAAGTAAAAGTATCAATACTGCAATGTAGAAATACTCTTGTTACAAGCAAAAGTCCGAAATTCTAAATTGACTTGAGTAAAAGTACAAAGGTATTGTTATCAAAATGTACTTAAAGTACCAAAAGTAGAAAGTAGTCATTATGCAGAATGTCCCATTTCACAAGTTTTCAAATGTATGAAATGTACAAAAATCTCTTGAAAATAGCCAATCTACAAGCTCACTAGATAGAGCTATTAATCACAGATTTGAACAAATAATATCACTTGCTGCACCTTTTTATAACAATAACGTTGAACTACTTAAATCAATTCAGTTAATATAATAGCAGCTTTGTACATTACATAATAGAATTCACTAGAACCAAACCTTTATATTATCCTCAAACATTTGAAGTCTGCCTGGTCATCAATGTGGTAAAAGCCAAAGGCAACATTTCCCTTTATGTTCTAACCAGATGAACGTACATAATAATGCTTCTCTTCTCTGGTCATTATTTCTCGTCATTTCGCTCTCTAGTTTGTCTTGTCTTGAGTTTCTACCTGTCTTCATTCTGGGTTAGGCCCAGTTTAGTGCTTTGATGGGCAGTGGTGTAAAGTAACTAAGTACATTTACTCAAGTGCTGTACTTAAGTACAATTTTGAGGTATTTTTACTCAAATACATTTCCAATTTTCAGTACTTTTACTTCTACTCTACTACAACTTAGAGGAAAATATTGTACTTTTACTCCACTGCAATTATTTGAAAACTTTAGTTACTAGTTACTTTTTTTTTTTAAACTTATTTTATGTGTATCATTATTACAAAACAGTACACATTAGCCACTTCAGCCCTATATACATTTTGGCCATTTGAAAATGGCCGATCTACAAGCCCACTTGTGAGCTTGTAGATCTGCTATTTTCAAATTATTTTTATACATTTTATACGTTTGGAAACTTGTGAAATGGGACATTCTGCATAAAGAGTACTTTCCACTTTTGGTTCTTCAAGTACATTTTGATGCCAATACTTTGGTACTTTTACTCAGGTACATTTTGAATTCCGGACTTTTACTTGTAACGGAGTATTTCTATATTGCAGTATTGATACTTTTACTTAAGTAAGAATTGTGAGTACTTTTTCCACCACTGTTGATGGGTGTTAAAATATGCATGTAGCCAGGTGGACAGAGTAGGGCTCAATACTGTCACCAGATGGCACCAGTGTTCTTGTTGGGTTGCCTACAGGCCCAAGGGGAATTGGGAGAAAGGATGCAACTGGAAGTAGGAAGGCAGATGATGAGAGATTTTGTCTATCATGGCGTTTCATCACGTTGTTTTGGACAGATTCTGTGAGTGGTTGTTGTGAAGCTGTGAACTGTAAGCTGTGGTAATTGCTGGCACTTCTGAAGTTAGGCTGCTGAAATCAAATTGGTGATTTCCAGCTGATGTGTGCACTTGATTTGGCACACTACAGTTATTTATAAACTGCTTGTTCATATGCTGTGTTTAAAACAAATGGATGTTCTGCTTGTTCAGCCAAAGACACACACAGAGAAGCAGTTAAAAGCTGAGTTATTACTGCCCAGAATAAAGAAACCACTATTTTTGTTTGTGTCCTATGCTCATATAACTTTGCCTGGTTACATATACGTTTTGTTTAATATTATATACATTCCATCTAACCACTCCATTCCATGGGCCACACTGACAACCAGTGGTGGAAAAAGTATTGACATTTTTTACTTAACTCATTGAGTGCCCAAATTATTATCTATTTCTGGCCATTATGATTTTTTCTTTTTTCTTTTTTCAAAGTAAAAAAAAGTGCTTAGGAAGCGAGATACAGCCTTTTTCAGTTATAAGTTAAACAAGGAGTGGATGGAGCTGCAAATCTTCAGATAATGATATATTGGGTTCTGAACAAAAACATTTTTTGTAATTATTTTTTTTCGTTTTTTTCTATTTTTTTTTTAAACATGTGAAACACGTTAATGGCACATTGCACCATAGCGGTAAAACACGTGAAACACGTTAATGGCACTCAATGAGTTAAGTAAAAGTATCAATACTGCAATGTAGAAATACTCTGTTACAAGCAAAAGTCCGAAATTCTAAATTGACTTGAGTAAAAGTACAAAGGTATTGTTATCAAAATGTACTTAAAGTACCAAAAGTAGAAAGTAGTCATTATGCAGAATGTCCCATTTCACAAGTTTTCAAATGTATGAAATGTACAAAAATCTCTTGAAAATAGCCAATCTACAAGATATATATATATATATATATATATATATATATATATATATATAAAATCTCTATGCTGCTGACAACATGCAAGACTAATTGCGTTGCTTGCAGGTGATGTCAGACAGCTGCCCAGCATCGAGCCTGGCAACACCCTGTGTGACCTGTTCCAAAGTCTGGAAGTGCCCCGCGCATGGGCCATCGAGATGAAGACCAACCACCGTGCCGAGTCGGAGCTCATTGTTAGAAACGCCGGACTGTAAATATCCTTCATCCACTAATTTTTTTTCCCCCTATTAGGGCCTCTGTATCTGGTGCCTCATTTATCAACATTTTCATAAAACTATGTCTACATGTATGGAGTTGTGTTGTAGTGGAGTGTCAAGGGGTAGCCTTGCAAAGAAATAACTCAATTCTATTTCTCAAAATCCACGTACACTGGAGCAGGTTTAAAGAAAATGGGTTCATTACTTCTGTTTTGGAGACGTGTTGACGGCTTAAGCTTTTCTTAGAAGATCCATTGTACTTAATTAATAATCACAAATGGGGGGGACAGTCGGTAGCGCTGTCGCCTCACAGCTAGAAGGTCCTGGGTTTGATTCCCGCCGGGGACGCTGTGGGCGCTGGGGGCGTGTCTTCTCCTCCGCGTCATCAGTGCCCATACCCTAGGTGGGGTTGGTGAAAGGGCCTACTCTGTGTGGAGTTTGCATGTTCTCCCCGTGTCTCCTAGGGTAGTTAATACCCTCACAAAAACATGTAGTAATCCTGGTCGCTATACCCCCTCCCCCATGACAGCCGGGGCGCCTGATGGAGGGGAAGGGAACTGGTTGGAATAACGTGTTCCTTCCACGCGCTACCTCCTACCGGGGAAACTCCCCCCTGTCAGGTGACTTTGACTCAGCCATTGTAGGACATTCACCCTCAGTTGTTTTAACCAATCCTGTATGTCTTTGTCCTTGTCCAACAAATAAATCACTAAACCTCTCTCTCTCTAATATATACTCATGAATAATGTTGAGGAGCTCATATGTCAGTGGTGTTTCAATGAGGCTCTCTGTTCCGTTGTGAAGGGGCAGTTTTTTTTTTTAACTTAGTACTATTATAGTCTTTTTGTCTGTTTTGAAACATGTTTTAAATAGACAATATTTTGCAAATGACCATCTCCATGAATTACAGAATTGCAGACATGGGGATGAAAAGAACCTACTGGCAGCTGGAGTTTGATGCTATAGTGGATCTGAAGGGTCAGCAGATGGCATCTGCTGACAAAAGGTTTATCCATATACGTCTACCGACAACTAACCAGGGATCAGCCGATGGTGGGTACTCATTATTTTTAAATAATAGCAAAATCTGTTGGATTTCATTGAAATGCATTTTGGAGGAAAAAGTGTGTTCTGTTTTATCAGAATAAAATGTATCCAAAACACACTGTACGACTTTTAAAGTGGTCGGGGGCTCATCTGATCGTTATGTCTTTCACACTACACACGTCTCTTTCTTGAAATTGGCTGTTATATATTGTTGTAGTTTTCACATACGATTGATCGCCGACAAGGGATCACACACTGCAAGAGTTCACTAGGATGAACCCGATGCATACATTTGTTATTATTCCAATTCATTTTAACCGATGTCTCACGAAAACATGCAAGGCTCCCGTGATATTTGCGTGAGACCGAGACAGAACGCTATTGATTGACATTAAATAATTCTCTCTCTCTCTCTCTCTCTCTCTGAAACAAACCAGTCAAGTGCGCGATGCAATTCGGAAGCAGTGTTGCCATGTCCACTTATTATAAGCGACTTTGGGCTTGTTTTTCTGTAAAGTTGCTTGAAAGTGTAGCTGCTTATTTGGCCTTGTTTCCTAATGTTGTTTAAACCAGTGGTTCTCAAACATTTTCATGGCAAGGACCCCTAAATTAATATTTGTCTGCAGACCCCCCCCCCCCCCCCCTTCTGAAAATATGTTGTGCCATAGACCCCCATACAAGATGTGTGTGGATTTGGAAAATATTCCACAATTCACAAGATTTTTTCCGATCTACAACGTGAGCTTGTAGATCGGCTATTTTCAAATATCCAATGTATTTGTATATAGGTATAAAGTGATCATGTGGCCTAGTCGCTGTTGTTGGGCTTGTTTTCATAGACCTTGTTGCTTATTTCTCTCGCTCACTCTCTCATTCTGTTTTATAATGTTTAACTTAATACAGGACTGGACGGTAATATTGCGGTACTATGCAGGGGACTTTTTGTTGCGGTCAGGTCCAGCGACCCTCCCCTAGCCGCGGTGGATCGCCTCGGAGAGTGATCGCAACCCCATTCATACTGTATGATACTGTATGATGTCCAGTCGGCGACAGAGCCAAATATCAAACCTGCTAGATATCTAGAAATGCTCAGGAAGGCATCGCCGAGCGCTATCCTCTCGCAGAGCCTTTCACACACAGCAAGCAATATCTTGCCGATCAAAGCCCGATCTGCGTCAGATCAGGGGGCTTTGTCGGCGATCGCCAAAAAAGGTCCCCGACAGCATAATTGGACCTACAGTGTGTACTAGCCCTTAGATGGTTAACACAGATGCTGACTCTAAAGAAGCTTATGATGGACAATTACATGATAGATTACAAGTACTGTAGCGTACACTAAAAGTACATGATGTTTGTTTTTAGACTTACAGACTGCTGTCAAATTACTGATAGACTCTGCTCCTGGGTTGAAGGATGACAACACCTCACAGTTCATTGCTTTCAAAAGGTAAAGAAATCAATAAAGCATTGAAAATGAAAAGCAACATTTAACGACATGCATTCATTATTAGCCTATATTTTATTTTCACAGGTCGGATGTTGAACTGATCAATGAACTTTGTTGTAAGAAATACAATAACCATACAACCAGGTAAGTGAATAGATATGCTCATACCTTCTTTTACCTTTTAATTAATAGGCTGTAGTGTATGGTGTATGCCCAACCAACCAAAACAACAGCTTAGGTTTTTGATGATGCTGCTGCCACTACTGTACCTCAGTCTCACCGAAAGGCTGTTGCTATATTTGCATACTGTGATACAGTGGTTCTTGGGTGGGTTCTGGGGATCCCCAGCATAATTTGTTAATATAGCTTCACATTGTTTTAACCACTTTATCCGTATTTTGTATGTTGGCTATTAAAAAAAAATAGATGCACGTGCTGCGAGCTTACATCTGCTATTTTGGAACATCTTTTAAAAATCTTAGTGGACATTTTTGAACAAATCTTCTCTTCTGGAGGTCCCTGGCACAAAACATTTTCAGATAGGGGTCTGCAGCCAAACACATATCAATTTGACATGAAAAAGATTGAGAACGACTGCTGTAATACAGTGTAGATACTATAGCATGTGTTATTGTCATAGCTCTATTTTGAATACAATATAAATCTCTATGAATAGACCATTGTGGTCAGATTGAGGTCCCAAGTTTTAGAAATAGCTTAAATGATATATAAGCTTTTGTTAAAATATAAATTCATTGTTGCAAAATAATAATAATATTTTTACTGATAATTTTACTGTTTGACTGTACCGTGTTATGTTTTATTCATCATAGTAAACATTTGTTTTGAAAAACATGTTTATAAATAATTTTCTATGTCCTCTTCTGTGATCACTTCTCCTTGCTTGCAGAGATCACAAGAACCAGCTGTGTTTTCAAACTGGAGACAAGGTGTGCTGCACCAAGAGCACATACACCAATCAAGACAAACCGCGCCTCTATAATGGAGAGGTGTTTGTCATCAAGAAGGTCTGACTTGTGTAACTTTCCTCTTCTACCCCAGATTTGAACCTACTTTCCTGCGCAAGTGCTGACATTGTTACCATTGAGCTAATAGAGCCTGCGTGCTGCTCAGGAGATAAATTAAACCTTGATCATCCAGTCAAAATTCTTGTCAAATCCTGTGTCTAGGTGAGACATGACCTTTGACACAATCTAAATGTCTCAATAGAAGAGCAAGGAGACTAAATACAACCACCCCAATTGTAGAAGTGATGTATTAACATACTCTACCATACAGATTGTATAAATTAGGCCTATATTGTATTAACATACTCTACCATACAGATTGGACAAAATTATATTTAATTAATAATTTAAAAAGCGACATAGTGTCGCTTTAATATTATGAAATATGCCGATTGTTTGTTGACTGTGTCTGGTCATTTAGGCCAGGATGGAACAAAACAAATGCATTTCAACCATACCTGTATTTCTTTGGCAGGATGAGACAATAGATGAAGATGAAGGCTCTTCCAGGATGAGGCACTGCAGGTATCTCACCCTGGATGATGGTGATGGGCGGGTGATAACAGAGGACTTCAGGGAACTGCAGAGAGAGTGCAGACTGCAGCATGCCTGGGCCAGAACCATCCATACTTTCCAGGTATCCTCACAATTTCAATTCAATTCAAAGGGCTTTATTGGCATGAGAAAACATACGTTTACATTGCCAAAGCAGAAAGCACAATATAACAATACAGAAATACAATCAAAACAAAAAATATGTACATTTGAAAGTCAGAATCTTCAATAGATCAATTTCTATGTACCAAGATCACTGGGTGCAGGTATAGTGCAGGAATATACCCAATGATTAGTCTTTAGGGTGGTTGTGTTCCGTTTGATATCCTTCTCCTATCACAGCAACTCACGAATCTTGCTGCTGTGTTTGCACATTGTTGTACTTCGCCTAGCAGATACCTCACACCACTCATATTGTCCCGATTGTCTCGGCCAGGCCGGAGACTATGTTTCTGCTTCTGTCCGTCCATCAGTAAGTCAGTCATTCTGTGAGCAGCTAATCTCCGGCACCGTTGGACCAATCGGTTTGAAACTTTGCACGCATACTCCTAGTAGGACAAGGAAGAACCTCTGCCCCAAATCTTTCAAATCTGCGCTATAATAGGGCACTTAATATTTTGGCTTGAACTGTAGGTCATACAGTCAACAGTCTTTTCCCCTGGATTCCTTAGATGATGACGCAACTTGCTTTTTTTCCCAAACACACTTTTTGCTGCTACTCCTAGTGATTTTGTTAAACAAACTCGCACACATATGTACATATTATCTCTGTGGTAATGTGATCACGGTGTATCTGTCAGGTTTTTAGCTTCCATTCCAACTGGCTATGACTGCTTTCCAAAACGCCTGGGTAGGCAACCTGACCGGACGGACACCTGTACTCAGAGCAACTCTCTTTTCTAGTTAAAACTAATTTGCCATTATTCTATATGCTGCTGCGCTTTTCACTTTGAGCACTTAGAGCACTTCATGAGCATGAACAAAGACAATAACAACATTTATGGTCTTCCTTATATAAATAAATAGTGAAATGCACGTCTGTGAAATGCACGTCTTTTTCAGAAGAAAGGACTCTCACACAGTGCCCTCCTCACTTGCAATTAAAAACAAATATTTAATGTTATCTCAAACAACATTTCTGACCACTGATACTCTTGCCACTGATCCACTCAGGGTTCTGAGATTGAGACCATTGTGTATGTGCTGGGAAACAGCTGCTTCCAGACCTGGAAGCACGTGTACACAGCTGTGACCAGGGGACAGAAGCGTGTGTATGTGGTAGCCAAGGAAGAGGACATCATTTCGGCCATCGGGAGACCGGAGACGCCACGTAACACACGGCTGAGTGGTCTGGTTAAAGAGTATCTGTTGGAGTCCAGAGCCGACAGGGCAGACACCCCCAGTCCACCAGGCACGTCCGCCAGGGCAGACACGCCCAGTCCACCAGGCACGTCCGCCAGGGCAGACACGCCCAGTCCACCAGGCACGTCCGCCAGGGCAGACACCCCCAGTCCACCAGGCACGTCCGCCAGGGCAGACACGCCCAGTCCACCAGGCACGTCCGCCAGGGCAGACACCCCCAGTCCACCAGGCACGTCCGCCAGGGCAGACACGCCCAGTCCACCAGGCACGTCCGCCAGGGCAGACACCCCCAGTCCACCAGGCACGTCCGCCAGGGCAGACACGCCCAGTCCACCGGGCACACCCCGCAGGGCAGACACCCCCAGTCCACCACGTCTGTCCTCACAGACCCCCGTCCCGTCCACCTATCTGTCCTCACAGACCCCCAGCATGTCCAGAGACTCCTGCGCCCACTCCTCACCTAGACTTCCTAAAAGTCTGTGGAAGGCTGGGGAAGTAAAAGATGAGGATGACATGGTTTTCTGCCAGGCGTACTCCTGGTCACCCATGAGTAGCCCAGAGAAGCAGAGTGTGTCCCTGGAGGCCAGCAGAGTGCTGCGTGAGGAACAGCTGGGGTGTGTCACACACACCGTCTCTCCTGATTGCCCCAGCAACAAGAGGCTGCACTCTGATGACAACATGGGATGTCCGTCCAAGCGACTAAAGGTATGGCCTGCAGGATGCACAAGTCCCATAGTATTATATATATTTTTAATCAATCAACTATTAATAAATATGTAATAATGTGAAGTACATGAATGTTCTTGTGAGGCAGGGTCATACTTCTCAATGATACCAAATCCTAGGCTCAATCCTACGTTCAATCATATTCAATGATGCCAAATAACGAAAAACATGGTGCTAATATTAGACAAAGAGACAAGACATATCAAATACACACGCTGTGGAAGATTATGTGATATTAAGCAGTAGCAATCAAGTAGGAACGACATTGCCTAACCTTTTCCTGTTGTGAAGATGCAGTTTAAGTAAGTAGGTCGGAGAGGCTTATGTCGGTATCAGCCGAGGATGCTACTCAGGTAGGTATAATAAATGATGATACAGATTGGGCAAATTTTTCTCCTGTTGTTGTTGTTGTTGTTGTTGTTGTTGTTGTAACACAACTAACATAGAAATAAAACAGACCTAACGTGGATCTGGCGATTTGATGCTATCTTGGCTGCAGGCTCTCAGGGCCCATGTAGCTCATCAGTCAAACTGTTCGTTAACCCATTTTGGGTGGAAACCCTTATTAGTGTGAGGGCAACCAGACTATAGTTATCTTCACACTTTATTATTAGTGTGGTTGCCCGAATGGGCAACCAGACTATTGTTATAGATAAACTTTATTCTTTCTATGTTTCTAGATAAACTATATTTCAAAGCGCTATTCCTCCCACAGTTTATTTTTCCCAATTTAGTGCTATATGTCAAAATGACCGGCTTCACCGGGAATCGTGCGCTTGTATTTTACTAAGAGATTGGTTACATAGTTTAATTGATATTGATTTATTAGTGCATTAAATGTCCCCATCCACTTTAATGGAAAAATGAAAAAACTCCCATTCAAGTATTTTTTTCTCAGAAACCGTAAGGGCTAGAGTTTCAAGACTTGGAGGGGTGGTTCATGATTTAGTCCAAAATTATTATAGAAATAATTAAACCAATCGGCCTCATGGGGTCATGACGCAACTCCCCATATAGGCCACGCACATTTGCGTCAGGATAGATTTTCCGCCATTTTGAATTTTCTTCAAAACACACTTTTAGCTCCTCCTCCCACATATTTTCTCCAAATTTCACAAAAATCGGTACACATGATCTCTGGACCCATGCGATAATCTGGAGCAGAATTTTGATAGTCCATACCGTTCGTCCGTAAATGGCTTCCAAAGTTAGAGGGAGGGGCCCATTTTACAAAAAAGCCCACAAATCACAAACAAAACGTCCAGTCAATCCCAAATTTGAATCACATGTCAAGGGTGGTTTACTCAACAAATCCCCAAAAGCATTTCTACTTTGATCCATAGGGGGCGCCACAAATGCTCAAAATGTAACCTTTTGATGCAAAAACCATATGTTGGGGGGACCAATCCTCTCAAGATGAAACGCAAGTGATCTCAGGAGTTGCGTGTAGGGATGTCCCGATCCGATCACGTGATCGGGGATCGGGGCCGATCACGTCATTTTCAAAAGATCGGAATCGGCAAAAAAAGATCGGGGATCGGGAATAAAAAAATAAATAAAAAAAATAAAATTAAAATATTTTATTAATAAAATATTTTTATTATTGTATTTAACGTTCTTAAAGTCATCATTAACAGCGTCATATGGAGAAGTGTTCTCCCTCGGTAAAACACCTCGTAATGAGAAGTCTCTCTCGTCTCTGTCTGTAACGTGCTATATCTGCAGGCTGAGCTCTCCAGCCCTCCCCCTCTCCACACACACACACACGCACACGCACACACGCACACACACGGTGGCCCCGTGGCGTTCATAGAGGGAGACGCACGCAGGAGGAGTAGCGCTGGTCGTCAACGTTGTAAAACATCTTGGATAGACCACTGGAATAATAACTGATCATCATACATCTCAAATATAAGTCTACTACTAACCTTTGTTGCTGTTGTCATCTCAAATTGACCAGCCAAACTAAAATCCACCATTTTAGAGAGTTGCTTCAACTTCCTTGCATTAGATCAGAGTGATCAGAGCGATGCGTTTTCAACAGAATGCGCATATTATTGCCAGTCAGCTGTGTAATCTCTCAAGAACAGCTTCTGCACTGCGTTGGAATCTGTCGGGGAGGTTCGTCATAACGAGTGCGCATTCAGATCAGGAAGTAGGCCGCGCTTTACCCAATCACATGTAGTGGGCGGGATTCACATGTCCGTCGATCTTTCCCCCTCGAAACAAACCGAAACTAATTTAACAATAGCGTCCGCGGAGCAGACAAAACCACGGAAATATATTCACATTTTAACTTACTCTTTCATCATAGAAACAAGTGGGCTTATAACCAAAACGATCCATGTTCTCTGGGAGAAGTGGTGTTAGTGTTCCGTGTAGAAATATTGTTAGTGGGAATGAAAACAAGCTGAAGGCGCATCACAAACACCGGTTTCCTTGTGCTCTGGTGTTACGTTATCGTCCGCCCAGAGCCAACAGCCATAGAACAAACAGCAGAGGGCGCTGTTTTTCATTTTCAGTTGGCGATGGGTTCCCAGATTGGTCAGCTGTGTAACACTAGCTGGTTAACGATGGCTCGTTGAGCCTGTATGCGCATTTGACCACATAGCAATCAACATCACTAATTAATGTCAGCTGTGTGTGTGTGTGTGTGTGTGTGTGTGTGTGTGTGTGTGTGTGTGTGTGTGTGTGTGTGTGTGTGTGTCCAACTGAATGTTTTCTGTAGTGTAGATATCAAGTCTTTCCCTGTAGAGCAGGGGTCTTCAACAGGGGGTCAGGGACCCCTAGGGGGTCCTCAGAGTTACTACAGGGGGGTCTCCAAATCTTTGCGTGATAGGACCTTTTTCTTTTATTTACATTAACCACATGAACCCTAATATCCCTATATTCCGAGGGGAACTTTAGAAGAGGTAGAGGGGAAAAGAGCAGACCAAGTACAGAGCCTAGGCTCAACTTTACTAAGTACTGAGAGTTTGACATGTCTGATAAATACACTGATGACTGTGCTGTTAAACAAGTCTATGATGCTATCTATGACATCTATGAAAAGGTTTCATCTGCAACACAAATTTTATACAATATGTAGTGGGGGTCCCTGCTTCATCTCTCTCTTAGCTAAGGGGTCCTTGACCTAAAAAACGTTGGGGACCCTTGAGTAGACCCTCTCCCTCACGCTAAACTTAAATGACTTCTAAGTTCCACTCTAAGTTCCAACTTTATTTTCCATCCTGAATGACAAGTCTAATATTATGATTGTATTTTGGCTCTGTGCGATAACTGCAAGCCAATGTTCAGAGATTCACTATTTGTCTTCATTTCTTTAATTAACATTTATTTTACATTTATTTTGTCAGCCAGTGTTTTGAGACATATTGTCTTTTATTGCTACAAAATAAATGATAAAAATAAATTCTACATGCATAAATTATAATTTAAAAATATTTTTTTAAATGAAAAGATCGGATCGGGAAAGATCGGGATCGGCAAATTCTCAAAATCAAAAGATCGGGATCGGATCGGGAGCAAAAAAACGTGACCGGGACATCCCTAGTTGCGTGACAATGTAATTGGCGCAGCCTCCGACGGTATTCCTCCCAGCGTATTCCTCGAGTCCCGGCGGCAGCGACCCGCGACTCGCGTCGGCGCAACCACACTCTGCAATTGCCCTGAATTGCGACGCGTCTAGTTTGTAACTATACCTTTCAGGACGGGAACACCTTTTGGGGTTCTTGTTGCTATGTACAGTATATAGCAACATACATTTGTTGTAATTTTTCCAGAGGGAGGGGAGTTTACCAGGCTGTTGATTTTGGGCCCGGTCCGAAAACGTCGGGTCGGGTTCGGGGAGAATTTGAGAACTCTAACAGTAGGTGGTGCGTACTGCGTAGGACACCATGTTCCCGTATTTTCAAAATTGTAAATATAGCAATGCACAATGTATCACATAACGTGTTGTTAACAATGTTACAATCTTCTTGAAATTATTTGGCAACATAATAGCCTATATACCCAGAATGGAACATACTATATAAACAGTTGGATTTTAAAACATTATCTACATAACATCTAACAATTTTTACTGCTATGGTCTGAGAAGTCCTGATTGAGTGACTAATCTATCCGTAATGGTAGTGTTTATTTGGGCTTTTTTATAAGGATCTTCACAATTCACCTCATTAGTACACCCTTCGCTGTACTGTGATTGGCTCATACATTAGTACACCCCTACATTAGTACACCCCTAGCTGTACTGTGATTGGCTGACTCTATTGGCTGACTCTATTCAGCACTGTGATTGGCTAGCGAGACCCATGATGAAATTAATAACCTATAAATAGGACTATGCACTTAAAAAAAAAAACTTTTTTTAAGTGAGCTTCCATCACTGTGATGACCACTGTGATGACCACACCGCCCACTTCCCACTGGGTGTGATCTTTATATGTGAGGTTTGATTGGCTAGTGAAACACATGACACATGTGCATAGCCCTATAAATAGGACTATGCACTTAAAAAAACACATTTATGTTTTTTTTTAAGTTAGGGGTGTACAGTGGTTGGTCCAAGTGAACTTCCATCACTGTGATGACCACTGTGACCACACCGCCCACTTCACACTGGGTGTGATTTTTTTTAATTTATATGCAGGTTTTCCCTAGCCAATCACTAAAAGTGCAATACCACTATCATCACACTGGATCTGTAAAGCTTCAATGATGTCAAAATGACAATATTAAATAGTCATTTATTTATTAATTTTTCTAAAGGCAAGTAAGCAGGCGACCCCTAAGAAGAAGGCCCCTCTTCCCCCTAAAGAGGAAGGGGAGGAATGGGTTGAAGAGGACAGCATTGCAGAGAAAGAAGAGGTATGGGATGGACAGAGATGATTTCATTGTGCTTTATTGAATATTTAGAGTTGATTAACCACATTAGACCTGGCGTCCCTATATTGGGCAAATTATTAAGTGACAAAGGATATAGGGCATAAGTGGTTAAATATAATTGAGTTTAATTGCATTGTTCTTATTATTTGTTTATCAGACTCCACCTCCTGCTCCAGCTCCAGTCAAAGTTGTCATAAATGGTAAGGCAGCTAAAAAGCCAGAGTGTGAGGATGATGTTGATGGTGATGATGATGATTATTATAAATCATATTATTCTTTGTTTGAAAACATGTCTAAGAACTACTGGAAATGCTGTTTTTATGTGAAAGGGGAACTGATTTTATCATTAAGACTATTACAACCTCAATCCAAAAGAGTTTATTAATTTAGGGGGAAAGTCTCAAATAGCCTAGGCCTATATACACATTGTACGCCGGTGTTTCACAGCAAATATAGGAGCTCAAATTCAATACCAGCTCACAGCGCTTCGCAATAGGTTGTGAGCTTGTAGAACGACTATTTTCAACATATATCATCAGGCGGCATGTGAAACCAGTCGTCCTTTCTGCATCTGTGGAGCGGTACAAACAGGACTTGTTGGCCATGCCATGAAATTGATGCTCCACCCATCCACCCTGTAGTAGTCTATAGAACAAGAGGTTGGCACATAAGTGGGCCCCAGCCCACTTATTGGGAATTGTTGCTGTAGTGTGTAGAATTGTTGTGAGGTGTGACCGTGATGTCAAATGTCCCCACAGAGAAAGAAGAGTCCCAAGAAGAAGCTGGTCTCAGTCTACACACACTGGGTTCGTTTTTTTGTTTTATCCACTTTTTGAATCCATATATCAAATAGAAGACCACCAGTTTCCATGACCCAGTTGATCCTGAACAGCAGCTAGTGGTAGACATACACACTTAGAGTTTAATTGCTATTCCAAATTGTTCAATTGCATCAGAAAAGTGTGCGCTAGGCAATGAGCGCCGCAACATACAGTAAAGACGAAAACGTAAAAAACGTATTTGAAATCTTGAATGACATTTTTAACATGTGCCAGTTTTGACAAGAATACCAACATGGTGTGCAGGGTTCTTTTACAGTAACTATCTGGTAGAGCGAGCAAAAGTTAGGTTTGCCGTACAGTCAGTCTGCATGGACAAACATGGCATTATCCTTAATGAATGAATCTATAGAGCATAGCAGTGGTTACTATAGTGGCATTTCATTTTGTGGTTCCGCAGATAGAAAGCCCATACATTTTTCCCCATACAGATTTCCAAAAATAATTATATTAATTATGTTAAGCCTGGAACCAAGCCATCCAGGCTCCTGGTGAATCATGACCATAACACATTTGATTCTGTGTCAAACAATATTTGAATATTTAATTATATTGTATACTATATTGTGCTTTTTAATTGTGATATGGATCTTCCTGGGTCTGAAATAAAGATTGAATTGAATTAGTAAATTCCCTTTTTATGCGTTTTTCAAATATTTGTAATATAAATATTTTCAGCAATCTCTATGGAAAAAATTCATGGGCTTTCTATCTGTAGAACCACAAAACCGCCACTGTTTTGCTCTATAAGGTATGCAAATCTATTGCAATGAAGCTGTATAGTTTGTATGACACTCTGTATGCAGAGTTGTCTACCAGAGGTTGCTTACACATAGGAGGAGTTCTGATACCGCTATCAGAAATACCTCCAATACATTGTATCTGAGACTGCGAGTCTATCCAGTATCATGTAATAATCATGTGGTGATTGATAATTTATCCTACACGGGCAAACAGCAACACGTGAGGTGCTAGTATAGAGTGTAAGATTCAGAGCTAGTCAGTTTGCTAGTAAAATGTCACTGTCAAAATGTCATTCATTCTGTGTATGTATGTGTTCATGTTGTACAAAGGGTTCAACCTGAGTCAGGTCATCAAGGAATCGGTAACGGGGGGGCAAACATCTCTACAAACAAGGTTTTACTGAAACACAACCATGTGACTACACTATTCACTCCTGTTTTTGTTCATAGAAGTTCCTGTGGCCCCTGCCTGGCTTCCAGCCAAGAAGAAGAAGAAGAAGAAGAAGAAGAAGAAGAAGAAGAAGAAGAAGAAGAAGAAGAAGAAGAAGAAGAAGAAGAAGAAGAAGAAGAAGAAGAAGAAGAAGAAGAAGGCCCCTCTTCCCCCTAAAGAGGAAGGCGAGGAATGGGTTGAAGAGGACAACAGTGCAGAGAAAGAAGAGGTATGGGATGGACAGAGATGATTTCATTGTGCTTTATTGAATATTTAGAGTTGATTAACCACATTAGACCTGGTGTCCCTATATTGGGCAAATTATTAAGTGACAAAGGATATAGGGCATAAGTGGTTAAATATGATTGAGTTTAATTGCATTGTTCTTATTATTTGTTTATCAGACTCCACCTCCTGCTCCTGCTCCAGTTGTCAGAAATGGTAAGGCAGCTAAAAAGCCAGAGTGTGAGGATGATGTTGATGAGGATGATGATTATTATAAATCATATTATTCTTTGTTTGAAAACATGTCTAAGAACTACTGGAAATGCTGTTTTTATGTGAAAGGGGAACTGATTTTATCATTAAGAGGTACTCAACCTCAGTACTAAGTATAGATACTCCTGGTCAAATTGAAAATGTCCAAATGATCCTCTGACATCACCCCTCACCATGACTCAGCCATAACCATATACAGAGTTCCCATTGCAGCTACTATGCCCAAATATGCAGTGTGTTGTCTAACCTCAATGTGTTGTCATGGCATCAGCCAACAGTCAGCTCCATATATGGGCATGAAAGGGACAAGCACTGACAGATACAGCTATCACCATATATGGGTATAAAAGGGACAAGGGCTGACAGATACAGATATTTCCATATATGGGCATATCACCATGCCCATATATGGGCATATATTGAGGACATCAGGGATCTCCATATATGGGCATGAAAGGGACAAGGACTGACAGATACAGAGATCTTCATTATGGTCATATCAGTCAGATCTGCGGTGTGACGTAGTTGTAAACCTCTAGCATTTGAAATAGGGCTTAAGTATCATTCATAGTCGGACGTAAGGATACGTAACGAGCGCCGGCGCTCCTTGCGTTGTCGTTTTTGTCTCCCCCTCCGTCACCTACGGCTCTAGGATTTCCTTCCGTGCGATCAACATTCACCGTCAGGCCGACGTACGTTCGTTTGTACGTTGCCTGTAGTACCACCCAGGTAGCAACTGAGCGTGACCGCTGACGTCAGGCTGGTAGTTTCTGGGCGTGCCGAAGACCGACGACCCTGGTCTGTCCCCACGCTGAAGGGGTCCCGCTCATTGAAATGCGTGGCGATGTGTCGTGAGCGTCTATTGTCACACCAGTGTGACGCTGTCCATGTTTGAGTATATATTAACATTTGAATGCATAGCACTCAATGTAGATTTGACCACATTAGCATGAGGAAAGTGTCTAGAATTGTTTCTCCAAGACTCTGTCTGTCATTACTATACTTGTGAGGACATCAACATTTGGCGAAATTTGAATTATTCCAGTAAGTAAAAATACCTCAAAATGGTACTTAAGTGCAGTACTTGAGTAAATGTACTTAGTTACTTTACACCAGTCCTTCTCAAACTTTTTTCATGTCAAGGACCCCCTAATTGACACTTATTACCCCGCGGACCCCCATTTGAAAAGATAAGCCAGGGACCCCAATAAGAGAAGGTTTTTACGGCTCTAGCAGTGATTCTCAACCATTTTAATTTCAAGGACCCCCAGTTTGACATGCATTAGGCTATGGACCCCAATTTAATGGCATTTATACCTCTGGGACCCCAATATACACTGTAAAACCAATGTTAATCAAACTCTGAGAGTGTACAAATGGACCCTTACGGGTCCATTTGGCGCCAATGCATTTAAAATGGGGACTTAGTATTTTAATTTCACTATAATTCATATGAGATTATTACAATGTAATAAATGCATGAGTGTCTATTCTTTCTAGCATTAGGTCTCTAATGAAACCACAATTAATCAATTTCTCATTTATAATTAAATTCAGAGAAATACATTGAATTAAAACCAAAACAAAAATATTTTCATGTCAGTGTCCTGTGATAAAAAATACAGAATCATTTGAAATGGCGTAGTAAAGCAATATTATGGAGGATTTGGGACTTGAAAAAGTTCAATTATACCTAGTATCCTAGTTTCTTTGATAGTGTTTCTTTGCATTCCTACTTATGTGACCATATGACCATTATCCTGTCGTTTGTTGACTAGGATTCACGCCCTTTACTCCGATAACACACTTAAGTCACGCTGAGTCTGGATAAGAACGTCTTCTGAATGCCTAATATGTAAATTGTAAAACGTCAATACTGTCTTCTGCTTCTTTGTACAGTTCCATTTAAGGGTGGAGGTGATCCTGGTCCTGCCAAGAAAAACAAACCTAAACCCAAACCCCTTGTAGAAAAGGGCACCAATGGGACAATAACGCCTCCTAAACTCCAACAGAAGCCTCCACCAAGTGCAGCTACAGCAAAACAGAATGACCCCAAAGCTAAGATCACTAATGACGCAACAGCAGATGAAATGCCGGCAGCCAAAGGTATTTTTCCATTTACATTATAATACTCACATCCCAGTTTTTTTGGCTGTATTATATGTAGACCAATATCCAAGTACTATGCTATTGTCTTGACCTTTGTGGGTTTTCTTTTTCTTAAGAGGGAGCTACTGTTTCAAACTTCTCCACCGTAGACGTTCTTCGCAAGAGACTACATGAGAAGATCGAAGAGTCCCGAATGCAGGTATGTTTTGAAAGTGAAATCTTATAAAATGAAATATTAATGTCGTCTTTGGATGCATTCTGTGACTGGCCAATATCTGCATCCTGATGTACTAAACCACAAACATCTAGCACTCTATACACTACAGGTTAAAACCACATAAATTATTATTTCTTCTTTCTTTAAATGCCTTACTTTACAGGTGGAACTGAACTTGCAATACATCTTAAAATCAAGTAAATTAGTCACAATGAATTATGCAAGCACGTAAATGTGACTAATTGCATTTGATGTCACCATGCCGATACTATGTCGTGCACGTCATTAAACAAGGAGGTGCAGAGTTAGGTGACACACTGCAATGACCTGATGCATGAGGTTCTGACTCTGAGCTTCACTTCCTTGTTTAATGTAATGCATTTTTTACCATTTGCTTAATAATCAGTTATTACAATGAATTGCAACTACTACTACACTTTATTGGCATGAAAGATGTGATGGCTCAAACGATAATTTGAATTAACCACTTTAGCCCTTTTTCATACCTAGCCCTATTTCATATTCATACTGTCGTGTGAAAATAGGCGAGCTACAAGCTCACCACCTTGTGCGATGTGTTAGTAGCTTGTAGATCTGCTATTTTAGATTTTTTGGGAAAATGTTTATTATAGCATACTCTTATAATAACTCAAATGGGGACACCAGGGTTTGTGTGGTTAAAGCTGTATTTCGACTAACATTCCATGCTTCTCTCAGGGACCCACAAAGAACCCAGAAGAAGTTCTGGCAAAGCGAGCAAAGAGAAAGATGGAAAGGGAACGCAAGAAAAGGAAAGGAAAAGAATTCCAGAGGAAAAGGCTGGCAGAAGAAGCTGGAAAACTACAAGAGGAGGAAATTAAGAAGGAAGAACTGCCTGCTCCCGCTGCAGCTACAAAGAAGAGGGATGACACCGCGATTCTCTTCAACACGGTGGAAATGGTAGAGGAGGAGTATGTAGACAAAGCTCAGAAGGATAAGAAGAAGAGCGTGAAGGGCAATCTAACACCACTGACTGGGAAGAACTACAAGCAGCTGCTAAGTCGTGTGGAGGCACGCAAAGCTAAGTTGGAACAGCTGAGGGAAAAGGATGAGGACAAGGCTCGTGACATGGAGCAGAAGATGAAGTGGACCAATGTTCTATACAAGGCTGAGGGCCTTAAGATCAAAGACAATGAGGACATGTTGCGAGCCTCGCTAAAGAGGAAGGAGAAGCTGCGTTCACAGAAGAAAAAGCAATGGGAGGAGCGAAGTGAGTATGTTGTAGGAAAGATGCAGCAGCGACAGGACAAGCGACGCAAGAACATCCAGAGACGCAAGAAGCAGAAAATCGATACGAAGAAGGACAAAGCACGCAAAAAGGGCAGAGTGTTGCCCGAGGATTTGAGGAAGGCTAAATTATAGTCTAGGAAGTAAAGTATGAGAGATTCTGTTGTTTTTCTTGCTGGCTCATAAAAGTATATCCCATTTTAGAAATACCTGACTAAAATCTCAATCACAGTCAAACATGTATTCTGATGTTGTTTCTTCATCCACCAGAAGGAAGGAAACAATTGTTACCTGGTCTGTAGACTAAAATAAAGGATTGTTAAATTTGATCTTTGTCGTTACCGTTCGAACATAATAATAATGATAATGGCCGCGTTTCCCAACGAGATTCGTAGAGATGCTGCGTTGAGATCCTGCGCAGGTTGTACGACGGGTCTAACGTGCGTCCACACAATCTGCGCAGTACCATAGCAGCCACGTAGATTTCAGGTCATGTGTAGCCTACGCAGCTTGCGTAAGAGCCTGGGACCCGGCGAAACCAACGCTCTACCCTCATTAGTAGCAGCTGGTTGTGCCCAACGTGCAATCGCTTCCCACTTCCACGGCGTTACGTGTCTGCTAAAACTACATTTGGGAGACAGAATGGCGTATCCTACTCTCCTCCTACTTCTGCGAGAGGCGTAGCCCTGCAGTGCTGCCCTACGAAGCAGTTTGTTACGAGCGCCCTGGGGCGGTAGTAACACCCATCGAAGCGAAATAGATCCATGAAAAGACCGACCGACCACACACACACGCACACACACGCACACACACACACACACACACACACATTTAATTTATATATATATATATATATATATATATATATATATATATATATATATATATATATATATATATATATATACATACATACATACATACATACACACACACACACACACACACACACACACACACACACACACACACACACACACACACACACACACACACACACACACACACACAACGCGGGCAGCTGCGCTGCTTCTAGCCTTGATTCAGAGCGTTAGTGGGTACAGCCACACATGTCCGTAAAGCGTCCGTCAAGTTTCCGTACGGTCGCCGGAAGTCCCATCCACTCCCATGTTAAGTTTAAAACCGGAAGTACCGTTCCGTTTTTTTTTTTAACATGGGAGTGGATGGGACCTCCGGCGTCCGTACGGCAACTTGACGGACCCTTTACGGACATGTGTGGCTGTAGTTCACTAACGCTCTGAACCAGGGCTTCGTCCTCTATATGCATGAACCCGAAGTTTACAAATTGTACTCTCACGGATGATCCGATCGTCTGATAAAAATATTAAGCATATGCCAAGTTAACTAAAGGTATATAAATGATGCTGAGCTAAACATGTTTACTTAATTTCGAAGTTTTATAGTTAAACGTTATGATGAAAGTCCCCAGTTCCTCTCACAAAGTGACAGCTGTTGCGCTCGCCATGTTTATGAATGGTTAAAAAATCTTTTGAAACTAGCAGATCTACAAGCTCACAACGCTTCACAAGCTTGTAGATTTGCTATTTTCAAAAGATTTTAATACATATTAATTTTGGGAAATGGGACATTCTGCATTCCTTTTGGTATTTTAAGTATATTTAATTTACTTGCATAATGGGGACACTTTAGTGTTTTATTTACCTTGCAGATGTCAACTCACCACTGTAATTTCATTCATAAATATATTATTAAAAAGTTGTATTTGGAGTGGACTGCTTCAGGACATCTGACAGTTGCCTCTGGTATTTTTATGATCCATTTCACTTTCGCAAAGGGTGTTTAAACTGCAGTGTAGCGTAGGACAGCCCTACGTAGTTTACGTAGGCTTTACGTAGACTTCGTCCAGGAGGTCTTTACGTCTATGCTGTCTCACGAATGTAGTTTTAGCACACACGTAACGAGAACCTACGACGATGGTGCCTCCTGAAGCCAGTTTAGATGGCACGTTGGGGACACACAGCTGCTACTAACGAAGATAGGGCGTGGCGGGGTTGCTACTGCGCAGGTGCGTGGAGGCTCTCACGCAGCTTCTAGGCTACGTCTGAGCTCAAATTCGTTTGGGAAACCTGGCCAATAATTTGAAAATGCTTACATATTTTTTCTCTGATATTTTTATGAAAGATGTGATATGGTTAACCCTGACAGGACAGGTACATCCCAGTTTTCTTTATAATACAAAGTCACTGTCACGTTAATGGGAAGGGAAGAGTCGAATTAAAATACAGTATTGCATTCAGTTTTTTTTAATGACAAATTCAGTAATGGTGTGATTAATCCATATTTACACATTTAAATAAGGTGGTGGTTCTCAACCTGTGGGTCGGGACCCCCAGGAGGGTCCCCACATGATTATGTGGGGGTCCCCAGATGACAACGTGACATTTGAGGACCGTTTTTAATTCCTAAAATAAATTAAATGAAAAAAGACCATTACTGCATCAAAAGTCATCAACAAACTACACAATACAAACTGGTCAAACATTGGCCAAATTGTCAAATAATATAAGAAATAGGCAAAAGTTGTGAAAATAGCTGCGTTGTGAGCTTGTAGATCAGCTATTTTCACATTATTTATCTGTGGGACTGAGTCAAACTAAATGTAATGCCTCAACTTCTACAATTCCTGACCGTTGGCAGTATAAGGGGAAAAAAGGTTTTCCTTGGGCACTCTTTCTCCAAAAAAAGACCACCATGCGAGTGCTGCGAAATGTTAAGCTTAACTCGCCCTTAACGTTTTCAATGCAAAGTCTATGGTAGTCTTAACTCACTACGGATGCAATACCGTATTTGGCCACCGTTTTATCTCTATGGCAGGTCAGTGGCGCTGTTCCTCACTCTGCCAGCCAATCACAGGCTAGCTCAGTTTTGCAGGAGCAGCCATCTTGCTTTTAGTTCTTGTGCGGACAGGACCCATATAGTAGGGGGTACTAAGTGAAAAATCGTTACGCGGCGGATAAAAGCATGAAATTTGATACAGATGTCCCTTGGGTCATCCTAAAACATCCTAGAAGGGGTGCCCAAAAAAATCTTAAACAGGAAGTGATTAATGGACAAAATCCAAAATGGCCACCTAAACTGTTGACCGTTGACTCAAAAGACACCAAAATAATCTCCAAAAAGCATAAAATGTGGCACACATGTCCCTTGGGTCATCCTAAGACATCCTAGAAGGGGTGCCCAAAAAATTCTGAAACAGGAAGTGAGTTATTGACCAAATTGAAAATGGCCGCCTAGTGTTGTCGATTGACTCAAAAGACAACTAAAGAATCTCCAAAAAGTATAAAATGTGTCACACATGTCCCTTTGGTCATCCTAAGACATCCTAGAAGGGGTGCCCAAAAAAGTCTTCAACAGGAAGTGAGTTATTGACTAAATTGAAAATGGCCGCCTACAGTGCTGGCGATTGACTCAAAAAGCCTATAGAATCTCCAAAAAGCATACAATTTGGCACCTATGTCCCTTGGGTCATCCTAACACATCCTAGAAGGGGTGCCCAAAATAATCTGAAACAGGAAGTGAGTTATTGACTAAATTGAAAATGGCCGCCTACAGTGTTGAAAGATGATGCAAGATACCTAAAGAATCTCATAAAAGCATGAAATGTGGTACAAATGTCCCTTGGGTGATCTGAACGCATCCTACAAGGGGTGCCCACAAAGGTTTTAAACAGGAAGTGACCGCCTAAAGCAGTTGACACAAAAGAAAACATAAAGGGACGTCATAAAAGTGTATAATTTGGTACGTTCATTGAGTGCTTCTTAATATATCCTAGAAGAGGTTATTTATTTGCTTGTTTATTAAACTTTTTAGGAAGGGACCATTCTAATTCTAAATGGCTGTTTAAACAGTTGACCATGGCAGTCTGCATATTATGCAGACTCAATACGACAGGTTATGCAGTGTATAACCTGCCGTATTTTGTAGTCTACCTTCTGTTTTCATTTCTACATCACTTATTCATTTTACTTTCTGCATTATTTTTTTATTATACTCTTTGAATCTTCTTTATTTATCTAACTCTCTGCATATTCTTATTTATTTTGCACTCTACATCTTCTTGCTTGTTTTACACTCTATCTTCTCATGTATTTTCTTCTTGATCATTACTGTTTTTTTGTGATTAGTGTTTAGTAACTAGTACATGTATTCATGTGTGCCATTTCGCAATTACCAGCACATTGGCATAATGCTCTGCAAGGTAACCCAGCATCCCGGCATCTACACTTTCTCGAACAGAAGGGCTCAGCTTTGCAGCCACACTTGAGTTCTCTACAAACTTAAGCAGCCTCTGGCAAGAGTGTCCATAAAGGTGTCCATGAATCAGCGACTTTAATCCATCCATATTTGTCAGGAGATGGTAGAGATTGCATAGCTTTCAGGCTTCTGGACCAAATGCCAGATTGGCTGCTCGATTTGAATATTGTAGCAGTGCAGCCCGTGTGGGAGGAGTGTTTTCCATTGAGACACTATTAAAACTTTTTTTGGCACCCCTTAGGATGCATTCAGATCACCCAAGGGACATTTGTACCAAATTTCATGCTTTTATATGAGATTATTTTTTATGAGTGTCTTTTGCATCGTCTGTCAACACTGTACATGGCCATTTTCAATTTAGTCAATAACTCACTTCCTGTTTCAGATAATTTCAGGCACCCCTTCTAGGATGTCTTAGGATGACCCAAGGGACATGTATGCCAAATTGTATGCTTTTATGAGATTCTTTAGTTGTCTTTTGAGTCAATCGACAACACTGTAGACGGTCATTTTCAATTTTGTCAATGACTCACTTCCTGTTTAAGATTTTTCTGGGCACCCCTTCTGGGATGTCTTGGGATGACCCAAGGGACATGTATGCCAAATTGTATGCTTTTATGAGATTCTTTAGTTGTCTTTTGAGTCAATGGATAACACTGTAGGTGGCCATTTTCAATTTTGTCAATAACTCAGTTCCTGCTTAAGATTTTTTTGGGCACCCCTTCTAGGATGTCTTAGGATGACCAAAAGGACATGTGTGCCAAATTGTATGCTTTTATGAGATTCTTTAGTTGTCTTTTGAGTCAATCGACAACACTAGGCGGCCATTTTCAATTTAGTCCATAACTCACTTCCTGTTTCAGATTCCTTTGGGCACCCCTTCTAGGATGTCTTAGGATGACCCAAGGGACATATGTGCCAAATGTTATGCTTTTTGGAGATTCTTTTGGTGTCTTTTGAGTCAACGGTCAACAGTTTAGGTGGCCATTTTGAATTTTGTCCATAACTCACTTCCTGTTTGAGATTTTTTTGGGCACCCCTTCTAGGATGTTTTAGGATGACCCAAGGGACATCTGTATCAAATTTCATGCTTTTATCCACCGCGTAACGATTTGGCCATTTTTTGTGCTTAGTACCCCCTACTAATAGACCATATTCACACGGCGGCCATGTTTCTATGAAGTCAATGAAAGTAGCCACCCCGGGTGGCGGCACTTTCAATGTTAAATTCCAATATGGCCGCCGTGTGAATATGGTCTATAGAGTTAAGACTGGCAAATATGTTTGTATTTAACGATAGAACGCAAAAGTACACTACTAAACACGTGCATGACATAGTACGTTTAGTCAGAATGCTGTGTTGGCCATGTTTGATTAAGAAAATGGTCACGGAACGTACATTTTAAATGGGTTCCAATTGGCTTTTCAGTTTGCATATCCGGTCTTGAGCGGACACGGAAACAGCGTTGTGTATTGTGCATGTGCCGTACCGGATACAGTAGGCGGGGGATCTAGACTGGACTGAACTAAATGGACGCGTCCCCGAAAATACTGCGAGACAGTTTTTTTTTTATCATAGAAGGGCATCAGGGCATTACTAAATAGGCTGTGACATAGTCTGTTTAGTCAGCATGCCGTTTTTGCGTTTTATTTGGGCCATCTTTATAATTAGTTACTGTTATCCTGTTAGCTCCGTTTCATTGTAGTGATTTTATACATCTGTATAGCCAACATGACCGTCATATCGTGACAGTCATGGCGCTACTTGTTCCTGTTTTTTGAGATTTCTACATTTACAACCCGTACATCTACATAAACGTTAACATTTCAAATATAAAGTGCTGGCCCCACGGCCATGAATGTAACAAGTTAAAACGTCTGGGTCTAGGTACCCGTATCTTCTGTATTGTGCAATAAAAAGTATTTTAATCCGATTGGCGGCCATTTTTTAATAGAGTTATAATTTATCAGAGTGCAGTACACCTCCCAACCGATAGGGTTGCTTTGTTGAAAGCATATGAAAAAATGGCCACCGATTGGATTAAAAGGCTTTGTATTGAAAAATACGGAAGATACGGTTACTTAGACCAGGGCGTTTTAACTTGTTAAATCCATGGCCATGGGGTCAGCACTTTATATTTGAACTACTTTATGTAGATGTACGGGTTGTAAATGTAAACATTTTAAAAAACAGGAACAAGTAGCGCCATGACGCTTTTGACAGACGAGCGTCATGTGAACCATGGCTTACATCTGTACACAGCTGTTCAGAGTCGCAGTCTCCCAACCAACCCCGCCCCCTCAGAGCTCCGTTCCGGTAGCAAATATAACACATCCGGTTTTTGAGCTAGCAAATATAAGGTTTCCGGTTGCCTTCAAAGTAAGAGCATCGCATTTAATGTTTTATGAAAGACATACATGCATTTCGAAAAAGACATTTATACAGTGGTGGAAAGTAACTAAGTACATGTAATCAATTACTGTACTATGCATTTTGAAAAATACACGTATACAGTGGTGGAAAGTAACTAAGTACTACTCCACTACATTTCAGAGGCAGATATTATACTAGTTACTTGTTACTTTGTATATTTTTGATTATAATTACAAGACCACTTCAGCCCTATTTAAACTTTGGAAATTTGAAAATAGCCGATCTACAAGCAAAAGATTTTTATATTTATACAAGACCACTTCAGCCCTATTTAAACTTTGGCAATTTGAAAATAGCCTATCTACAAGCAAAATATTTGTATATTTAATTACATTTTGATACCAGTACTTTTACTTAATTACATTTAGAATTCAGGACTTTTACTTTTGCAGAGTATTTCTACATTGCAGTATTGATACTTTTACTTAAGTAAAACATTTTAGTACTTTTTCCACCACTGCATTGATGGATGTAAATATAAGAATTAGCCTATACGCCCTAACAGGGCGCCTACGCCCTAACAGGTCGTTATTGAAATTGGCCTTTGATCCACATTCAATGGGCACTTAGCACATTTTCCATACACCCATGTTTAACCACTGTGATTAGACTGTAAACAAGTTTCAGATTTAAATTGGAATGCCAAAGATGGCAATCCCCTTTCTATAAATAATAATAGTAGCTTGTACAGGTGTAACATGTGGGGGGTTTATAACATATTTAACAATACGTGTGTGTGTGTGTGTGTGTGTGTGTGTGTGTGTGTGTGTGTGTGTGTGTGTGTGTGTGTGTGTGTGTGTGTGTGTGTGTGTGTGTGTGTGTGTGTGTGTGTGTGTGTGTGTGTGTGTGTGTGTGTGTGTCTCTCATGGCATGGTGTTTTTTTCCCTCAATTTCTTTAGAGCACAAAGCCCAAATACCTTTGAATATAATATATATGTGTATATATATATATATATACGTATATGTATATGTATATGTATATGTATGTATGTATGTGTGTGTGTGTGTGTCAATGCAACAACTACAGTAGTTAAAAAACAGTTTTGTCTGAATCCAGCCACTGTAGTCCACACACTAAACCTATATTTTCTGCAGAGGTTGTGAATATTTGATTGTTAGTTTAGTGCATCAATGATCTTGTTGTACAGTATGTTAAAATGTTTTGTTGAAATGTATATACAAAAAATCTGTTATTTCTAATTATGCTGCCGGTATCGTGTCTGTGATTATAATGAGCAGGGGATTTGAGCAGGTCACAGCTGATTTTGAACAACTAAGGGCTACAGCCAATAATACAATTAAAACCAGCAATGACACAGGTGAAAATCAATACCATGGAGAAACTATTTTAAACAAACTGTTCTCAAACTTCCTCCCAACTATTCCAATATGGTCAGATCTACTCTCAGGTGATTTGCAGCGATTCTCTGGAGCCTATGCTGCACAAATAAACCAGGGTAAGAAAGGTACAGCTATTAGTGAGGCCATGTTCAAAAACACAAAAGTGTTGCTTTTACGAAATGAGAAACACAGACTTGACGAATTTATACAGCAAATACGCTCACTATACAAGCAGTCATTCATAGATTTCATTGACAAAGTAGGCTACAGGATATCACAGGCATCACAGCGTCCACAACCACCACCTGTAGAAGAGTGGAACAAAAAGAGAACTCTGCCGCCACAGCTGAGACGCTCTTATCAAAATAAGCCACAAGCAAATTCAAAGATTTTCTTACAAAATGACAGCTCAGCAAGTGTGCCAGACAAAACAAAGGCACAAAACAGAGGCACAAATGAGGAAATATGCAATAGTATATGCAGGTTTGCAAATAACGAGAGTAATTGTTGGCTAAATGCAACCCTACAATCGATACTGCATCTGTATCTGTACAAGATAAATTGAAACAGTTGACACCTACTTATATGGTTGAGATTTCATCTATGCCAGGGAATTTAGCAGCTCTCCAAGCGTTTTTTCAAAATCCAGGGCACACATTTGATGCTAAAACAATCCAAGACGTCACTCAAGAATTAGTCAAGAGCATCCCAGCGTTGTCCTTGTCAATGCACAATGACCCACTAGATTTGATACACCAATTATTAATCTGGTTGCATGATTGTAGTGTCCAAACAACTGCTATGGCAAAACATACAGACATCTGTAAAAAATGTGCATCGAAAGTTGAAAGCATTTCCAAAGCTGTTCTGTTTGATGTGAGCCTCAACACTTTCAAAAGCCACGTGAAAAGCGAGATTGTGTTATGCATGAGTTGTCAGGCAAAAAGATATTTATCTGAGTACAAAGTTAAAGCATGTACTGTGATTTACTGTATCTTGGACAAACTACCTAAAAGGCTCTGTTGTGTCTGTTGTAGGAGAACGTCACAAATGGAGGATGCGAGGGACCAGAACTGACATGTTCCCAAGACACCAGGAGGGAACGTCATTTTGGTCTTCCTTTTTTTCCTTTAGGTTTTGATTTAATCAAATGTTTTCTTCTTTTTTTCTTTTGTCTTTGTGCTTACTGTGATCATCTAAAAACAAACATTAGAGCACAGGACTATGCAATGTTTGGACTGAGCTGGTTTTGCTTTATATACGTACATCTATCTATTGATCAATTTGTGTGTGTGTGTGTGTGTGTGTGTGTACAATGTTTGCACTTTAAGTTTGCTGTGTTGCACTTTTGAGTGATGTTTGCACTTCAGTATATTGCATGTTATACTTTTTTATACATTTGAGTGATGTTTGCACGTTGGTACATTGCATGTTGTACCCGTTTATTATACATTTGAGTGATCTTTGCACTTAGGTACGTTGCACGCAGTACCATTTTATACTTTTGAGTGTGGTTTGCACTTCCTAGAACTTCCACATTTTTACAGTTTTGCATGATGATTGTGTTTGAATAATGTTTGCTGTTAACACACACACATACAGTAAATTGATCAAATCTGTGACTGCTAAACTACTAAAGTAGCCTCTCAGTCCACCTTAAGACAATTGGCAATGTTTAAAAACAAATATTGGAAAAATTATTTATATATATTCTGTTTTTGATAATTTGTACACTGTTTTATTAGTAAAGAGTAATTAAAAGGTCTTTTTTTAAACTTTCAAAGCCTGTCTGTATTCTTTTATGGTGTGGGGTTGTGTGGCCACTTGTATACACTATTGGGTTAGGGTATGGCCACTTGTATACACTATTGTCTGAAAAGGGCCCTTTTCTGACCCCTGACCTCACTGGACGGCCCGCCACTTTTTTCTACACCTTAGTGCCGCTTAGCGGAGAGTGTGGCGGTGTAGAGGGGGTCTCCCCGAACGCGTGCGTACCTCAGAAGTTCCGGCACTAAGCACCGTCTCCTGTCCAGTGTCCAATTTGTATAGGCTATGCACTGAAAACGGCCCTTTTCTGACCCCTGACCTCACTGGACGGCCCGCCACTTTTTTCTACACCTTAGTGCCGCTTAGCGGAGAGTGTGGCGGTGTAGAGGGGGTCTCCCCGAACGCGTGCGTACCTCAGAAGTTCCGGCACTAAGCACCGTCTCCTGTCCAGTGTCCAATTTGTATAGGCTATGCACTGAAAACGGCCCTTTTCTGACCCCTGACCTCACTGGACGGCCCGCCACTTTTTTCTACACCTTAGTGCCGCTTAGCGGAGAGTGTGGCTGTGTAGAGGGGGTTTCCCCGAACGCGTGCGTACCTCAGAAGTTCCGGCACTAAGCACCGTCTCCTGTCCAGTGTCCAATTTGTATAGGCTATGCACTGAAAACGGCCCTTTTCTGACCCCTGACCTCACTGGACGGCCCGCCACTTTTTTCTACACCTTAGTGCCGCTTAGCGGAGAGTGTGGCTGTGTAGAGGGGGTTTCCCCGAACGTGTGCGTACCTCAGAAGTTCCGGCACTAAGCACCGTCTCCTGTCCAGTGTCCAATTTGTATAGGCTATGCACTGAAAACGGCCCTTTTCTGACCCTTGACCTCACTGGACGGCCCGCCACTTTTTTCTACACCTTAGTGCCGCTTAGCGGAGAGTGTGGCGGTGTAGAGGGGGTCTCCCCGAACGTGTGCGTACCTCAGAAGTTCCGGCACTAAGCACCGTCTCCTGTCCAGTGTCCAATTTGTATAGGCTATGCACTCCTTTGAACTGCATATCAATTTAGATAAATAATTAATGTTTTAAATCCGTTTTTGTTACACAGAAACATAATATGTGATATATAGCTTCGTTTAAATGCTTAATTTATAGTTTTAATGTGCAAATGAACCGTTTTTCAATGGTTTTCAATGGTTTCTTTTTACTCTAGTCTAGAGGGTACTCTTATTCTGAAGAGATCGTCCACCGGAAGTCTTATATTTGCTCCGTTATATTTGCTGACTGAACACTGCTGTGTGAGAGAAGAACAGAGAAGACGATGCATGATTATTACTGTTACTGTTATTACTATTTCGTTCGTTACACACAACAAAGGTAAGTCACTTGTTTTGGATGAATGAAAAGTTGACTGATGAATACATGTGCATGTTGTCTTGTTATTTGGGGATGGATAAAATGGCAAAATGCCCCACTCGACCCATGTAATCTCCGATTGTTTGCAGTCATTTGTGCCATATTTGTGAATGTAAATTACATTTAAATAAGATGGTTAATCATTGTCGTTGGGTATTTGAACACAGATAATAATAATACACTTTATTTGTATAGCACCTTTCATGACATGAAATGCAGCTTAAAGTACTTCACAGAGCAAGAATACAATAACAGAAAAAGTACAACTTATTTAACAATAAAGCAAAAAAGATAAGCAAAAGTATAAAACAACATTAAAATAATTAAAAAAAGGCAGTAAATCAGGCAAAACAGGGAGGACCAGATGGACAATGGTTGGTCATTGTGGTGTTTTGATTGATGTGTAAACACAGATGATCATTATACATTCAAAGCTGTTGAGGCACATTGTAGTTGTTGCATGTTAATCCGTCACCCTCATTATATAAACTTCAGTTTAAATATAGGTATTACATGAAAATACGATTGCTTTTACTAGTACATTTAGGTATTGTTGGACTTCTATGTTCTGTATACAGCTGTACTTGTTGTGGCCAGTGAATTTCTGTAGGCTAAGTTCTCCCCCTCCCCCATTCACTCACTCTCATTCAACTAGCATACTGGCTGGTTGTACAGTTCATGTTGAGAATGTGAGACTGATAGCCAGGCTCCCTGCTGCTGCTGGTCTGCTTGCATTGTCTTGTACATGTGATAAACATCTGCTGTGGTCTCCCCCCAGTGATGGAGCAATCATCATAATGTTTTGCTACTACTACTGTTTTACTTCTAGCTTTATCATTTTTAAATCTTCTATATCTTATTATTATCCATACTGTTGAGGAAGCTTTAAGTGCCCTGTGTGTCTGTGACAATAAACACAATGAAACATTGTAGGTTTGGCCAAAATCACTCTTGATTTAGATCACACTTGATTTGCCCCACTCTCCTTCCATGCCCCCCCCCCCTATCTCACAGCTGGATGAATGCTTTTTTGAACACCTTTCAACCTATAGCATTTTGGGGGAAATAATTCTAAAATGTTCATACATAAAAAAGATAGTGAAAATAGCAGACAAGCTCAGAATGCATCGTCATGCAGCACATTGTGATATTGTGGATCGGTAATTCTTGCTACCTAGAACATTTTTAAAGTTCAAATGTATTAAGGATATGGCCTGTGTTTTTACATTGTTTATTTTCATTGTTGGTTCTGTCATTGTCAATCAGGGTTTCTTGGTTTATTTCAGTAATATGCTTTGCATACGTTATTTGCCACATCTGTCTGGTAATATTTTTACATATCAATCCTTATTATTTGTATATGATAATTAATCATCAACTAAAAAGCCCTACATACAGCAGCAGGGAAGTTTACCATTTGTTGAGGCCCATGATATAAGCTGTGTTGTGAATAAAGCCTAAACTATACTGTGGGACACAAGCCATCTCTCATATCTCTGGGCATTTACCGAATCATGAGCCATGCGACTCACACACACAATATAATTATAATATAATTAAAATATCAACTTGTTTCAAAAACTAAAAATGTATAATGTATAAGTCTAATACTTTCTCTTCTTCATTTGTGATAAGCAAACATGCACAGAAGAATGTCCTATTTCCCTGGAAGAGTACATGTTACTTTCCGGAAGGGGGCACGTGGATATCTCCTTGAGGGGCCTTCAGATGAGGCAACACTTATTAAGGACAACGTTGGTGCAGACAAGCCTGACAAGCCTGAAGCATTGCCAGAAGACCTGGTTAGACGAAACGCCTTAACTGTTGTTCGAGAGAGAGGAGGGGATGCCTCAGACAGACAAGAGGTGTTTGGGGAATATGTCCTGCAGTTTGGCAAGTACCAAGGGAAGTCCTTTCGGTGGCTTCTAGAGAACGACGTGGGATATATAATATTCCTTACCAATAGTCTACAAGCAGAGGAGGATGCAGGAGTCCTTGTGACAGAGGGACACGGCAAGGTCAGCTTACAGTCATTTATCAACTATGCCCACAGCTTTGATGAGATCCAGTCTCTTATAAGATACAAGTCGCAAAAGACATCTGGAGACAGATACAAGTCACAAAAGCCATCTGGAGACGACGACAATCTGGTTAGATTTGGTGTTCATAAGGAGGAAACTTACCGGGAGATTTGGGACAACAGGGCCAATGGCTACGCAGGCTTCGTACTGCAGAAAAAGTGGTCCAAAGGTACATGGCCGGACAAGCTGAAAACATACCTGATGGAGAAGAAGGAATCTGCCTCCCTTTCCTCTGGGTCTGTGCCTGCTTCAAGTGCTTCTACGGAAGGTTGTTTTTTAATGCCAGCCGTAGAATTTTAGTAAGATGTGTCTGTAAATGTATTACATTTCATATTCATTACAGCTCAATCATTTTAACAGATGCTGTTATTTTAAAGCAACATATGTACTGTGTAGAAATTACATTTTTACTACATTCTACATATTTTCTGTCTGCAGGCATCACAGACTTTGGAGACGATGGTTTGGACAGCTTCATGGTGATAATGGGGTCCCCCTCTAAGTTAGCGGTGCATTGCTGTAAGTACACATTTGTGTGTGTTTGTTGCTTTCTTCACTGATTGGACATTAAAAATCAATTATGGCTCAATCTGTTTGCTATTAATGTATGTCTGCTATTTCAATCTTTTTGTGTTACCAGCTGTTGAAACATCTTCCTCAGTTTCCGTACCAGGACAGGCTACAAGAGAAAAGGGTTAGCTTCAAATTAAATATACAATTTGTGTGACAGGTTATTGAGACACCATGAATTTATCTCATAACCTAAACTTTTTTTTGCCTGTTGTGTTTTCTGTGTTCTGGTCATGTTCTGGCCATGTCCGTGTTCTGTGCATGTCAGTGTGGTGTGCTGTCCTGTCCACGTTCTGGACATGTTCCACTAACCATTGTTTGCATGCGAAAGTTCTGCTAACTGAGATAGGGAACATGAATTGATCCAGCCACGATGATGGTGAGTACCCATTTTATTCTGTATCTAGCCTAGTTATAAGTATAAAACATACAGTATTTTTTGTGCCATTTTGGTTCCCCTGCTTAGACTATTATGTAATGCATTTGACAATTGAGTATCGTTGTATATTCAATGTGCTGAAAAGACCAACTTCATTCATACACACCAGTACATTTTTAAATACACATTGAATATACAACATGTTATTAGTATAATGTAATATACATGTAATGTCACGAACAATATAGTAGATGCAAACATTATTTTTTTGTGTGGGAATAAGATGGTGTGTGCCTTTAGCTAACCATTTGTATATTGCCAATCCTACAATGAGTGACAAGATTTTGTCTGTTGTATAGTACCATCTACTACGATGTCCAGACCACCTGCTGGTACTGAAAGTAAACTGCAGAAGTCGCCAAGAGATGGTAAATACGCTATGATTCTATTCATCTGTCCAAATAAGTGTTATGCAGTGTTATGCAGGCGGTATCTGTTATGCATAAATATGTACTTTTGTAGACTCAGATGTGCCTGCTTTGAAGACGCCTATTCCGCCAGAGCTGATGTGTCTGATGCCAGCAGGTCCCCCACAAGTGGAGAGGACAGTTTCTGCTGGAGGTATGTATTATTTTAAGTGATTTTCATGCTCATTTTAAGTGATTTTCATGTTCATTTTATCTTCAATCTACACTAACACAACATATCCCTCTTTTCAGGAACTACAAGGCCTGTTGTTTCACACACTGTCCCACATCCACTAGTGGCTCCACGTGGTAAGATATTTTCTCTGTTTTCTCTGAAAAGGTTACTGTGCTGCAAATGCTTCCTCCATAATTATAATTATATTGTAATAAACAATGTGATCATATTATCATTACATTTCAATAATGTCCTTTTCATCCTTGTTCCCTCAGTTGGCCCATCTGTCCCTGTTCCTCCACACATCACATGTGACACCAGTGAAAGCACTTGGAAGTGCAGTAATCATCAGCAATGGTTCATTAAAGAAGAGCTCAAATCTCTTGGGCTGTGGCCTAACTTTGAGCATAACCGTAAAGCAGGACATGCCATTTCGTTATGGCGTCACCCTTTTCAGCCAGAGCTCCTCGACACAGTGTCGACACTCCCACCCCGAAACTTCTACCAAATGCATCCATTCTTCATATGGAAGCCAGAGAACGAGATAATGGTCCGGCTGAGGAACACTTATGTACTGCCATGCCTTCATGGCTGTCCAAAACCAAATGTAGCACAGTCTGGTGTAGGTAGGCCTCGGGTGGTTGTTGGCATCAGTGGACAGTATTATATATTTTCCTCTCGCCTCCACTGAAAGGTGTGCAAGAAGCACTGGTTTGCTGACCAACCTAAATGGCTGGAGAAACTACCCAAGAGGTTCACAAACATTTTGCCATCAGTCCTTACGTACAAGAAGGCCCTCTGCAAGTCTGTGATTGATGAGCTGAGGCGCACTGGCAAGTCACCCACAGATATGGCAAACCAGTTAAACGAAATGATGCACCTTAAATATGAGCGAGCTCATCTGGCATATCTCCACAGCATACAAAATGTCTGGGATGCTGAGGCTGGGGTGTACGGGCAGAGGACAACTACACAGATGGTGAGGAAGGATGACACACCCCAGCCTTTTGGAGAATATGACGACGAAGAGGCCTGGTGTGGAACATCAGTCTCTGGACACTACGTGACCGACTGCCTCATTGACGAGTACCGACGGCAAGAGCCGGCCATCACCAAGATGCTTCAGGGCACCTTCGGACAGGTCTGTATATATAGTTATTCATACTGTATATTCACAGGTGATATAATGATACTGTATATTCACAGGTGATATAATGATACATGTATATTTATTAACGTACATTTATATTTATTGACAGACTGAACATGTTAACTAATTCAGAGATTGAGTGCAGATATTTAGGCCCAAAAGCTCAGTATATTGCTTTAATCTTGATTTGGTTCTTTCTTACTGCTGTTGTTGCAATGAATGTCCCTCTGGGAATCACAAATGGCTTATCTTATCTTAGGTCTGGTGGTCTGACCACACCAGGAAGGTGGCACGGAAGGTTACACTGTCATCTGGTGCCATGTCGAGCTATGCAGTGATGAATGAGAACTGGATGATTGTCTCCTGGGTGATGGTGCAGGCTGAGACAGAAAGGTCGCTGCGGCCCATGTACGACGGGTTGGCTAAGAGGTACAGTGATGCAGAGGTGGAGAAGGCGAGTTACCAATGGGTGTACAGGTGAGAATAGTCATCTTTTCTTTCTTTATTGTTGTATTGCCTATCACCCCCACCCCTCCAAATCACACAAGGTTTCACCTTAATTTGTGTGATAATACATGTTGTTTTTATGCTTATTACAACGCACCAACCTTAGTAAGTCAAATGTACTTGTATGTGCAAGTACAAAGGGATAAAGAATTATAATATGTGTGATTCTCAAAATGACCTTTGAAAAGCCTTTTATATGCCTCCTTTTTTCATCCAGGGACTGCTGTGCACCATTTAAGATCCCTGACACTCTCCCTGATGAGCACCTCAATTGGGATGCCTGGAAGACAACAGATTTCATCATCACTAACGCCACCGCTGGGCCTATGGAGAACACCTGTGCATCCCGGATACACTTCAACTCCAACATTGATGTCAAGTTGGACCTGTTCCACTGCATGCGCCGTTTCTCACGGGAGTGCACATCTGAGCATCATCCTTTGTTCAGCACCTTCTGTGAGTTACTCTCCGCTGCCTTTTCCTTAGTGGATCAGGAAGACCTGCAGAGGCTGAAGGATGCCTATAAATTCTGTTCAATACTTCATCATAATCCAACAAAACAACACGTAAGACAGCACTGCCGGATCAGAATTCCATGCCCGGCATTACTGGTACAAAGAGTTGAGAGTGTACTACAAAACTTTCACCAGATGACCGACCCAAACAATGTGCCCTTGTTCAAACCATCTATGCTGAAGTTGTGGCGTATCCAGAGGGTGCACATTCTCCGTGGGTGCCTCAGTGACCCTGAGCTCACAGAGGGGATCCTTTACCGGTATGGGGGAACTCTGCAGCTTAACCATGTCCGTGGTGAAGGAGCAAAAGTCCCCATCTGGATCCCAGTCAGAGGGACATCACAGCAAGAGGGGTTCCACTTCCACCAGGCTCAGTGGATTACTGGAACTCATGCCTCCTGTGAATTGTTCCAGGCCCAGGGCATGACAGGGGTGGCACGTTGGAACTACCAAAGACTTGTGGATCTTAAGCAGCCAGGTGTGATCCTCCCACGTGTATTTGATCCATCGTTGTTTATAGATCTGAACTCTGCTTCAAAGAGAGTGACTGGCCAGGATAAGTACCCTGCAATTCACCTCTCTGACAGGGACACAGGTGAAAGGTTTGGCCTGGAATACAGAGAGCCAGAGTGCCGCCCAGTACCACTTGACTGGGACAAACACAAGGCAAAAGAAAGTGATTCTTCTGTTCCTCTGCCCCCTGAACTAGCACCACCCACAACTGGTCTGGCATTGGCAGCACCATCCTCTGGCCTGGCAGTATCTATGACAACATCTGGCCTGGCAGCTTCTACTGTGTCCCCAACAACATCTGGCCTGGCAGCTTCTACTGTGTTCCCAACATCTGGCCTGGCAGCATCCACTGTGTCCCCAACATCATCTGGCCTGGCAGCATCTACTGTGTCCCCAACATCATCTGGCCTGGCAGCATCTACTGTGTCCCCAACATCCTCTGGCCTGGCCGCATCCACTGTGTCACCAACGTCCTTTGGCCTGGCAGCATCTTCTGAGGTGTTTTTAGTGCCCAAGCAAGAGGTGTTGGAGCCTACAGCTGAGAGTGAGTTGACACTTAAATATTACAAATATTGTATATCTCTGCTGTTCGGCCGGAACCAGCTAAATCCAAAATGGTAATTGTTCAGGAAATGAAAAACAAAATATCAATTTTTCAGAAAAGAAAACCATATATTTTTTAAACAAAGCGATACTGCCTCATTAAACTTGGTATTGTGACTTTATATATTATCAGATACTTGCATGTGTCATTATATTATCAACACTTTACCCAAATCCAGTGCAAGTGGAGTTAGGAGGTTTTGTCCATCATTGATAAGAACAGCTGGCAATGGATCTCAAAGCTCACAACACATCACAACGCATTGTGAGCTTGGAGATCAGCTAGTTATGGTGAGCGCCATCCTCATATACTATAGATCAAGCTGAATTCTGTACTTAAACATCTTTTATTTTAACATGCATTGTAAACAACCATGGATCTAACTGTTACCACTGTTGTTCTTCTACAGTTGAGTGCAACAAACAATTCTGCCTCAATACTCAATCATGTATTTAACAAAAGCGATCATGGCACACCAACAATAAATAAATGGCATATAAATACAAAATACATTCATGAAAATAGAATCTGTAGCCTATCAAATCTGTAGCCTACTGCACTAACAATAACAACCACAGTTGAATTTACCTATCATATACCTATCAACATTTTATTATCACACTGTTGTGTGTTGTGTGTTGCGTGTGTGTGGTGGGTGTTTCTTAGTGCTTTAGATTGTCATAAAAGCTGTGAAAGTCTTTTGGCATGATCTCCTTGAGCTCTTGGAGATGTTTGAAACAAACTCCTGCACACACTCATTCTCTGTCCATTAACATTTAAAAAGAAAACACGAGCAGATGACCTTTGTGAAGACACCCTTCTCCTCTTTACTGGGGTGACATCTATCAAACCTTGCACATACATTCTCTTCTCTTCCCAGTTTATGTTCTCCCAAAAGCATTGAAAAATCTTCTCCCTGTCTGCCTCATACAGAGCAGAGCTTCTCGAGAGCCTGAGAGGAGGGGGGAGTTGTTTGTTTTTGACGGACAGTTTGAGGGTCCAATGGAGTTAGGAGTTTTCGTCAGAGGCGCTTTTTAATACTTTTCATATGTTATTATTTAAAAAAAAATTACACAGATGTAGAGGGGGTTCAATAGCGTTGATTTATGAAAAAAAAAAAAGAAAAAAGAAAATGGAGTTAGCTGGTCCCGGCTGGACACTGACGATATATTAATATGTGAATATATACATTAATGGATTTAATGAATAAATATTAGTACAATACTATAGTACCAAATAATTGAAACTGTTTTCTTTGTTCTAGTGCGCTCCATACCCCTGCCAGTGCAGTCCTCACCAAGGAGTGCCCGCACTGGACCCATCAGGACAGGTCGGAAAGTGTTTGTTTTGGACTACAAACGTTGGCCACAACCAATGAAAGCAGCTATTGACAGTCTACTAGTCAAGTACCATGGGAAAAAAGACATAATGCAACTGGTAGATACAGATTATGCTGCCATGGTCCTTCAGTCTGCCACAGATCCAAATAGTTTGCTACACAGCACAACCAAATATCACATAACACAGTACTCAAAACATCTGGCCAAACTGATGAACACCTCCTCATCACTGAACACCAGTACTGAAAAACTTGTGGAGACACAAAACCTTTGGTACAGTCTTACTGAGGGGAGTGAGACTGTCCATGTCCCAGTTGTTGCAATTCCACCAGCCATCGTGAATCCAGCAGAACCTGTGTCACAACGAGCACCTCAAATGCCAGTGACAAAGGAAGAGATCCAGAAAATGGTGCTGGACATAGTGCAGCAGCAACAGCAGCTGCAGCAGCAACCAGAGACACAAACGAGGAAATGTCTCTCCTGTGGGCAGCCTAAATCCAGGTACTCAGAAGGAGATGGATCCTCAATTCATTTCTTCTATCAAAAATTGCCAGTGCGATATTTTTACTGCTCCACTAAGGTGTTCAAAGCTTACTCTGCAGAGGGTTTGACAAATCCCAAAATGACATTTGAGGAGTTTGCACAGACTGAGTTCTTTCAACGTGAACTGGACTCAACAAAACAGAGAGTGCAGGCCAAAGCCCAGAGAAAGAGGAAACTCCCAGACACTCAACCTAGCGGACGACTTTGCCGTTTCTGCCGCCAGGGGCTCAAGCAGGGCCCAAACAGTCCGCATATTCATACTGGGTTTCCAGGAGTGACTGGGTCACTGGGAAGTACATTTACTGTCCGTCAAAAGTACTTTCATTGTACAAAGACAAAGGCATGGCAAAGGAGATGTCATGGAAGGAATTCCAACAATCCTCCTTCTATGCCATGGAGAAGGATAGGTGGACAGCAGAGAGGAAGAAATGAGAGATATGCCTTATGTACATGTATGACTTCTGCTACTTGCACATAACCCACGGCTGCAAACAATATCATACATGCCTTAAGAGTTCTGTCATACCTGCCGTTCTACCTCTACAACATTTACCTCTGTCTTACCTATAATGTATATATATATATATTGGTATTTCATTATATCCAGAATTAGTTAGAATCAGTTTTTATTATCTTTTGTATTGTGTTGTATTAGCAGTCTTTGCAAAACATATGGCATAAACATTTGTATAATGTCAGTATAAGTGACAAAATAAATTCCTCTTGTTTCTATGAAACTATGATCATATTTTCTCACAATTGAAAGCTGATAAATGACATTTAGCATGAAAAGAAAATTGTAAAGCTCTGAGTAAATATCTGGTTCATGTTTTTTGGAAAATAAATTGTTTCAGTGATTCTCAACCTTTTTACTTTCAAAGAACCCTTACTTTGATAGGCATTAGACCACGGGTGAAAAAGGTAGCACACACACATCCGTGGCCCAGGTGCAAGACAAACAAAAGTATTATAAAAAAGGAATAAAGTCTGCACACTGGTAATGCTGAAAAAAAGCGTTTGTCAGCGTTTCGGCCTGTTCAGACCTTCATCAGGACATATACCGTTTATGTCCTGATGAAGGACTGAACAGGCCAAAACGTTGACAAACGCAATAAATACAAAGCAGAGTTTTTTCAGCATTACCAGTGTGCACACTCTATTCCTTTTTTATTAGACCACAACCCCCATACAGTACATTTTAAATCTCTGGAATCACTTACATATAGTGCAATACCATGGACATGCTAAAGCATACTGAAATCACATTGGCTGGCATTTACTCCCATGATCAACAGGGATGCCCCTGCCGCCGCCGCCACGCCCAGGCGCGGCCGTCTCGTTGCCGTTGCGGGGCAGGAGCTGATAGTAACGGTTTACTAGCAAAGCTGTATTGATCTGTTATTACAGTGCAGTGCTGCCACCGTCTGGTGGCCAAGTATACTGTTTTGATGTGTGCTGGCCTCAAAGTGGCCCTACCGCAATATGCTGCCTCCTGTTGACTGGACATTGATACTACAGGGCCTTTTGCGTTTGGAAAACCTGATGCGATTCTATTGGCTGTCAGCGAGTGACGACTATCCACGTCTCGCCTGTTCAGGGTGGTATGGCCGTAAGCAACAGTTGCAGTGGCCGGTAGGCCTTATATAGATGACAGTGGCCCTGCTGTGGAGTGTGTTTATTCCTTTACTCTACTTAGGCTGGGCTGCTAAAGGGTTAGAAGTGACATTTTTCAGCAGTGACATTTTGTTAGTTAGTGCTGCATTCATAATAAACATGACGATTGCTCATTCAGTCAAATGAAAAAAGCTTACAGCACCTGGTATTCCCAGGCGGTCTCCCATCCAAGTAATAACCAGGCCCGACCCTGCTTAGCTTCCGAGATCGGACGAGATCGGGCGTGTTCAGGGTGGTATGGCCGTAAGCAACAGTTGCACTGGCCGGTAGGCCTTATATAGATGACAGTGGCCCTGCTGTGGAGTGTGTTTATTCCTTTACTCTACTTAGGCTGGGCTGCTAAAGGGTTAGAAGTGACATTTTTCAGCAGTGACATTTTGTTAGTTAGTGCTGCATTCATAATAAACATGACGATTGCTCATTCAGTCAAATGAAAAAAAGCTTACAGCACATGGTATTCCCAGGCGGTCTCCCATTCAAGTACTAACCAGGCCCGACCCTGCTTAGCTTCCGAGATCGGACGAGATCGGGCGTGTTCAGGGTGGTATGGCCGTAAGCAACAGTTGCAGTGGCCGGTAGGCCTTATATAGATGACAGTGGCCCTGCTGTGGAGTGTGTTTATTCCTTTACTCTACTTAGGCTGGGCTGCTAAAGGGTTAGAAGTGACATTTTTCAGCAGTGACATTTTGTTAGTTAGTGCTGCATTCATAATAAACATGACGATTGCTCATTCAGTCAAATGAAAAAAAGCTTATAGCACCTGGTATTCCTAGGCGGTCTCCCATCCAAGTACTAACCAGGCCCGACCCTGCTTAGCTTCCGAGATCGGGCGTGTTCAGGGTGGTATGGCCGTAAGCAACAGTTGCAGTGGCCGGTAGGCCTTATATGGATGACAGTGGCCCTGCTGTGGAGTGTGTTTATTCCTTTACTCTACTTAGGCTGGGCTGCTAAAGGGTTAGAAGTGACATTTTTCAGCAGTGACATTTTGTTAGTTAGTGCTGCATTCATAATAAACATGACGATTGCTCATTCAGTCTGCCAAATGAAAAAAGCTTACAGCACCTGGTATTCCCAGGCGGTCTCCCATCCAAGTACTAACCAGGCCCGACCCTGCTTAGCTTCCGAGATCGGACGAGATCGGGCGTGTTCAGGGTGGTATGGCCGTAAGCAACAGTTGCAGTGGCCGGTAGGCCTTATATAGATGACAGTGGCCCTGCTGTGGAGTGTGTTTATTCCTTTACTCTACTTAGGCTGGGCTGCTAAAGGGTTAGAAGTGACATTTTTCAGCAGTGACATTTTGTTAGTTAGTGCTGCATTCATAATAAACATGACGATTGCTCATTCAGTCTGCCAAATGAAAAAAGCTTACAGCACCTGGTATTCCCAGGCGGTCTCCCATCCAAGTACTAACCAGGCCCGACCCTGCTTAGCTTCCGAGATCGGACGAGATCGGGCGTGTTCAGGGTGGTATGGCCGTAAGCAACAGTTGCAGTGGCCGGTAGGCCTTATATAGATGACAGTGGCCCTGCTGTGGAGTGTGTTTATTCCTTTACTCTACTTAGGCTGGGCTGCTAAAGGGTTAGAAGTGACATTTTTCAGCAGTGACATTTTGTTAGTTAGTGCTGCATTCATAATAAACATGACGATTGCTCATTCAGTCTGCCAAATGAAAAAAGCTTACAGCACCTGGTATTCCCAGGCGGTCTCCCATCCAAGTACTAACCAGGCCCGACCCTGCTTAGCTTCCGAGATCGGACGAGATCGGGCGTGTTCAGGGTGGTATGGCCGTAAGCAACAGTTGCAGTGGCCGGTAGGCCTTATATAGATGACAGTGGCCCTGCTGTGGAGTGTGTTTATTCCTTTACTCTACTTAGGCTGGGCTGCTAAAGGGTTAGAAGTGACATTTTTCAGCAGTGACATTTTGTTAGTTAGTGCTGCATTCATAATAAACATGACGATTGCTCATTCAGTCTGCCAAATGAAAAAAAGCTTACAGCACCTGGTATTCCCAGGCGGTCTCCCATCCAAGTACTAACCAGGCCCGACCCTGCTTAGCTTCCGAGATCGGACGAGATCGGGCGTGTTCAGGGTGGTATGGCCGTAAGCAACAGTTGCAGTGGCCGGTAGGCGTTATATAGATGACAGTGGCCCTGCTGTGGAGTGTGTTTATTCCTTTACTCTACTTAGGCTGGGCTGCTAAAGGGTTAGAAGTGACATTTTTCAGCAGTGACATTTTGTTAGTTAGTGCTGCATTCATAATAAACATGACGATTGCTCATTCAGTCTGCCAAATGAAAAATAGCTTACAGCACCTGGTATTCCCAGGCGGTCTCCCATCCAAGTACTAACCAGGCCCGACCCTGCTTAGCTTCCGAGATCGGACGTGTTCAGGGTGGTATGGCCGTAAGCAACAGTTGCAGTGGCCGGTAGGCCTTATATAGATGACAGTGGCCCTGCTGTGGAGTGTGTTTATTCCTTTACTCTACTTAGGCTGGGCTGCTAAAGGGTTAGAAGTGACATTTTTCAGCAGTGACATTTTGTTAGTTAGTGCTGCATTCATAATAAACATGACGATTGCTCATTCAGTCAAATGAAAAAAAGCTTACAGCACCTGGTATTCCCAGGCGGTCTCCCATCCAAGTACTAACCAGGCCCGACCCTGCTTAGCTTCCGAGATCGGACGAGATCGGGCGTGTTCAGGGTGGTATGGCCGTAAGCAACAGTTGCAGTGGCCGGTAGGCCTTATATAGATGACAGTGGCCCTGCTGTGGAGTGTGTTTATTCCTTTACTCTACTTAGGCTGGGCTGCTAAAGGGTTAGAAGTGACATTTTTCAGCAGTGACATTTTGTTAGTTAGTGCTGCATTCATAATAAACATGACGATTGCTCATTCAGTCAAATGAAAAAAAGCTTACAGCACCTGGTATTCCCAGGCGGTCTCCCATCCAAGTACTAACCAGGCCCGACCCTGCTTAGCTTCCGAGATCGGGCGTGTTCAGGGTGGTATGGCCGTAAGCAACAGTTGCAGTGGCCGGTAGGCGTTATATAGATGACAGTGGCCCTGCTGTGGAGTGTGTTTATTCCTTTACTCTACTTAGGCTGGGCTGCTAAAGGGTTAGAAGTGACATTTTTCAGCAGTGACATTTTGTTAGTTAGTGCTGCATTCATAATAAACATGACGATTGCTCATTCAGTCTGCCAAATGAAAAATAGCTTACAGCACCTGGTATTCCCAGGCGGTCTCCCATCCAAGTACTAACCAGGCCCGACCCTGCTTAGCTTCCGAGATCGGACGTGTTCAGGGTGGTATGGCCGTAAGCAACAGTTGCAGTGGCCGGTAGGCCTTATATAGATGACAGTGGCCCTGCTGTGGAGTGTGTTTATTCCTTTACTCTACTTAGGCTGGGCTGCTAAAGGGTTAGAAGTGACATTTTTCAGCAGTGACATTTTGTTAGTTAGTGCTGCATTCATAATAAACATGACGATTGCTCATTCAGTCAAATGAAAAAAAGCTTACAGCACCTGGTATTCCCAGGCGGTCTCCCATCCAAGTACTAACCAGGCCCGACCCTGCTTAGCTTCCGAGATCGGACGAGATCGGGCGTGTTCAGGGTGGTATGGCCGTAAGCAACAGTTGCAGTGGCCGGTAGGCCTTATATAGATGACAGTGGCCCTGCTGTGGAGTGTGTTTAATCCTTTACTCTACTTAGGCTGGGCTGCTAAAGGGTTAGAAGTGACATTTTTCAGCAGTGACATTTTGTTAGTTAGTGCTGCATTCATAATAAACATGACGATTGCTCATTCAGTCAAATGAAAAAAAGCTTACAGCACCTGGTATTCCCAGGCGGTCTCCCATCCAAGTACTAACCAGGCCCGACCCTGCTTAGCTTCCGAGATCGGACGAGATCGGGCGTGTTCAGGGTGGTATGGCCGTAAGCAACAGTTGCAGTGGCCGGTAGGCCTTATATAGATGACAGTGGCCCTGCTGTGGAGTGTGTTTATTCCTTTACTCTACTTAGGCTGGGCTGCTAAAGGGTTAGAAGTGACATTTTTTAGCAGTGACATTTTGTTAGTTAGTGCTGCATTCATAATAAACATGACGATTGCTCATTCAGTCTGCCAAATGAAAAAAAGCTTACAGCACCTGGTATTCCCAGGCGGTCTCCCATCCAAGTACTAACCAGGCCCGACCCTGCTTAGCTTCCGAGATCGGACGTGTTCAGGGTGGTATGGCCGTAAGCAACAGTTGCAGTGGCCGGTAGGCCTTATATAGATGACAGTGGCCCTGCTGTGGAGTGTGTTTATTCCTTTACTCTACTTAGGCTGGGCTGCTAAAGGGTTAGAAGTGACATTTTTCAGCAGTGACATTTTGTTAGTTAGTGCTGCATTCATAATAAACATGACGATTGCTCATTCAGTCTGCCAAATGAAAAATAGCTTACAGCACCTGGTATTCCCAGGCGGTCTCCCATCCAAGTACTAACCAGGCCCGACCCTGCTTAGCTTCCGAGATCGGACGTGTTCAGGGTGGTATGGCCGTAAGCAACAGTTGCAGTGGCCGGTAGGCCTTATATAGATGACAGTGGCCCTGCTGTGGAGTGTGTTTATTCCTTTACTCTACTTAGGCTGGGCTGCTAAAGGGTTAGAAGTGACATTTTTCAGCAGTGACATTTTGTTAGTTAGTGCTGCATTCATAATAAACATGACGATTGCTCATTCAGTCAAATGAAAAAAAGCTTACAGCACCTGGTATTCCCAGGCGGTCTCCCATCCAAGTACTAACCAGGCCCGACCCTGCTTAGCTTCCGAGATCGGACGAGATCGGGCGTGTTCAGGGTGGTATGGCCGTAAGCAACAGTTGCAGTGGCCGGTAGGCCTTATATAGATGACAGTGGCCCTGCTGTGGAGTGTGTTTATTCCTTTACTCTACTTAGGCTGGGCTGCTAAAGGGTTAGAAGTGACATTTTTCAGCAGTGACATTTTGTTAGTTAGTGCTGCATTCATAATAAACATGACGATTGCTCATTCAGTCAAATGAAAAAAAGCTTACAGCACCTGGTATTCCCAGGCGGTCTCCCATCCAAGTACTAACCAGGCCCGACCCTGCTTAGCTTCCGAGATCGGGCGTGTTCAGGGTGGTATGGCCGTAAGCAACAGTTGCAGTGGCCGGTAGGCGTTATATAGATGACAGTGGCCCTGCTGTGGAGTGTGTTTATTCCTTTACTCTACTTAGGCTGGGCTGCTAAAGGGTTAGAAGTGACATTTTTCAGCAGTGACATTTTGTTAGTTAGTGCTGCATTCATAATAAACATGACGATTGCTCATTCAGTCTGCCAAATGAAAAATAGCTTACAGCACCTGGTATTCCCAGGCGGTCTCCCATCCAAGTACTAACCAGGCCCGACCCTGCTTAGCTTCCGAGATCGGACGTGTTCAGGGTGGTATGGCCGTAAGCAACAGTTGCAGTGGCCGGTAGGCCTTATATAGATGACAGTGGCCCTGCTGTGGAGTGTGTTTATTCCTTTACTCTACTTAGGCTGGGCTGCTAAAGGGTTAGAAGTGACATTTTTCAGCAGTGACATTTTGTTAGTTAGTGCTGCATTCATAATAAACATGACGATTGCTCATTCAGTCAAATGAAAAAAAGCTTACAGCACCTGGTATTCCCAGGCGGTCTCCCATCCAAGTACTAACCAGGCCCGACCCTGCTTAGCTTCCGAGATCGGACGAGATCGGGCGTGTTCAGGGTGGTATGGCCGTAAGCAACAGTTGCAGTGGCCGGTAGGCCTTATATAGATGACAGTGGCCCTGCTGTGGAGTGTGTTTAATCCTTTACTCTACTTAGGCTGGGCTGCTAAAGGGTTAGAAGTGACATTTTTCAGCAGTGACATTTTGTTAGTTAGTGCTGCATTCATAATAAACATGACGATTGCTCATTCAGTCAAATGAAAAAAAGCTTACAGCACCTGGTATTCCCAGGCGGTCTCCCATCCAAGTACTAACCAGGCCCGACCCTGCTTAGCTTCCGAGATCGGACGAGATCGGGCGTGTTCAGGGTGGTATGGCCGTAAGCAACAGTTGCAGTGGCCGGTAGGCCTTATATAGATGACAGTGGCCCTGCTGTGGAGTGTGTTTATTCCTTTACTCTACTTAGGCTGGGCTGCTAAAGGGTTAGAAGTGACATTTTTTAGCAGTGACATTTTGTTAGTTAGTGCTGCATTCATAATAAACATGACGATTGCTCATTCAGTCTGCCAAATGAAAAAAAGCTTACAGCACCTGGTATTCCCAGGCGGTCTCCCATCCAAGTACTAACCAGGCCCGACCCTGCTTAGCTTCCGAGATCGGACGTGTTCAGGGTGGTATGGCCGTAAGCAACAGTTGCAGTGGCCGGTAGGCCTTATATAGATGACAGTGGCCCTGCTGTGGAGTGTGTTTATTCCTTTACTCTACTTAGGCTGGGCTGCTAAAGGGTTAGAAGTGACATTTTTCAGCAGTGACATTTTGTTAGTTAGTGCTGCATTCATAATAAACATGACGATTGCTCATTCAGTCAAATGAAAAAAAGCTTACAGCACCTGGTATTCCCAGGCGGTCTCCCATCCAAGTACTAACCAGGCCCGACCCTGCTTAGCTTCCGAGATCGGACGAGATCGGGCGTGTTCAGGGTGGTATGGCCGTAAGCAACAGTTGCAGTGGCCGGTAGGCCTTATATAGATGACAGTGGCCCTGCTGTGGAGTGTGTTTATTCCTTTACTCTACTTAGGCTGGGCTGCTAAAGGGTTAGAAGTGACATTTTTCAGCAGTGACATTTTGTTAGTTAGTGCTGCATTCATAATAAACATGACGATTGCTCATTCAGTCAAATGAAAGAAAGCTTACAGCACCTGGTATTCCCAGGCGGTCTCCCATCCAAGTACTAACCAGGCCCGACCCTGCTTAGCTTCCGAGATCGGACGAGATCGGGCATGTTCAGGGTGGTATGGCCGTAAGCAACAGTTGCAGTGGCCGGTAGGCCTTATATAGATGACAGTGGCCCTGCTGTGGAGTGTGTTTATTCCTTTACTCTACTTAGGCTGGGCTGCTAAAGGGTTAGAAGTGACATTTTTTAGCAGTGACATTTTGTTAGTTAGTGCTGCATTCATAATAAACATGACGATTGCTCATTCAGTCTGCCAAATGAAAAAAAGCTTACAGCACCTGGTATTCCCAGGCGGTCTCCCATCCAAGTACTAACCAGGCCCGACCCTGCTTAGCTTCCGAGATCGGACGTGTTCAGGGTGGTATGGCCGTAAGCAACAGTTGCAGTGGCCGGTAGGCCTTATATAGATGACAGTGGCCCTGCTGTGGAGTGTGTTTATTCCTTTACTCTACTTAGGCTGGGCTGCTAAAGGGTTAGAAGTGACATTTTTCAGCAGTGACATTTTGTTAGTTAGTGCTGCATTCATAATAAACATGACGATTGCTCATTCAGTCAAATGAAAAAAAGCTTACAGCACCTGGTATTCCCAGGCGGTCTCCCATCCAAGTACTAACCAGGCCCGACCCTGCTTAGCTTCCGAGATCGGGCGTGTTCAGGGTGGTATGGCCGTAAGCAACAGTTGCAGTGGCCGGTAGGCCTTATATAGATGACAGTGGCCCTGCTGTGGAGTGTGTTTATTCCTTTACTCTACTTAGGCTGGGCTGCTAAAGGGTTAGAAGTGACATTTTTCAGCAGTGACATTTTGTTAGTTAGTGCTGCATTCATAATAAACATGACGATTGCTCATTCAGTCAAATGAAAAAAAGCTTACAGCACCTGGTATTCCCAGGCGGTCTCCCATCCAAGTACTAACCAGGCCCGACCCTGCTTAGCTTCCGAGATCGGACGAGATCGGGCGTGTTCAGGGTGGTATGGCCGTAAGCAACAGTTGCAGTGGCCGGTAGGCGTTATATAGATGACAGTGGCCCTGCTGTGGAGTGTGTTTATTCCTTTACTCTACTTAGGCTGGGCTGCTAAAGGGTTAGAAGTGACATTTTTCAGCAGTGACATTTTGTTAGTTAGTGCTGCATTCATAATAAACATGACGATTGCTCATTCAGTCTGCCAAATGAAAAATAGCTTACAGCACCTGGTATTCCCAGGCGGTCTCCCATCCAAGTACTAACCAGGCCCGACCCTGCTTAGCTTCCGAGATCGGACGTGTTCAGGGTGGTATGGCCGTAAGCAACAGTTGCAGTGGCCGGTAGGCCTTATATAGATGACAGTGGCCCTGCTGTGGAGTGTGTTTATTCCTTTACTCTACTTAGGCTGGGCTGCTAAAGGGTTAGAAGTGACATTTTTCAGCAGTGACATTTTGTTAGTTAGTGCTGCATTCATAATAAACATGACGATTGCTCATTCAGTCAAATGAAAAAAAGCTTACAGCACCTGGTATTCCCAGGCGGTCTCCCATCCAAGTACTAACCAGGCCCGACCCTGCTTAGCTTCCGAGATCGGACGAGATCGGGCGTGTTCAGGGTGGTATGGCCGTAAGCAACAGTTGCAGTGGCCGGTAGGCCTTATATAGATGACAGTGGCCCTGCTGTGGAGTGTGTTTATTCCTTTACTCTACTTAGGCTGGGCTGCTAAAGGGTTAGAAGTGACATTTTTCAGCAGTGACATTTTGTTAGTTAGTGCTGCATTCATAATAAACATGACGATTGCTCATTCAGTCAAATGAAAAAAAGCTTACAGCACCTGGTATTCCCAGGCGGTCTCCCATCCAAGTACTAACCAGGCCCGACCCTGCTTAGCTTCCGAGATCGGACGAGATCGGGCGTGTTCAGGGTGGTATGGCCGTAAGCAACAGTTGCAGTGGCCGGTAGGCCTTATATAGATGACAGTGGCCCTGCTGTGGAGTGTGTTTATTCCTTTACTCTACTTAGGCTGGGCTGCTAAAGGGTTAGAAGTGACATTTTTCAGCAGTGACATTTTGTTAGTTAGTGCTGCATTCATAATAAACATGACGATTGCTCATTCAGTCAAATGAAAAAAAGCTTACAGCACCTGGTATTCCCAGGCGGTCTCCCATCCAAGTACTAACCAGGCCCGACCCTGCTTAGCTTCCGAGATCGGACGAGATCGGGCGTGTTCAGGGTGGTATGGCCGTAAGCAACAGTTGCAGTGGCCGGTAGGCCTTATATAGATGACAGTGGCCCTGCTGTGGAGTGTGTTTATTCCTTTACTCTACTTAGGCTGGGCTGCTAAAGGGTTAGAAGTGACATTTTTCAGCAGTGACATTTTGTTAGTTAGTGCTGCATTCATAATAAACATGACGATTGCTCATTCAGTCAAATGAAAAAAAGCTTACAGCACCTGGTATTCCCAGGCGGTCTCCCATCCAAGTACTAACCAGGCCCGACCCTGCTTAGCTTCCGAGATCGGACGAGATCGGGCGTGTTCAGGGTGGTATGGCCGTAAGCAACAGTTGCAGTGGCCGGTAGGCCTTATATAGATGACAGTGGCCCTGCTGTGGAGTGTGTTTATTCCTTTACTCTACTTAGGCTGGGCTGCTAAAGGGTTAGCAGTGACATTTTGTTAGTTAGTGCTGCATTCATAATAAACATGACGATTGCTCATTCAGTCTGCCAAATGAAAAAAAGCTTACAGCACCTGGTATTCCCAGGCGGTCTCCCATCCAAGTACTAACCAGGCCCGACCCTGCTTAGCTTCCGAGATCGGACGAGATCTGGCGTGTTCAGGGTGGTATGGCCGTAAGCAACAGTTGCAGTGGCCGGTAGGCCTTATATAGATGACAGTGGCCCTGCTGTGGAGTGTGTTTATTCCTTTACTCTACTTAGGCTGGGCTGCTAAAGGGTTAGAAGTGACATTTTTCAGCAGTGACATTTTGTTAGATAGTGCTGCATTCATAATAAACATGACGATTGCTCATTCAGTCAAATGAAAAAAAGCTTACAGCACCTGGTATTCCCAGGCGGTCTCCCATCCAAGTACTAACCAGGCCCGACCCTGCTTAGCTTCCGAGATCGGACGAGATCGGGCGTGTTCAGGGTGGTATGGCCGTAAGCAACAGTTGCAGTGGCCGGTAGGCCTTATATAGATGACAGTGGCCCTGCTGTGGAGTGTGTTTATTCCTTTACTCTACTTAGGCTGGGCTGCTAAAGGGTTAGAAGTGACATTTTTCAGCAGTGACATTTTGTTAGTTAGTGCTGCATTCATAATAAACATGACGATTGCTCATTCAGTCAAATGAAAAAAAGCTTACAGCACCTGGTATTCCCAGGCGGTCTCCCATCCAAGTACTAACCAGGCCCGACCCTGCTTAGCTTCCGAGATCGGACGAGATCGGGCGTGTTTTTAAAAAAAAATCTTTTTATTATAAATTTATCAAAAATAATTTACAATTTTTACATCTTGTTTTTTTTCCACACAAGTTTTTACAACGATCATAAATCATTCAGTACATCACCAAAATGCTTTCTTTTCAAAAAAACAAAATCATAGGTCTTTGCTTCAAAATGTTACATTAAACCATTCCCATTATTTAGAAGTTGAAAACTCCCATTTCTTGAAACAAACTCACTCCCTTTCACAAAATATTTATCAAAATCAAGTCTATCCAAATGTTGGAAAACCAAAATGATACTTCTTCTTATAATTGCTTCAAAAAAAGCCCAAACCTTCACTTTTTTCCCCTCAAAATGAGCCATGTTCCTCCTTAACCAGATTGCTAACCTGGCATGACTCATGGCATAATTTAGCAGATTAATATTGTCAACCTTACTCTTACTACACATCCCAAATAGCAACAAAGTGTTCCAATCATGTGGATCTACCAATTCACTTTTCCAGTTCTTCTTTAAAAAGTCTTTAAGTCTCACTTGAAACGCTTTTAGCTCTTTACATTCCACAAACATGTGCATTAAACTCTCTGGATCTGAACAACAAACATCACATTCCCTTTTGATACTCTTGTTGATTTGATGCAAAACAACATTATTGTAGATCCTGTTATGTCTCAGTTTAAAATCTAGATCTTCACATTCGATACTATTGTATTTCACATTCAGGTTCTGCCATATTACTTTTACATCCATACCTGTAATCAGTTTAGGCCATACATTTTCAGAAGCAGGGGCTTTGATTTCCTTTTCTAAGAGCGTTCTATAGACAGTTTTAACTATAACCGTTCCTAACTCCTTCCTTTGCTCCCTCTTTCCAAAAAACAGAGCAGGGAAGGTAACCAACCTATTGCCAATACTCTCATTCTGTATCCTGTTGCTCCAGCATTCTGGTAAGCTACTTTTTATCTTTCCATATGTGTTTACCACTGTTCTCGCCCTCCATTCCATTCCAGCACAAAATCAACTATTGCTTGCTCTGGTAAGAACCCTGGCACATATTCATAAACCACATCCTTCACCTGCTTTATCCCTGCACCCATAAATGTTTTATCATATAGGATTTTACCTTCATTTTGGATTTTGTGGTTTAAAAACAATGGTTGATACATGATCAAATCTACAGTATTACATTCATAATTTACATGAGGCAAAAATTCACCCCAGGCACTGAATACTTCCTTATAAAAATCTGGCACACTCTCATACATTGTTTTTTTCAAGGACATCAGTAAACCAGTCTCTCCACATCCACTGCTCTGATTTATATATTCCCTGAAAAAGTTTTTCCATCCATAGTCCACCTCCCCATACAAGTACTTTTTCACAGTTTTTACCCTAATAGCTTTCCTTTTAATATTTAGATCCACCAGTTTCAACCCTCCTTCCTCACAATTAGCAATCAATGTCTTACTGGATATTCGAACTCCTTTACCCATCCATAGAAAGTCATTCATAGCATTGTTTATCTCATTTACTACCCATTCAGGAAGATCAATGGCACTTAATACATAGTTACATTTTGACAACACTAAAGCATTTATAACCACCACCTTTCCCTTCAGTTTCAAGCCCCTTTGTTTCCAAAAATTCATTACCTGTTTTATTTTATTCAACACCCCTGTCCATGTGAGATCCCTTGCCTCCTTCTCCTTTACACCTAAATTAACACCTAGTATTTTAATATTCCTTTGCTACTCTGAAGGGAATATCACAACCCTGTGTTTCCACCTTCCCAACATACATTATTTCTGATTTCTCAATATTGATCCTCGCCCCTGAGGCCCTCCCATAAACATCAAGATGACCCATAATCCTTTTAATACTAACCATATTTCTGACAGTAAATGATGTGTCGTCCGCATATTGCTGGATTACACTTTCACCATTACCTGGAATTCTTACACATTGGATCTCTGTATCATTTTTAACCAGGGTTGCTAAGGGCTCTGTGGAAATACTATACAATATGGCAGACAGGGGGCACCCTTGCCTCACTGACCTTTCCAAAGGAAAAGTGTCTGTTAAAACTCCATTGCATTTTACACAGCTCCTGGCATTACTATAAAGCAACTGAATCCATGCTATGAGCCTAGGCCCAAAACCATAACTCTCCATTGCTTTAAAAATAAAATTATGCTCAACTCTATCAAAAGCTTTGTTTAAATCTATGTTTAAAACAACTCCACCTTCTCCATCATTATTCATATGGTGAATTACATCTCGCATTGTGCATATTATATCTGCTATATCTCTACCTGGTACACTGTATGCCTGGGTAGAAGATATAATACTACCCAGTACATTTTTAAGTCTGTTTGCCAAAATCTTTGCAATGATCTTATAGTCATTATTTAAAAGACTGATTGGCCTGTAGTTCTCCAATTTCAGCTTACTACCTCTATTTTTATATAAAATTGTGAGTACACCAGTTGACATTGATGTTGACACCAGCTGTTTTTCCTCCATATGCCTGAAAACCCTTAAAAGCATAGGTGCCAGCACATCTGAAAAGGTTTTATAGAACTCCCCTGTTAACCCATCTGAACCTGGGCTCTTGTTAGGCTGAATACTATTTATGGCCTTTTTAACCTCTTCAATCAGTATATCATCATCGCATAACTGTTTCTCAGATTCGTTTATTTTAACAGTCACCTTGTCCAGTACATTTTCGACGCAGTCATTGTCGACGTCGCTTTTCTTAAATAAGTCCCTATAAAAGGATTCTACTGTTTCTATAATACTTACAAAGTCACTGACCTTTTCCCCATTTTTATTTTCCAATTCATGAATATAATTCCTCCTCTGCTTGGTTTTTTCAAGCCCTAAAAAGAAGGAGGTACACTTTTCACCGTCAACAGCATATTGTGCCCTACTCCTCACAATTGCTCCCATACATTTATTTTTCTCACATTTGTCTAACTCAGCTTTAATTTTTAAATAATTTTCAATATTGTAACTCACGTTATTTCCAGCATTTTCAGTTTCCCATAGCTTTTCCCTCAGCTCCCTTTCCTCCTGTTTCTTCCTGAAATTACTTTGTTTTGCATATCTCATACTTTGGGTCTTTATTTTCTTTTTCAAGGTCTCCCACCATTCGCTAGCATTACTATACATTAAAGGATTATCAGCCTCATACTGAATACATTTTTGTTTACTGTTGTTTACACTCCTATACTTTTCTTCCATCAGTAAACTTGAGTTTAGGCACCATATACCTCCCCCTCTCTCCTGGTCATCTTTCACACTAATTCTAAAAGACAGCATAGCATGGTCACTCCAACTGGTGAACTTGTACTCTGTTTGTTTTATGTACTTGGATCTCCCTTTTGACAATACATAGGTCAATTCTGCTCTGTTTGAGCTCTCCCATCACTACTTGCCTTCTAGAAAATGCCCTTTTGTTGGGATTGTCTTCTCTCCATTTGTCTACGAGGTCATATTCAATCATCATCTTTAGAAAAAACGTTCTAGATGAGTCAAATTTGAATTTAGCATTACTCACAGCATCCATCCTACAACACTTTAAATTAAAGTCTCCAACCAAAACACAGTTCCCTGTACTTAAGGGTTTTAGTCTTTCAAAAAGATATTTTCGATCCGGCTCTATATTCGGAGCATACACATTAATTAATTTAAACAAAAAGTCCTCGAATTCAAATTCAACCACCAGAACCCTCCCTTTGTCATCGGACATGACTTGCTTTACATTTTCCACAACACCTTTTCTGATTAAAATTGCTACTCCGCAAGACTTCTCACTGCCGTTGTTCACATAAATGAGCTCTCTCCATTTAGTCTTAACATTGTCCATTATGGCATCAGTCCAGCATGTTTCTTGCAGGCATATTATGTCCGAACTACAAGAAAATAAGAATTGCTCTAGTTTCAGCAAATTCCTCATGCCATTGACGTTAAATGATGTTATAGAAATCATAAGTATTATAAGAAAATAAAAGTAAACAAAAAATCCCCATTACCTATTTTTTGGCATTTTTTTCATTCGCTCTTCTCTCTTCCCCAGCCTTTCTCTTTAGGCCACTTATCGCCTCTAGACTTGAGTCCATGTCATCGCCTGAGAAGATGGCATCCAGCTCAAGGGTGCTCGGCGGTGGCACCTGTTGCCCCTCATGAGCTGGTTCTCTCCTCCTCCTCTCTCCAGCAGTACCAGGTGCAGGACCAGGGGAGGAACCCCCTCTGGTCCTAACTCCGCCCCTGGCTTTCTCAGCACGACCTCTGCCGCCCCTGGGGGGTTCCCCCTTGCCAGGGGGCTCGCCCCCAGAGGTACTCACATGGTCACTGGGTGGAGGGGCAGGACCTGCAGAGGGACCCACACCCGCCACCCTCCCAATCTTTCCCTCCAGAGACGAGTCGATCTCCTCCACGACACAATCCATGCTGTCCCCGATGCCAGCATCTCCAGACACCCGATGGGCCACAGCGGTGTCGTGGCGCACCTGCGGCTCCTCTCCATCTCTCCTAGCCGCATGCTGATGACCCCTTCCAACCTCCACCTCCGCCCTCTCAGCTGATGGTGTCTCCTCCACCACCTCTGTCTCAGCTGATGGTGCCTCCTCTGCCGCTGCTGGTGGTGCCTCCCCCGCCTCTGCTGGTGTTGTCTCGCCTTCCTCCTCCTCCTCCTCCTTCTCAGGGTCAGAGAAAAACTCCTCGCTCTCCTCCCTGGCGTTCTCACATTCCCGGGCGTAGTGACCTTGCTCTCCACATTTAAAACAGACAAATTCTGGACAGTCTCTTATAATGTGTCCAGGCTGAATACAGAGTCTGCAGACTTTGACTTGCTTATCATGAATAACTCTGAAGTGCTCCGTTCCCTCCAGCGTTTCAAACTTTGTGGAATATGGCAGAGATTTCACCTCCTCAGTAAACTTTACTTTAACATAGCGGGTGCCCTCCACAATGTCCGTTCCAGGCCACACTCTTCTCCTTATGGGGGACACAGCAGACACACCCCAGTATGCCAACTTGTCCAAGATCTCCCCATCTGTGATATAGACTGGCAGCGCCATAAATGACACCACCAGCTCATCACTACTTAGTTCTTTTACAGTTACGATGTTGTTTCCAATTCTCAACCCATCGAGTAGCTTCTTCTTCCCATCTTCATCCAGCATTGTCAGCTCATACTTTTTTGGTGTCTTAAATCTGCATCCAATGACTGTTCCACAGTTCACTTTGACTGCTCTTAACAAATCCATCATTGTAGTTCTCTCTTCGCCTTCAATATCCAACTCAATGGTTAACTTCTTCTCATAAATCCGGCTTTCTTTTTCATTCCTGTTCCGTCTGTCATTGTTCAGCGCCATGTTGTCCGTCCGATGAAAGAAAAAACCTTCCCCCAAACAGCAAAGCTGCTGGGGGAATTATAAAAAGAAAACTAAACAAAAACTATATAAAAAAAACACAAGTATACCTACCAAACAAAACCTAGCTCTCTGGCTCAAATTTCCCTCTGACTCTCTGTCTCAAAGCTGGACGCAATTACCAATCTGGGTGTGTCTCAGGGTGGTATGGCCGTAAGCAACAGTTGTAGCGGCCGGTAGGCATTATATAGATGACAGTGGCCCTGCTGTGGAGTGAGTTTATTCCTTTACTCTACTTAGGCTGGGCTGCTAAAGGGTTAGAAGTGACACTTTTCAGCAGTGACATTTTGTTAGTTAGTGCTGCATTCGTAATAAACATGACGATTGCTCATTCAGTCTGCCAAATGAAAAAAAAAGTACAGCACCTGGTACTCCCAGGCGGTCTCCCATCCAAGTACTAACCAGGCCCGACCCTGCTTAGCTTCCGAGATCAGGCGTGTTCAGGGTGGTATGGCCGTAAGCAACAGTTGCAGCGGCCGGTAGGCCTTATATAGATGACAGTGGCCCTGCTGTGGAGTGAGTTTATTCCTTTACTCTACTTAGGCTGGGCTGCTAAAGGGTTAGAAGTGACATTTTTCAGCAGTGACATTTTGTTAGTTAGTGCTGCATTCGTAATAAACATGACGATTGCTCATTCAGTCTGCCAAATGAAAAAAAGCTTACAGCACCTGGTATTCCCAGGCGGTCCCAGGCGGTCTCCCATCCACTGGTCTCTCCCCCCTCGGGCTCTGGCCCCGGGGCCGGGCGTCTCCGGTCGGAACCAATAAACTCAAGGCCCGCCCGAACGGACGGACGGGCCTGCCTCACGGGTACCCAACTCGCCTCTCT